>NW_028289056.1:1355714-1694642 GCF_059628265.1 Tinamus guttatus
TGTAACATGTGGCACAGTCTGGAAATCTAGTGTTATATTTCTTTATCCTCTCTCCTCCAATGTCCATCAGTTGGCAGAAAATTTAAATTGACCCATTCATTACCTTTTTGGTAACATTTTTTCACCTGAAGCTGTGAATTTTATTTCTCAGGCTACAGGAAATCACTCCGCTTCAGGCTACTTCCCTCTCCCAGTCCTGTGGAGCATAGACTGATCTTTCCCAGCCGTTATCCCAGACCATTGATATCATTACGCATGTTTACAAGATATTTGTGCTCTAGATCAGAACATCTAGGAGCTCAGCTTCCCTTTAGCCATTCAGTGCATTCTGCTCTGAATCGGTACTTGGCACCACTCGGCATTAGTGTTTTCCTGCTCTCCAGCCAGATCTTCGCAGGGGAAATCTGTGCCTCCTCCATGGCAGGAAAGACCAGTTTGGATGGGGCAGAATGGGCTGATCTCGCTGCTGGTGCAGCAGCATCCAGGCATTTGATTTCTCAAGGACATATCATGTCCTGGGTTCATTTTTTCCCCGTACCTCCCACACCCGAGCGCCTCACTCCTTTCTCCAGTAATTGCTTCCTCCTCTGCAGTTTCTTCGTCACATTAATTTTTCTCAGGAGACCTCCAGCAAATTTTGCAGGCAATTTTACTTCCCTAGTAATTTTAAGTTCATCAGCTTACTGTTGTGCCTTGACCCCTCAGAAAGCCCTCATTAATCTGCCTTGCTCCCTTTCTCGCTCGTCCTGGGACAAAATGGCTGCATTGTCTCTGGAAATAATGGCTTTGAATGTTGATTTTCAAAGAATGATACAGTTAGTCCATTGTGCAATTTCAGTAACTGTGTCCTTTTAAAAGATGGGCACGTTGGAATAAACTTTATTTTGCTGCACGTGATTCACATGTGATAACACCTGGGAAGCGCCAGTGCTTTGCCACTGTCACCGGTGGCACCATCCTGCGTACAGTCAAGGTGAGGCAGTTTGGCACCTTTTAAACTGCTAGTGGTTAACATGTTTTTGCTGCAAGAACCATCACAATTTCTGGCCAGCTGTCAATGAAGAACATTGGCCACCCGAATTCCTTGTCCTTTAGCTAGGAACTCAGCATGCTTCAGTTTTCACCCTAGAGCTACGTTGAAACACTTTCGTAGTTTATAAAGTGAAAGAATATCTATTTGCTCTGTGGTAAAAAATTATTTCTGAAATAGACTGAGTTGCTAAATTCTTAAATGCATTTAGAAGATACCTCTTCTCTCAGCAAGGCATTGGATACACCAATCAGAGCTACATCACAAGATGCATTAGAGCAGGAGAAAAAATTCATGAGTTGAACATAATCTCATGGTTTTTGGCAGCTATTAACAATTACATTCTGCAAAGGCTGTCAGTACAACAAAGTTCGGCTGTAGGTAGTTTTTCTCTTGTTACATCCACCATTTCTCACTGAAGATTTATTGCAGTCACATGCAGGTATCAGGTAGCCAATTTATGTGGAAAAAAATGGAAGTTTATCAAGATCTTGTTTTCATTTTCATGAGTACAAAATACCCTAGAAGATCTGCTAGTGCCTGTCCTATAAGGCTGTTTGTACTCACACATTACAGTGGGAAACACAAGCACTAAAGCTTTATTAGTAAAGCTTTTGTTGACGACGATGACCACCCACTGGTCTCGATTCAATCCTAGTTGACCTAGTTAATGTCCTACTGTCCCACTTCCCAAACTGTTCAGTGTGACATTTTTCATATGAATTTATTTGGGATTTGGCAGGCACCAAACTGGAAGTCAAACAAAATTGAAATATCATTGGCAGCTGGAGCCATGACCAGGATTGTATGAACCCATCTGTTAGGAACGCTGAGGCCACCCAGCACCGTGATCCCTTGCAGGAGACATTCATTCCACTGCACCTGGGTTCCTTTCATCAATGCATCTGTTACAATAACGTCTCAGTGGATTAACTGGCTTATGTACCCCCTAGTTTAGGGCAGTTGATGCTAATTCTTGGTGCATAATATACAAATGAGCCAAGTCCTATATTGTTCAGATTTTGTTTTGTGTGCACCTTTTGAATCCCTTACCATGGTCACTGGCTGTAGGAAATTATTGGCCAGTCATTCTTTAATCAGGTAGAGCATTATAGGTTACAAGAAGATCAATAACAAAACAATCCGAGGAAGCTGGAAATCATAAACTTGATCATTTTCCATTATAGCTTTGACCCCAGTATTTACATCAGATTATTGAGGTTCTTGCTAACAGTGTTATTGGTTCTAGGTGCTCTCTGAGCACTTTGGGGTTTGTAAATCATGAACTATTTGAGAAAGAGACAGGTTAGCAAAAGGGGAACAAGGAATGCAGAATTCATGCATGTGTCACCATGTCATTGCATCCACAATGACATTTGCTCTCCCCTGTTAATGAGTGTCCCGTGATGAGTCCAGGGACTATGAGTCCATGAAAGAAGATGCTGCCTAATGAACACTGACAAGAGCCTGGGATCCAATAGGACTTTGTTTATTTCAGCCTTTTCAATTTTCTGTTGTTTCTAAAATGTTAGCTTTTGTAGTAATAAATAGGAAAGGTCAAAAGTAAAACTTCGAATTATTTAGAAAGGAAAGCACAGTTTTGGCTTATATCTGGGGAATCTTTGGGGAGTTCTGCTTATCTCCAAGCAGGAAATCCGATACACTTCCAGGCTTCTTAACACTACAAACAATTCCTACCCTAATTCCTGCCCTGGCACACCTCCTTAGACATCCCCATGGCCACCACCTGGAAGTGGATGCTCGGGTTTTCTGCTGTCTGCAGGCAGCATGTGGCAGTGAAACGTGCTGTGAGGCTGGAGAAGCTTTCTGCCCTCCACCCCTGCTTTATTCTTAAAAAAAATGGAGGGAATTACGCATTAAATGAAAGGAAACCCAGCTCTCTCTCTAATCTTGATCTTTTTGTAAATCTATCTGCTTCTGGCAAGCCTTTTAGGACACTCTCTTCAGTGGGAGTTAGACATCCAAACATATCTTTGAAGAGCAGGGCTTAGACCTGTTGCTGTATGGCAACATTCATGGTCATCTTCATCATGTCCTGACAGTTCTTCAGCTCCCTAATCTGTAAGGTCTCCAGGGTGAGATCTCTCACACTGGATGGGTCTGAACTAATTATGTGACTTTCTGAAACGACTGAAGAAGGGTGCTGTTTACACTTGATTCATCCTATCCTAAGGAACATGTCTAAGAAAGAACAATTTTCTCTAGAAGTATCTTTCTCCTGCTGTTGAGTATATTGGGGAACCACTTTTAAACTACATCCCATAGACCAAGTTGAGTGATGTGCAGGGGTGCAGTGAGCTGCAATGGACTCAAACAGCAAAGAGGTGGCTGTTGCCCCTGCTCACTGCAGATGTTTTGTGCAAGGTCTATCATCCCCGTGACCTCCCCAGCACTGAGGGAACACAGAAGTCAGAAAAGCTCAAGCTACAAGGGCAAAGGAGTTCCATGAAGCTAAGGAGTAAGGAGAGCATGTCACTTAGTTTTCCCAAAGCAGCTGCTGCGTGATGTTGAATGTCAGCATGTAATGGAAAGTGGGGAAATAAATGTATGACAAGAACCCGTGGATTTATTTGCTTTGTTCCAGTCAGTGATCTGAACAAAACCCACCGATTTCCCAGGAGATCGCAAGATTTCTTTGCCAGTCAGCTCCAGCGAGCTTGGCATTTCTATTAGAGTGTCCTGACAGACGGTCCCACTAACATGCCTCGGGGAACCGACTGCAGCAGGTAGGGCAAAATAAGCTGCTCTGCAGTGAATCTTTCAAAGCAGCTTCCCAGGCATGCCTGTATGGACGCGTTAGGAAAAAATCACTTTACTAGGAGCAATTAGTGTGCTTCCTACCTGAACGGACAGAATCAGGGGAACGGCCCCGGAAAGCTGCCTGTTTCCATGCCAATATGCTCTTTGCAATGCCAGCAGCTGCAGAGGAATATATATGTCATGCTATACCAACTTTACAATCATGGCTTAGCAAGTATTATCAATTACTTATTACTTAACACCATAGCACAATGTTTCTGCAGTGTCCCCACACACATGCCCAACCAAATATACTTATAGCAAGAGGTAGTTCCTACACCAAAGTGCTTACGAGCTCAGAAGGTATGACAGAGACTGTGAGAAAAGGAGATTTATTGTGCCCATTTTCCTTTTTTATTAGGCCCTTTTGGAATTGGGCCAGGCAGTCAGCAACAGAGCTCAAACCCTTCCATCCCTTACAAGCCCAGCTGGGACACTGCCAGGATCCCACTTTCCAACCAGTCCTTTTGCAGCCCAGGATCCGCTGCTTATTCCAAGCACACAGTTTTGCCCGCTATTTCTTTCGCTGGTAAGCAGACCAGGGAAGTGCCCCGTCAGCACTCCGGTAATGAAGGTCACTTCTTTTGCTGACTGCTGCTGAAGGGGTCCCTGGGCACCATTTCACTTACAGGCAATTCAGTGAGCAGACATGCTTTCCTTCTGCTTTTGCTTTCTTTTTTTTTTTTCTATTTCTTTTTGCAGTGTTTCATAACCCAAAGCACCTGATTAATTCAGCAGTCTCCGCACAGTGCTCAGGCAGCTGTATGATTAGCCTCTCAGTGTATTTTAAGCTGTTATGAGCTGAACTGCTGTGATCTTCCATAAATTCTTTTATAACTGTGCAAGCAACTACTCATCTAATAAGGGCGGTCTCCATTAATTCTAGGACCTCATCATGCCCCAGTATCTCCAAAAAAAGCACACAATAAGGAACAGGAAAATTCTCACCCATTGAAGGAGGCCTGAAAAGCAATGCACCTTAAGTCCTGCTGCTGCTGCAAGAAACAGAGCCAGGTGACAGAGCCAGCGAGCTGGCTTTGGACTGCAGCGTCCCCCAGGAGAAGGGTTCTTTTCTCAGAGACCTTTAGGAGAGACAAGAAGAGCAACAAATTATGAGAGAGCTTTCAAATGAGGATGAATGTGTCTGTCAGCGGTCAATGATGAACCAATGATGAACCTTTGATGTGTCTTGGACGAGCAGGGAACTCATGTATAAAACATAATCCCTGTGCAGGGCCCGATCTTGAGCCTTCATTAATATGATGCATTTTGCATTTGCATCGAGGCACGGCAAACCTGCGAGTGCTTCTTCTAAAACGCAAAAATAATTTTGCACCTAGTTTTGGGAATCCTCTGCTGATAGTCTCTCTCATACAGAAAGCATATAATTAGAGTAAATAAAGTAATGCAGCTGGGACATAAAGCATTCATAAAGTACATGGAGAGAAATAAGGAGTAACAGCATGACATTTCATATGAGAAAGGGAGAGATACAGTTTTAGATTTAAAAAAGGCCCTAGTTATGTATTATTTGTAATATGTTAGTGCTGGAAGACCTAAATCACATTTGCACTGTACTGCACTCTGTACAAATGCTAGTTTGTACAGACAAAGATGACCTGAGAAGTTTCCTTTATGAATAGATAAATAATAAACACAAATAAAGCAAAGCAAATCCTGGTAACATATTTTAGAAATAATCTGCAAATTGAAACTGTATTCCCCAGAAACAGAGTCTTGCCACCATCTGAGGTTCCTTCACTTTGAACCTATTCAACTGTCTTGGTCTTTTCTGAAGACCTAGATGCACATCGTTCCAAGCAGCCATCCACCACCCATGCAATAGAGGTTACGTCTAATTACTGCTGCCCTGGATGAATTTATTCTCTCTTTCAAACAATGCTTTTTGAAAAAGAAAACTAACAAAAACCCTCCTGAGCTCAGGAGTTGCATTCACAAACTGACCAAGGAGCAGATCATGTCTCAGACGGGCTGTCTCATCACACTGTATTTTAAATGGCCGATTGGCAAAAAGGGAGGCTATTTCTGCTTTGCTGTCTTCCAACATGCAACTCCTCTCATCCCTAAACAATGTTTTATCGATCCTCCAGCCGCCAGCTGGGAACAGCAGGAGATCGCAGAGCTTTAGGTGAAGATACAGGGAACCATAGTGAGTCCTTCCTTAACGACTTCTCATTGGGCTTTTCCCATCAAGAACCTGTGGGATCCAGTTCATCCAAGCGGTCATGTGCTCAGTTAAAGAGATGTTACGGATTATCTTCAATATTTTTAAAAGGAAAAGACTGCTTCCACGCTCCACGGTCTGCAGGGGCTTTCTGGCTCCCTTCTAGACGCCACACAGATTTGCTCTTTGATCTTTGTCCAGCAGCCACAGTTGGCAGATGCCCCATGAGTCACTACGTGCGTGCTGTGGTCTGTGCTAGTGTTTCTGTAATTTAGTAAAGAGCAGGCAAGAGGTGAAATGAGGAGGATTTGTCTCCTGGAATTTCCAAGACAATTGTGCCTTAAGTCGCATGCTGTTATCTGAAATAATCTCTTCAAGCCTGTTGGCATTCATGAAAGGTTTTCTGTTTTTCTTTTGAGGTGTGTTTCCAGGTATGGGCAGTGGGATAGATATTTTTTTGAATCATGTAGATTTATGAGGGAGAGAGAGACAGATGAAATTTGGGTAGGGTGGAATTACATCACATGTAGAAAGAAGTCCAAGGGCATATATGTAGTTCGGTTGCTTATTTGTTTTTTATGAATGTTTTCATCACTTTTTCAATGCATAATAAATGAAAAAATGTTAGCAATATAAAAAGGAAAAGAAGAATAACAGGCATGCTGATATGCTGCAACATATGAGAAACAAGTAAGACACAGGCAGAGCTATCAAGAGATTAAAGTTGTTTAAAATGAATAATATAAAAACCTGGCATTGTCATCCCCTCTTGTGGATATTTAGTTATCTGTAGCCTAGAAGCTAAGCAATCAGAATAGGAGTCATTGCTGGAAATCCTCAGCTTTTCCACAAGTAGGTTGGCTCTTGCTTTAATAAATCATCCATTTTGTCCTAGATAATGCTCCTGTAATTTAAAGTGCATATCCAGCAAAAGATGTTCTCAAAAAAAAAAAAAAAAAAGAATAAAAAAAGAAAAAAACACACATCAAAAAAATAAAAAAAAACCACACTACAGTAGAGGTTGTTTTTAATTTAAAATCATGCAGAAGGGAATTGTTTCCCTGTTTTTAGAATAAGGGAAACTTGTCAGTCATACTATGACATATCTTTTAGCCCTCCAAAGACCAACACCCTTTCCGAAAAAATGGCAATTTTGAAGAGTTAATACTTCTCCATACTGCAGGATATTCTCAAAAAACATATTGTCTGAGCAGTTTAAAATGCTCAGTCTCATATTTCCAAAAATGTTATTACAATGTTATAGAGTGATTTCCTTATGCTTGAAAGAACTACTCTTGATTTATTCAGATACTGTGATCCTACTTTACATCTCATAAGGTTAGAAATTGGTCTGTATTATTGGTAATTCTCCTGATAGTGTTGATTATTATTGCTGTTAACAGCCCAATGTGTAACATGTTAATGGTCCATGGCTTTGCCTTAGGAAGGCCACCTAATGAACCGGCTGTTTACAGCTGGTAATGATGGATTCACCAGTGATTACACTGCTTAATTCAACAGCGGCATGAATCAAAGATGACACTTCTTTCTTTTTAGGCTGTCACTTAGGCTTTAGTGCTCTTCATGGTAACGGGTGTTGAAGGCTGTTTATCAGGATGGCCATTCTCCACGTTTCCTTCTTAAAGCACTGCCATAAACTATTTTTAGTGCCATGTTGCTACAAAAATAAACCGCTGATGATGGAATTGCACAGAGAAGACGACGACCCCAGATATTGACCTCTCAACCACAGCCAGCTTGGACACGGTGGTGCTTGTTCTTGGAGCTCAGCCACAGGGTCAAGTTCAACAGGACCCCATGTGTTAACTGAGCCATAATAGATGTCCATACGTATGTGCTGTTGTCTGCAAACAGAATAATTCAGCTCAGCTTAGGCCACAGTGAAAGAGGTTGAAATGAGTCAAATTGCACAATGGTTAAAGGCACACGTGAACGATTCCTGACGCTCAGATCCTAATCCATCCAGCTTCAGTAATTCAGGCAGGTTTCTCAACACCAGTTATGTCAAAGGTGCTTTATACAACCTTGGCAGCATGAAGGGACCATAAAGGAAGTATAAAGTACAGATTTATACAGTTTGAGTCACTTTAGGGAACATTTAAATGGTCATGGAGCTGTAAAGGGACCCTAGTGTAGCATCAGGTGAGGGAGCAGAAAAAACGTGACATTAGGATGCCCTGTCGGTTAACAGGGCAATGCCATTGCAGCAAGATGCCCCCGTCACCGCTGCAGATGCGTCCCCAGGGCAGAGCTGCCCCAGCACGAGCCTTGGCAGCCGGCGGGGTCCAGCCTGGCCTTCCCAAGCGCCACCTCCTCCGCACACCAGCTCCCCATCCTCACGGCTCCCGCCACGCACCTGGGAATTGCGGGAGCATGGGAATGGTGTTGGCAGAGAGGCAGAGCTGCAGCGCCAGCACTGCTGGGCCCCAGAGCGTTTCATATGAGTGAGGACTCACATCCTCTTCTCAGCATCTTCGCAATCGCAGCTCCCTGTGCTGGAGCACGAGCAGGAACGCTCCATGGGTGCTCGGTGCCATCTCCCCGTGCTGGAGCACGAGCAGGAATGCTCCATGGGTGCTCGGTGCCATCTCCCCGTGCTGGAGCACGAGCAGGAACGCTCCATGTGCCCTTGGTGGCATCTCCCCGTGCTGGAGCACGAGCAGGAACACTCCTTGCGCACTCGGTGCCATCTCCCCATCCTCAAGCACAAGCAGGAACACTCCTTGCATGCTCCATGTCGCACCGAGCCCGTGCTGCAGAGCAGACTGCAGACCCTGCTCCAACCCGGGAGCAGTACCCCGCTCCCAACAGCCCTTCAAGCATCCATGGAGGTTACAGGATTTAAAGAGGATGGAAGCAGAACCTGAAAATCTCGCTGCCCTGTTTTCCAAGGGATTTCTCCCAGATGGTATTATCTAAATCTCATGATCTGACTTCGTTAAATTTTCTCTGCATGGCTTTAAGGCAAAGTGAAAGAGCTCATTCACCTCCTTCTCATAAAAATATCCATTTGTCTCTGATGCAGGAATATAAAAGGTATTACCACCTACCTTTCCTCAAAGTCTAATGTCCAAGTGCTTTGAGAAAATTTATTTGCTTAAGCCTACGAAAAAGCTTTTTTTCCCCACTGTATACAGTCCTGGAAATACAGCTACAAGTCCTGTCCACCAGAATGGAGACCGTAATAGTCCCATATGAGTTGGACAAATTCAGTGATTCTTCTCTCTAGATAAGAATCCTCTTCAGCCTCTAGACAAAACATTGCCAGATGATTAATAGTACAATGTATAATAGGCAGATTCTTCACTGCTGGGTAGTCCAACCACTGATACTTCAAACAAACAGAACATACAGAAATAACAATGCACACAATAAAATACAAAATAAAAATGCTTAGGTTGCTATTATTTAATAGATCAATTAAACTAAAATGCTGACAAATTAACTTGAATGAAATTGCCTTGGAAACAGCTTATTTGTGGAACAAAACAACTTCTCTGAGGCCTTTTTTGTCAAAAATCTTTGAAATATTGAAACTTCCAGAGGGGAAGCTGCATAGACTATGTCCAGTAATAAAACATGTTATTTTTGAAAACAATCTTTTAGTAACAATATCACATTGTGCAGGGGTTCTTGCTTGGTTACCTGACATCACAGGTGCAATTGTTACTTGCTGAACAAATATGTATCTGGAAATGATGTATTACATCTCCCCATCTGCTGCTTTCTTCTCATTTTAGCAACACGCAGAGTAGAAAACAACATACAGGTTTAAAAGCCTGCAGGGCACGCGAGGAGCTGACATTTCTGTCAGAGCTGGTTTTCTACAGGATTACAGCTGCAGATGACCCCAAACTCAGCAGAGTCTGAACCTCAGAGGGGTGCCAGTCGGTCTGCCACGTTCATCCTTTGCCTTCAAGGAGAACACGTCAGCTTTCAGCTCCGGGCATACAATCAAGTAGGTTTTTTTTTTTTTTTTTTTTTTTTTTTTTTTCTTTTTAATGTGTAATTATAATGCAAGTGCTGGGAATGAATGCTGCAAACTGATGAAGGGCTGCGGCCAGACCACACACTAGTGATTTTTCTTTCCTGAGCATAATTAGCATCTCTTAGAGTCGGAGAGTTTCATTAAGAACCCAATCTCAGGTTGCTTATTAAAATTACTGGGATTACAAAGGGAAACAAGTCCCTTGCAGCTGTGCACGCTGGACACGACGGCGCTCAGGTGTCTGTGCCAGGAGCTCTATGCCAACACGTGCCACGCGTAGCCCCGATGTGCCAGGGGAAGAGATGACAGCAGACGTGTGCGGCGGCCAAGTCTCTTGTTTTCTGCTCTGCTTTCAGCCACATTTACTTCCCAGCGACACTGCCTGGGGGGATTTGAAAACTCCCCTGTGCTCCCTTCCCAGCCCCATCTGAAGTCCCGCAGCGGCTCAGAAGCCAAAAGAATGAAATCCAGGTCATGGTAAATCGATCCGTGCTGCATGACCTGAGTGCCCGGGCCCTGAGCTCAGTGATGCTGCAGCGGTGCCCGGTCCCTGCAGATCCCGACCCCAGCCTGGGCACCAAACACTGCCCTAAGTGCTTCCGTTCTCATGTCTTCTCTGCCTCAGTATTGAAATCAGTAATCAAAGGTTTTATTAAATGGTAATTGGAAACTTAAAATTACCTCTGCTGAAGTTAAGCACCAGAATCAGCCCTCTTGCAAATCACAGCAGCTGGCACGTACTCCTGGTACCCAGGATCGAGCAGGCAGGGCATTTATTTCGGATCAGGAGATTGCTGAGTGTGATAAACCTTTGGGCTACAAGTCCCCCCATCCTACCAGTTAAATCTCCTCTAATTTGCATGGAGCAGTTGAAGGTTTTCTAAAAAGACTTCTAGCTCCATCACCGTGCATGGACTCGCAGCCAAGTCTCCGGGTGCCACAGGCATCCGTATGGGAAGGCAGTGTTGAGCATTCTCCTCACCAGCTATGGAGTTGCTCCAGAGCAGCTCTGAAAAGCTCTTCTCT
This sequence comes from Tinamus guttatus, assembly GCF_059628265.1. Classification (NCBI taxonomy): domain Eukaryota; kingdom Metazoa; phylum Chordata; class Aves; order Tinamiformes; family Tinamidae; genus Tinamus; species Tinamus guttatus. The sequence continues at coordinate 1,366,785 of NW_028289056.1, forward strand.
TCATACAACAACAGCAACAGCATAACGAGCAACACCAAGAAACTTCTGCACCTGTTTATTTCGCTCTCCTCCATCATCATAAGCTGCAAAATGGGTGCAACAGCAAAATCCTAACTGAATGAATGAGGTCCAAGGAAGGTGGGCAAGCTCCGGTCCAGCCCCGTTCTGTGTGAAACAGGAGCCTAGATAAGCACTGACCATAGAAGCAAAACTCACCAAGCACTCACCACCCACACGAGATCCCCCTCGGGGACAGCAACTTCGCTGCCGAGACAGGCGCCAGGGCTTCTCTCCATCAAGCTGCACACTTCAAAGTCACTGCCTCCTGCTGCAGAAATGGGAGAGAAAAAATATAGCCTTTGATATTCAGGCTGTTTCCCTATTTTCCTAGGTCCCAGGAGCCCTCTGCCTTTTTCTAAAGATTATTTTTTTCATGTTGTTATTTCTCAAAAAGTCATGCTTTCTTTAATGAGGACTAAAACAAAAAGTTGAACTTCTCTCTTCTCTTTGAGCACAGTCACTGAACTGAAGATTGTGAAATACCAGGGGAGTTTGTTTTTGGTTTTGCCGCCCCAAAACTGTTGTGCTTGATGCCCCAAAATAACTTGAGCCTGTGGGACTGTGCTTCCTGCTGCTCAACAAGAGGTTTGGTGCCCTCTAAAGTGCCAGGCACCAGGTTTACCACCAGCTTGAACCAATGTTGCTTTGTACGACTGCATCAGCTTGTTTGTTCACACAGGCAACATTTGCTCCGTCTTTGAGTGTGTTTGGTGGATGAGTGCAAAATCCATGGTCATGCCTGAATTCTGAAAATTTGATGGAATTTTCCTACCATTAAAAGTAGGAGGGGAAAAAAATCCAAGGGTGCATTCATAGAGGAGCCTAGAAGGGCAGTACCAGGTGTCTAAAACACATATTTCTGCTAGACCATGGGTAAAAAGATGCAAACATTAGAACTAGATTTAATCAACAATGTTTAGTTAAAACTTTAAGTTTTAATGTATATTAGCATAGGTTTGAATTTAGCCAGGTGCAAGCATTGCTCCATGTACACTTTTGCACCTACAGAGATCTAAATATATATTTATATACACATAGGTGAGCGTAGCACATGCATTCAGTATGAAGCCAGAATGCAAAGGCGTTCCCCATTAGATGGGTTCAGGCAAACAGCGCGTTTGATTTTACATCGCTGCACAGATGTGAGATCCGTGTGGAGGACAGGGCAGAGGAGCTGCAGGGTTAAACGCCGCTGGGATCAGGGGCTCTGCAGCGGTGGGCGCAGAGGCGGCTGCGCGGGGCGACCACAGATAAAAGAACAGCGGCCCTGATTAGGCTGCTTCGAACCCTCGCACGCTGCAAGCGTCTCCAAACCGCCGCTTCCTGAGGAACGGCATATTAATTTGATAAAGCTTTGTCTTTCCGGAGCTGCTCGCTCATGTTCTTAACAAATCCCCCGCTGCGTTTTATCATCTAAATCTATTAACCGCAGCTAAAAGCTGTTATTTCGTTTGCACTGCGGTGAGGCAGCTGGAGCGGGCCCGGCACACGGTGACCGAGCAGAGCACGGCCCGGAGGCGGCGCGTGGTCGGAGCCGCGCTCGGAGCCGCTGCCCACGTTCTCCCAGCGACGAGGGGCGAATTCCGCGTGGGAGCCGGGGACGGTGCGAGCAGGGTGAACTGGAACAGGGGACGGCCGCGCACTGCGTGAGCGCTGCCACTTCCGCACCTCTCCAAGCGTGGAGAAAGAAGTGACCGTGTCCCTAGGTATGTTCCTGGTACACGCTGCATCGTGGTAGCAAACACCCCGTATGCTGGGTGCCTGTCTGCACAGGAACTCTCCTACCGACCTCCCCAGCAGCTTTTCCCACTGCCTTGGGGCAGTGCACACGCACAACCGCAGACTCCAGCAACCTGCTCTGCCCTTTGCCAAGGCCACGTTTCCTTCATTTCCCCTTGCTACAAGGCAGCACGAGCCCCCCGTGCCGCTCGGGGCTGAGCGGCGGCTCCCGGCTTCACAGCCGCCCGCGACGCTGCCGAGGCCCCAGCTCCCCCGCTCCAGCACAGCCTCGCGAGCCCGCAGCTCCTTTCTCCACAAAACCCAGACACCAGCAGCGTAACAGTTCCAAGTCCTATTGATTTTACCAAGCCGCTTGAAACAACAATTAACCTTTCTAACTACATGCCTTTCTTCAAAACGCATCCCAGTTGCTTTTCAAAGTTTACTTTTAAAAATTAATGAACCGATGCAATTTTACTTCTATTGACCAACTTAAAATGTCAAGGCAGTAGGAAGGAAGAGCGCTAAAGAGATGCAAATCTAGTTATGCAAGCGCGGGGCTGCTGTGCAATTGGGCACTTGACTTTGAGGGCTCAGCTCTGGTCCTCATCCTCTATGCTTGATCTCCTTTAATTCTATTTAGTGAACTCAGTAGATTTGTCACATGCACTTACAACACTTTGCAAAACATCCTGGTCCTATTTAGAAACGTGTGCGTGTATATCCATTTCCAGCCATGGAGATGGAAACGGTCATAGCCAGCATTTATTATTTAAATACAGGCTTGGCAGTGAGCTCTGCTTGCAGCCCTGGATGAAAGCTACATTGTGCTGAGCTCTGCAAGACCCCCAACAAACTCCACGTCCCGCCAGGCCTTGGTCCTTTCCCATACCTCCATCCTGGCTAGCCTTGTCCCTCCCTATCTGCTCGTCTGCGGTGTCCCAGAGCCTTCTTGCCCTTCGCCTCCTCTGAGGCTACAAAATGACACGCAGTCTACAGAGGCAGTAAAGCAGATACTCACCCTAAAGATGCCGTGATTGCTGAGCATAAGAGAAAGAACCAGCACAGTACTTTTAATGTCAACTTTAACTGGGTTTAAAATACAAACATGCAGGCTCTGTCTGCCACAGTTTCCTCTGCTGGGGCTGCCAGTTCAACTACCAGTGGGATATCATCAATCCCGGAATGGTTGAGGTTGGCAGGGACCTCTAGGGATCATCCAGTCCAACCCCTGCTCCAGCAGGGACACCCAGGGCACAGGGCGGCATCCAGGCGGGTTGGAAGATCTCCAGAGCAGGAGCCTCCACAGCCTCTCTGGGCAGCCTGTGCCAGGGCCCTGGTACCCTCACAAGGAAGAAGTTTTCCCTCAAATTCAGGCAGAACTTCCTGCACTTCAGTTTGTGGCCGTTGCCTCTTGTCCTGTTGCTGGGCACCACCAGGGCTGTGCAGAGAGGCAGGATCTCCTCCCTCAACCCTCTGCCCAATGCACCCAGGAGACCATTGGCCCTCTGGCCACAAGGGCACACCATGGCCTCACGCTCAGCTTGGTGTCCACCAGGTCCCTCTCTGCAGGGCTGCCCTCCAGCAGGTCACCCCCAGCCTGGCTTGGTCCCTGGGGTTGTTCCTCCCCAGGTGCAGGACCCTGCACTTGCCTTTGCTGAATCTCATGAGGTTCCTCTCTGCTCATCAGGTCCCTCTGGATGACAGCACAGCCTCCAGCACAGCAGCCACTCAGCATAGATCAAGGCAAAGCAATTTCCAAGACAATCTTGCAAAGCAGGGAGCAAAGTGAAAGAGCAAATATTGCTGCGACCTTCCCACGCTAGCAGCACCTTCTCGCTGCTCCATTGTCAGTGCTGCAATGGCTTTATGATTGCAGAGAGGCAATGAAAACCACTCTGCACCTCTCTCAGGGCCTGTGCTCCGTTTCAGCCCTCCACATTTCCACACAGTTCCCTACCCCCAACTTTGCAGAAAATTTGCTCTCTCCATTTGCTCCCCTTTATTTTCCTCCCACGGCCTTAATAAGTTAACCACATTCAGGTGACTTCTACAGGAGACTGTAAACACAAAATCTTCAGCAAAGCACCTGCCAAACTTGCAGTCCCCTTCTGAAGGCATGGGATCATTCTGCTATTTCAAATTAGCTCCCCTCAATGTGAGCAGCACTGTTCTTTCTGATAGAAACTGAACAAAATATTTTCCTCTGGGCTCAGCCCCATGGCTGAGCAATAAAAGAGGAACCTCAGCCTGAGGTAGACACCTAGCAAGTGCCAGGGACCTTTGCAAGGAATGTTGTCCCGTCGTATGATATGCTGAAAAGGATATTTTCTGTATATACTGCTCCACTTTGTACTTCCAAAGAAACATCTGTCTGCTTTATACAACAAGCAAATGAAAAACCTGGGCTTCAGAATGGAGAAAAATCTGTATGCAGCTTTATAATAGGCTAAGCAGCTTATAATTAGCTCATACTAAGCACAGAGGAAGAAAGAAATCTTAAGGAAGAAAAAGGCTGATTTTTAAGTGAATTAAGGTGATAGAAATGATCTGCTTTTATTTGTCCTATAGATTAGTTTGCTGACAATTTTTTTTTTCCTGGAGGGCCTTTTAATTATGCATAGAAATCTCATCAAATACAGATGAAGAAGGTCAGAACAATTAGTATAAAACAAACACTTCAGCATAATGCACCATAATGATTATTTTCGCAACAATCAGTTAGCAAGCTCCAGGACCGTTTGATGCATTTTAAACTAAGGCATTATCAGATTTTCCGAAACTCATAACAACGCTCCAGCAGATCAGCAAGCTCAGCTCTCCGAGCAGGACACCCTGCCTCAACTGCCTGCTCCTGAAGCAGCAAATTCGCTTTGCGCTGCCTGAACCAAAGAAGCCAGAGCTTGGCACAAGCCTCGTGCAGAAAGGAGATGCGTAAGGATAAGGCAGAGCAGTACCAACGTACAGGTTGAATTTACTGATATTGCTATTTTGCAATCTTTGGGAGCCACCCCGAGTGCAGAAGCACCAGACTCAGATTTCTGCCGAGTTAGAGGTACTCACGCCAACACGGCTGGCCCCGTGAGCCCAGCACCCAGGGCGTCCCCATCGCTGTAGACACAGTGAGGAGTGAACATCATTCATGAACGTTAAACCTGGCATTTCATTGCTCTTCTTTTGCAGGAGAGAGATCGTGTACTGGTAACAGGCCTAAATCACATTCCCACAACTCCTTTTTTTTTTTCTCCTGTGTGGATTTTGGCTTTCTTAGGTCCAGCTTTCCGCTACGTTCCAACCCCTGTGAGCTGGATGAAGCCCTCAGCAGGACAGCTGTGCTGGCCACGGGAACCCTGAGTGTGTCAGTGACAATCTGTTTGCCTGGAAGCTTTGCCAGGACATCAGGAGTTAGTTCCTTTTCCAAGGAACACCCTTGCTGTTTCAATGGTAGGTGCCCAACCATTGCACCCTGCAGCAGGGCTCGCACAGGAGCTGCCTTCTCCCGAGCGTGCTGCTCTGCAGCTCCCTCCCCAGCTCTGCCTCCACCTGCATGTTAGTTTAGGATTTTTTGAGGCCGCATACACAGAGACATCATGCAATAAAATCATAAACGGAGGATTTTAAAGACAAAATGTTTCTGAGAGACCTTGGAAGTGAAATCAAACCTACCTAGTTCCAAAGCAATTGAACAGCTAGATTCATGCCACACTGAGTTAAGGGTATGCAGACTATACATAGAACTGTGACAACTGCCTCGGCATTTCCTGTCAAAACCCAGTTTCACTGCAGAATGATAAGAGCGCGCCTGACAGTTCAGTGGCTTTTTCTAAGGACACACGAATCTGCCTTAACTGCCCACCCCTGCCACCGCGGCCCTCGGCTCCTCGCGTGCTGCACGCACTAGCTGCAGCGCTCGGGCAAGGAGCTGTTATTCCCCCAGGAATGGGGGGACTCCATCTACCTCGGATCAAAAAAGAAAAGTTGTCAGGAAGGCAGCGTCACCTTTTCCCGATGGCTTTCACTCTGCCCCAACTCCAGCCATGTACCTGCAAGAGTTTGGGAATCTCAGAATAACCACGGAAAATGTCTCCACGTGAGTCAAGCTAAAAGGTGTTTGGAGATGCTGGACACACTGTGTGCTATTAGTATTACAGGAATGACCTTTTCTTGCAGCAATGTTGAGATCTGAATTGTGTCTTTAGGGTCACGGCTGGAGGAGACTGGAGTTAACAGGAGTAATTCCTTCAGCTGAGAGCGATTCTGCGTTTGGCCATTGCAGAGAGGGATGGGCTAGGGGAAGGGAGGAGGAAAGGAGAGGGAGTGAGGCAGGGAGAGAAGGGGAAAGAGAGGGAATGCACCTGTGTTTGGATGGCTGCATGACCCGGGAGCTCTGCTCCGTGCCCAGAGGGCCCCTGAGCTACGGGCAGATCTGCCACCTCTGCAGGCCCCTCTTGAAATGAATGACTGCTGCAGCCTGCAGACTTTGGGAAAGCCACAGCGGCCACGCGTTTCTCCCAGGCTCCTATTTGTGAATTGCCTCCTAGGATTTTCTTGCAGTTCACACAGCCTTAGGAACAGTTTGGAATTAATTTCTTATTGATTTATGCTCCATTAATAGCAAGTTGCCACAGGAGATGTAAATAATTTTTAAAATGGACGCTGTAAATCTCCTTGATTATGTCCACAGTTAAGTTTTGCAATGAGCTCATACTCTTGCTTATTACTGGCTCATTAGCCTTTATCTTGATTTTCATTAACTGTGCACAACCCAAGACACTGCAGTGATGGTTCCCTCCAAAAGAAGAGAGCAAAGCAGCTATCTGTTTTCTTGCAGAAAGAGGGCCAGCAATGAACCCCCAGTGCTTCACAAAGAAGTGAAAAATCTTCTTGGCCAATTGCTAATAATACATTTGACATTCCCTGTGAATGAATGCCATCCTCTCCCTCCTTTCTGTTTGCAAAAATCTGGATTGCCCCGCCACTGCTTTTTTCTTTCCTTCTGTGCTTTCTCGCATTCTCTGCCAAATTTCACCACTGCGTCAGGCTTTCATCTTTGGATCTTCCCATCTTTGAGCAATAACAGGTGACACTTCATGTGCAGAACCTTCTGTGTACCCCTCACGCCAGGACTGTGCATGTTGCTGAGCTGCTCTCAGACAAGCCCCAGGCCCCTGAGAAGGGCATTTCTGCATGGAAGACCTCTTTGCTACTCGCAACACAGCAGGGAGAGCATGTGCGGGATCCATGGCTGAACCACAGCACAGCCAGGAAAACCTCCAAGACAGGCACGGGCACATTCATGTATCCCTAAGGAGCATCCTGCTCCTTCAGACCCAGGGAAATGTCTTAGCCAGGACCTCTCTTTTCACACACACCACAAATTCCTGTAATAGACTTGATTTCTTATCTCTGTTATTTGCAATGTGTAGCCAAAGGTAAGTATTTAGAACCTCTTTTAACTCTTTCGGTATCAAAAAGAAGACTCCTATGAAGTACAGCAGGAATCACCTCAGAGTATAATACTGTATGCTACAAACCAGGCTGTACACACAAGGACCAAGCCATCCACAAAGTGCAGACACACTGTGCATTTCATGAACGGCCTTCCCTTCTGACCCAGAAGTGATCCCTAAACTTTAATTGGTGAAAACGTAATTATCTACATAAATAAGAGTATGCCTGGGTGACCCGACATGGCAGCCATGTAACAGGCAGATTTTGTCAATACAAATATATTTAAAGTGCAGTGCTCCAGCTACACAAATGACCTTGTGCAGAACTTGTTTCTTCTCCTAAAGCTTCTCCTGGCAGTAAGTCTCACACAGGCAACATCTGGCACCCAGGGAAACCCAGCGTTTCCCAAGGCGTTGGTTCACTGGAGTTCCTCTGTCTTTATCATGTTCAACTAAAACAGTGATCTTGACTTTATTATGCCATGGAAGTGGCATAAGATTCAAGGTGCTGATTATATAAGGAAGAGGAAAGCACAATACCAGCAACTTTCTCCCTTAAAAATGTACCTTACTATCACCTGCAGAAGTGAAACTAACGACCCTTCCTCTCCTTGCCTTCTCCCCAGCTCCTTCTCCCTCAAGCAAAAATTAAACCATGAAACCTGAGATTAAACCATGTAAAAGAGTCAAACCCTATGGATGAAAAAAAACTAATTCGGCTTATAATATGCCAGATTGCTGTTATAAAAAAGACTCTTGTAGAAGTCACACTCCTTTTTGAGGGCAGAAGATCTCTTCTGATGCAGAGACAGTTCAGAAAAAGCAGAAGTCCCCTCTGGGCTAGTGCCAGTGTAAGGGCCTGCAGAAGTCCAGAATGTCACAGTCCTACATTCGCATCAGATCCTTGACCCAAACTGCCTTATATTTTCGGAAGTCTCATCTCACTCAAACTGCAGAGCCCTCTTTAATCTCTTTGCTTTTGAGTGGCTTCCTAACAAGGTGTTATGTGTTCACATAATAAGTTGCCCAGTCCGAGTCTATTCCAAAAGTGCAACTCCTAACTGTCTAAGTATTAAGAAAAGAAGAGCGATGTTAAAAAGTAAGATAGTCATTTCTGTATATATATTATTTGGAATAAACAATCACCATAATGGAGGTAATTTTATTTCTTAACCACAATCACTAAGGACTATGATACAAGATATTTACTACTCTGTTTAGTCGTTCACATGTTCATACATCCTTTAAGACTCCATATGTCATTTACATTGATCTTGCACCTTACCTTGGCTTTTTCTCTTATTATTGTTTTTACTTGGATGGTGATAGTGTGCATAACCCAGGGAAGGAGAGGCTTCAGTGCATGCAGTATCTCAGATAAAATATGCTCCATCCTTCAAAGAAAGAGCATTGTTTGTTTTATATATTCTTACTAACGAAGGCAAATCCCCCCGCTTCCAAATCTGAGCAGTAGTACAGCCCATTAAGCTCAGAGACTTAACAATATGCCTGTCCCTCTACAAACATAAAGATTATGTGCATATATAAAACAAAATCAAGAAAAGAACTCAATGCTACTGTACCTGTTAGATGGAGAGCTATCACCCACAGCTATAAAATAGCTGGAAATGAAAACGCTATGGGCTTCAGAAGAAGAATTTTATACATAAACTCATTGGATTCATGCCTATATGTTGTTTTCTTATATTCTTGGCATGCTCTTTGGCTACTTTGGTTTCTTCTCAGCAATCACCTTGCTCTCCTTCTTATTTTTGAAATATAGAAGGGGTTTGAGATGAGAATGCTGAACAGAACGGTGAGCAGGGGACACTCCGAGGAACTGAACTGTGCAGTGAGGAAGTGGTCAATCCAATTTTGGGCCACTTAATTTCCAGGCATCCTAATGAGTGCATTTGTTTTGCTCTTCTTTTAAACTTTGTTGTCAAGGATATCCTGATATGCTCAATGATAGAAGATGAATCTGTTATGAGGAACTACTTTTCATTGGCATTCACTCAATCAGACTTGACATGAAGGCAGCATCTGTTCAGTAATTTTTTACTTTAAGTCATTAGTTATAGTATCCAGCTTCACAACAAAAACCATAAATCTTTCTGAAAGCCACCTAGAGTGACAGTGAACGCTACTTATATTTTATCCAAAAAAAAGTCAGAAAAAAGGCTCTGTCTTGGTCGCATGCTGATATAACCACTTACGATTAAGGTGAAGGGTTCAAATATAGTATGGACAAGGAAGAGTGTAAGTCTGATGGTCTGTCTGCACAGGAACCCACAGAGCTGCCCACTGCAGCACACAGGGTAGAGGTGCAATGGCCATGGCCATGGTGTCCCCAGCATCGTCCTCCACGCAGGCTGCACGTCCCAGCCAAGACGTTCTTGGTTCAGCCGCTGCATCCTATAGCGACATGCATGTGTGCATTAGAACAAGCTGCCTCTACTCAAGAAAACAAACAACCCCCATCAGCTCTGCCCAACACAATGGACTAAACGTATACATCAGCTACCCCTAAAGTCTTGCCCTTGCTCACTGACCTCCTGCTGGAAAATGCCAATTTTGGCAGTTCCCTCCCTGTCACCTTCGAAGCACATATGCAATCTTGCTCCGGTGCCTGACCACGTAGCGAGGCTGATAAAATCCCAGGACTTCTCTTCACCGGCAGCACGGTTTCTAAGGCAATCTCTCTCCACATCAGGAATAACAAGATCTTCTCATTCTGAAGTGATACAGAAAAGTGATACAGTAAAATATATCTAAACTATAACTCATTAGCCAAACTGGATTGTTTTCTTTTTTCAATAGACTTATCAAAACAGATTCAAGGCAGCTGTATTATATCTGGAGTGAAGTGGCAGATACAGTCTCAGAGAAATTTTACCTTGAAAATTAATTAAATAGGCTTAGAGAGAAGCACTTTCATGTGGGCTGGAAATTAATTGAAAGGCAGCACACCAAAGGTAATGATGAATATTAATGTGCTGAGTTGGTGGCAATATCTAATAGGGTGAGATTTTTATCTACCGCTGTGGACAGGGAAATATTGTAGAAAGACATTAAAAACCATGTGATTTCAATTAAGAAGAAATTAGGTTAATACACACAGGACTGGGAAGGAAACACACTCAACAAATGAGTGAACCTTTGATGCGCGCAGGGTATGGCCATCAGGAGCGGCCGTGGCGGTCCAAGGGAGCACTCACTATCGGCAGCTCTGGTTGTCCCTTCCCCTGACCACTGCTGACCACCACTGACAACTGCTGAACACTGCTGACCACCACTGAACACTGCTGACCACCGCTGAACACCGTTGACCACCACTGACCACCGCTGACCACTGCTGACCACAACTGACCACCACTGACCATCGTTGACCACCGCTGACCACCACTGACCATCGCTGACCACCGCTGACCACCATTGACCACCACTGACCATTGTTGACCACCGCTGACCACCATTGACCATCGCTGACCACCGCTGACCGTTGCTGACCATGCCACTGGAAGCAGAGCTGCTGAGAAGGACCCTGGCCAGGACCTGGCCAGCCCAGCAGTGCCATGTTCGCTCTGCCTCATGGCCATGGTCTCTTGGATGTAGCTGGCCCTATCCGCCAGTGGCTCCGGAGGGACCAGCAAGCACCTGCAGATGCTGAGGCTGGGCATGGAAAGCAATGCACCCAACATTTCCCACCCCAAAACGGGTTTGGTTCAGCTGAGCCACAGCTTGACCACGCTAATAAACCAAGCGCTGCTCTTCAACTCCCACGTCTGCTTGGACAGAAAGACTGTTTTTTTCACTTACTTCAGACACTGACCTAAATGCTAAACCGTTCTCAAGCTTTCTGTGCCCTAAGTCCAGACACGCTTCATGGTAATGCACGAGAAACACTTCTTAATGCTAGAGGTATAAGTTAGAGATTCCGCCCAGAGACCTTTGCATTCAGTTTGAAGTAGTTCCAGTAAATCGGAAAAGCAGTTTAGGGAATAATTAAGGATTACAGCAGTCTCTTTGGCAGAAGATGAGGGAATTAAAACAGGACCATAAGACTCATCTGTACTCCTAACTATTGACATTTTCCTTTGTGCCAAGCTTCTGCATCTGTGGAATGCAGAAACCTGCAACTGGGAAATAAAACTTTTGCATCTCAGTGGTTCCACCGGTAGCATCACGGCCACGAGCAGTGGTGGAGCACGGTGTTCCCAGGGCCGCTCACACGCAGGGGTCACTTGTTCACAGGAGAACACACAGCCAGCCGTGGACAGGAGCACGGCCGGTGTGGGAAGCTTAGGAATAGCTTTTTACAGCTGCTCAAAAAGAAGAATTTCATTCCTCAGGAGAAAAAAAAAAAAAAAAGATATTTCTTGTCCGGGGAAAACCAAGGGCCAGGTGTGCCGGAATGGCTCGTCCTGCATGGATGAGGCAATCAGCTGTGACAGGGAAATCCCGTGTTCCATTCCCAGGATCTGTGGGAGAAACCCGCCGGCGGAGGCGTGGGAGGCACGGGAGGCTGTCGGGATGCTCCAGGTTGAGCCCCTTCTGCTGGATCCCGCACCGAAAAACCCGGCATTCTGCGACCTCTGCTTGCTCCTCAGCCACGTGCTGGTGCTCCGGCCGGCTCGGCCACCTCGGGCATCTCTTGTCTTTAAACATTGACAGGGGGATCGTCATCTCCTAGCAGGGGTGAGCGCCAGGAGCAGAGTGAAGCTGATTAAAAGCAAGGGGGTCACCGGGGAAATCCGGTCCGTGCTGACTTCTGAACTTATCCTTGCTGGAAGAGAGGCCGTTTGTAAAAGATCTGGCTCCTGAACGAGCAGCGCAAAACTCGCTGCTGCTTTTGCAATGCTCCTGCTTCCTGTTACTCGGTCTGAAAGAGTTTTCCCCCTCTAATCCTGCTGTGTGAAAAGACCGTTTTTTGTCTCACCTTACAAAAGAGTCGATTTTGTTCTTCTGGTGAAAGAAAAAAATAAAAAACAGACAAAGCCAGTTACTTAAAAGGAAAAGTGTTTAGTGCCTCGGGATCCAAATTCGCAGCAAATCCTGCTGTCCAAACTGCCCCTCGACCTGGACTGCTGCTTTTTGCAGGGCTGCTCAACCGTTAACTGACCCAGTCAAAATTATTGAAGAAACATTTGTGCCTATGTCTTTTAAATGGGAAGCTTGCAGAGGGCAGGTAAATGGAGACGGAAAATAAGCCAAGGGAAATCAAAATTAACATTAGTCTTCTAAGAACGTGTTGGCATGAATACGTATGATGCATTATAAATTTGACTGATGGATGACCCGTAACTCATAGAAGTAATGGCTTATACTGAGTAATGGAAGTTCCTCTTTCAAGACTGAAGTATTAGTCACTTAAATGCCTTCCACATGGTATAGCAACAAAAAGAAAACAAAAAAAAAACCCAGCTTTTGGCTATTTAACACAAGCACAGCTTTCTTTACAAGAAATTTTTTAAAAAATCCTTTGCAGTTAAAATACGATGTTCCATTAGTTAAAATGGATACTTCAGCCCCGTACCCTCCCGTTGGTTTTGCTTTGCTCTTGCAGCTCCTGGTTGCTTTGGCTTTGCTAGCAAGCCAAACCCAGAGCCAGGCTCACTTGTTAGCTCAAGACTCTAAGAGAATTTTGCCCAAGCAAAACCATAATGAAATCTGGTGATTCTGCCCCACACCACTTTCTTAAACAACTGTCACTTTAAATGAGTTTTTAAAATGAGCTTTTTAGTTTTTCAGGCATGGATCCTCCCTGCCTGGATCGCACTTCCCGGCTTAGCACTTCTCCCATTCCGGTCACCGGAGGCTAGGCAGGAATTCGATGCCCTGGGATCCTCCAGGAGGGGCGCAGGGAGGGAGTAACCTGTCCCAGAGGGATGTAGAAGGAGCTGCAAATGGTGCAGAAAGGCTCAATGTCATTCCTTGCAGCACGCGCTGTTTGTGTCCTTTCTGAATCCCTAGAGGTTAATCAAAGGATTCTCATGGAATGTGTGCGACCTGGCACCCTTTATCCCATCCTTTCTGTGCTGCTAAATTACACCATTTAACTGTTTGACTTGGATCCACAGCCCCCAGATTTTTAGATGGGGTAGTCCCTTCTCCTCCATCCTTGGCTGTCTTCCTTCCTGTAAACACCCTTGGGCACCCAAGGATGCAAATTCCTTATACAGTCTCAAGCTTTTGGAGCTCTCCAGATTTCCAGTTCTTCTGTCTACTTCCACCGAAAGTGCTAATTCATGGTCTCTGCTTTTCACTGAAATCACTCAAATCACGCAGAAGAAAACTTCAAATAAAGCTGCCGATGTCATTTTGTTCACTTACCTCTTACAGCTACCAGTGGTTCAAGGCAAATACTGCTCTTTTCTTGGGCTGTCAGGAAGCAGCAAGAAAGGAGGAGGAAAACGGGCAAAAAGTCGGGGCATCTTCAACCTTCTCCACGGCCCAGATACTTCCATGGTCTCCGGCTTGCGTGACACGGATCCGGGGTGATGATGGCATGAGTGTGGGCAGGGAGACGTGGAGTCTGGCCTGGAGACCTTGGCATGGAGCCCTCTGAAGTCCTTATGCGTTCTTTCCTTCCAGACTGGTACAATTCATCTAGAAGATACAAAAAAAGCCACTGTGTTGCATTACCATTAAATACGGTTGATTTTATAAAGGTAATCTTGCTAAGGACTTCACCAAAACTGAAGAAAATGTAATCCGAGGTCAGCTTTTCTATCCAGGCTTACAAAGCAGCACTTGAAAACCCGTCACAAAGTGGTTTATGCAGCATTGTAGAGCATTTGCTATATGATGCTCTGGTAACACTTTAATAGTCTTGAATGAGCATTTAATTTAGATTTAATAGGGTAGCTTCTCTGTTGTAATTAAATATCAATTGATTGTTAAAAGAGCACTTGCTAGATTTAATGTATAAGAGATAAACCTGGCTAGCTCTATAATTAACTCAGAACACAAGAATAATAGTGCAATTAATTTTCCAGAATACAGAACTTATAAAAAAGTTTATCAAGTTGGTGGACATGACTGGAATTAAATGGAAGTGATGCTAAAAAATGGGTTTTATAAGGATACTAAGAGCTATTAATTAGCTTGGTTACGTATTGATGATTTTGACCTTTGATGTCGAGACTCTTTTGAGATGGAAAGGAAACAACGAAAGTGGCTGTTCCCCCTAGGTACGCACGGTATCAGGAGACAGTTTTCTTCAAATTCATAAGGAAAAAGTATGTCAGGTATCTAATGTAATGCATTTTTTTTTCCCAGCATTAGCATTTAGTGTTTATCTTATCTGCACTTTTAAAAATGCAGCCTTTTAAATATTTAACTTCACCATAACTGACAAATAGGTGCTTAATTCTCATTCTGTTTTCCAATTCCATGTTTCTGTCATTACCCTAGAGATTTTTTTTAATAAGGCCAATCTATTAAAATAAGAGCAACCACAGAAACCAGCGCAAAGTGCCAGCCCCTTCCAGAACCAACGACCTTGAGCTAGGTGAGGAAGACAGAACCGTTCCTCATGGAAGCCCCTTGGCAATGCGCTTCCAAGCGCAGTTAAGTGTCTGGCTCAGCCGTGATGCTTGTATAGCCCCTTCCTGCTAAATTAAGACGTTTCCCTATCCTGGGACACGACGCGGGCTCCTTCCGACACGCTGCTCCTGTGCACATCTAAGGAGAACACAAAATTCCTCCAGCATATGCCCTTTAAACCACCCGTGCCTCCCTCCTTGGGATGGCAATTTCCACCTGCGACTTGGCTATGAAAAGCAACCTGGCTTTCAAGACTCCGATGCACATCTGAGTATGCAGAAAACCTCTGCTTTTTGTTTTTGTTTTTAGTGGGCATACTTTTCCATTTTCCTGGAAATTACCTGTCGAAAGCACTTCAGGTGTTTGACTAAAAAAATGCAAAATCGAGATTGATTTTTAAATCAACTTTTCCAGAAGGAAACTCCCAAGAAGGGCACATTTTAGGCAATAAAACTACAATTGCTGGTAGCATGCAGGAAATCTGGGGGTGGACAGCAGTACCTTTTTGCAGCTACACCTGGAGCCAGGTGTGTGCAACCAGGCCGGGGGCCTCGGCAGGGCAGTTCATCCTTGGCGGATGGATTTTGTCATGGAAAAAGTAAGAGTCACAATCAGCTTCTTGAGCCGGACAAGGCTCCCAAGGCACTGAGCACATCACTAAGGGCAGCACCGTCCTGCACTACCTGTTATAGACCCAGGTCTGTGGAGAGAACTGTCCAGCTGGAGAGAAACCCCAGGCAGCGCTTCCTGAAGCCAAAGCCCAGCCCTTGGCATTGCCTGCAGCACAACAGCTTCCACTGCTTGTATTGGGTTTTAGGTCTAACTTACACATCCTGCATCCTCTAAATACTTGTGGAAAATTAGCGTGAAGCTTCTATAGCTCACAGGGCAAGAAGTACAATTTACCAGTATGTAAATCTTACCTCCACACAGCTCAAAAATAGCAAAGCTTAAAGGCTTTGCAGCCGGGAACTAAACTGATCCAGCTCTCTGGAGGGCTAATGCAAAATCTCCCATTGACTTTTGTAGGTATTAGAGCAGTCCCTCAGCTGACTTTTTAATCTACAAAGGGAAAATAATTGAGATTTCCAGAAAATTGGCTCAGCATTATTTTAACACTCTAAATGTTTCTCCTTGGAAATATACCTACTGCCTGTTTTCTCTCCCAGCCCAAAGATGAAAGTGGGCCAGTAATAACTTTGCTGTTAAAATGCCTTTTGGAAAAGGTCCCATCCTTAAAAGACACATTTGGTAGGGATGGCTCAGAAGTGACTCTTTCCTTGCAAATCACGTCATTTCCACCAGTGTGGCAATTGCTCACAGCATTACTTTGTACATTGGCAATATCTCTTTTTTGCATTCCTTTTCTCTTTCCAAAAGCCTTCCCACCCCTGTCTGTATAGCTGCTCCTCTCCCCTCATCCACCTTTTATTACAGCAGGGAGGTAGTTAAAAGCAAAACCTCCTTGCAGTAGCATAACGATGTCCTCATAGATCAAGAGCGCAGTGTGAAGGAAATCTAGCATTAGGGTTGCTCTCTGCACGTATCTGGGGCTCTTTTTGCACAGGGGGTTGAACTCTCCCCAGACCCAAGAGCAGCTCCCCATGAGCCTCCAGGCCCTCTTGCCTGTCACAGCCATGACGAGCACAGGAACTTCAGCCTCTGCCCTGGAGGTTATTCTGACCCCTCAGAGGCTGTTTGGATGCTCTGGAGGTTATTCTCTCAGAATCACCCTGCATGTGGCTATGTGAGTGGCCTCGTTTCACGTTTATTGCGCAAACGCGCTGGTCACGCATGTGAACGGATTCCTTTGGTGCAGAGGCACATCCTCCCTGGAGCAGCACCTGGGGCTCGTCCCTGTCCGAGGGAAGCCCGAGGTGCCACACGAGGAAAGCGAGGGCCGTGCAGCTCCGGCGGCTCCAGGTTCCTTCCGCCCTTCCTTCGCTATTTAACGTGCTGGAAGACGGTGGTGGCAGGAGAGCGGCGCGGGCCGCGCTGCAGCCGCGCTAGCGAGCGCCCCGTCAGCACGCGGCTCCCGTCGCACGAGCCGAGCGGCCCCTGCTTCTCGTGGCAGCACCAGGCAAAAGGGTTTTTATTCCCTGCGCTGTCTGCGCAACCCAGACAGCTCCCTGGCTTCATGGAGATCAAATATGAATGCAGCGTTCCGGGTACGATATTCCATGCTGTCAGCATCTTGCGGCCCCTTGAAAACAGCAGCTGGAGGAAATGCTCAATGCACAGAAGCCCTTTCAAGTGGGAGATGCTCATGGAAACAGGAGGCTGCCGAACACAATGTCTAAAGCAAACGTGTGAAGCGGTGGTGGCGCAGGCAGGACGCCCTTCCGAACAGCAGGCATGGGAAGCAGGCAAGGCAGGGGTTCCTGTCCTGTGGAGAAGCCCAGCAAGGAGCAGGGAGCAAACTCCTTAACCTGCCAAGCCCCGACGTGTGCCAGCCCCGTGCACGTGCAGTAATCCCACCAACAGCCACCGCTGAGGACAGGGACAGCACTGGCAGCTCTGCTCACACCTCCCCTAGCAATATCAGCTCCAGGCCCTGACGGTTACTGCTGAACTAACAGCCAAAACTACGATTTTCCTTTTTTCTCTCTTTACTTTTCTCCAGCTCCTTGCTGGCGTAGGTGGCACCGCGCTCGCCTGCATCCGCAGCCGGGCTGGGACACACGTGGAGGCCAAGTGATGACAGGAGGAAGGGCTGAGGCTGCGAGAGGGGGTGGCCGTGCTGCTCCGAGGGGACAGGGACGGGTGTCCTAGAGACCTGCAGGGTCTTCACGCCTGGGAAGGATGGGGTTGCTGTGGACAGGCCCTCCCAGCACGGCTACCCACGGCCTCTCGCCAGAGGGGAACGGGACCGCGGCGCAGGGGCGCGCGGGGAGACCCTCTTTGGCATTTCCTAAATGAAAGGAGCTGGCGAAGGCCAGGCCAGTTGCATGTCCTGCAACCTTGGCTTTCGGGCAGGATTCAGCTTGCTGCACAACAGCTGACAACCTGCTGTCCAAACCATTTTGCACAGCAGAGTGAGAATTCGTAACGGCCACATGTATTTGCTCTCCATGAAACCATCATCCGCACAAGCTTTTCCAGTCCTGCTAGAGCAAGCAGGAGTCCCAGGAGTTCATCACGCCATCTCCTTGCCCAGCCTGACTTTATCAGCGGCTGGAAACACTTAGGAGGTGTTAACTAAATACCTAAGGTGCTTAAAGCACCAAGTGTGACTGCACCGGGTCAGTCCAAAGGTCCGTCGGGGCTGGCCGCCTGTCCCCAAGCAGGGCCATGGCTCAGACAAGGGTCATTGTATATCCCACAATATCCCTGCTCAAAGGACATGGGCTTCCCTGCACAACTGCTGGGGAAAATAAAGGCTGCTTAAACTCTCTGGGGAACAACATTATAACATACAACTAAAGAACCCTTAAATCCTTCAAGAGGAGACCATAAACACAGCACACTTTCTTCCTGAAAGCAGGACCTCAAGATGTATTTTCTTTCCAGAAAGGACTACTTGCATTAGATTGGCTAATTGATTTTTTTTTCTTTTACTTTACTGGATTTACAACCAGATTTCTCACTCCTGCTGCCTGCACTGCACACCAAAAGGAAACCAGTCTGTGGCATTTCTGTGTCCTTAAGAATTCCCCACAGCTCGGCAACATCTGAGATCAGGAGCTCAGTTACGGCTAACACAAGCACCAGCAGGAGCCACAGCCCGTGGAGCTGCGCCGTGGGCTCGGGAGCAGCCCCTGGCAATGCACACACTGCTCCCCGTCACCGGAACGCTGCAACTGCAGCCACGAGCTGCCCGCGTCCGCACAGAGAGGCCCATGGGGCTTCCTTGGTCATCCCTGGTCTCCAAGGGTCCTGGGCCCCACAGGACAAGAGGGATGTGGAGCTGCTGGAGAGAGTCCAGCGCAGGGCCACAAGGATGATGAGGGGCCTGGAACGTCTGCCCTGTGAGGAGAGGCTGAGGGAGCTGGGCCTGTTCAGCTGGAGAAGAGAAGGCTGAGAGGGGACCTGAGCAGTGTCTAGAAGTACCTCAAGGGAGGCAGTGAGGAGGATGGGGCCGGCCTCTTTGCACTGGTGGCCACTGACAGAACTAGAGGAAATGGCCGGAAACTGAAACACCAAAAGTTCCACAAGAACTTGAGGAAAAATTTCTTCCCAGTGAGGGTGCCAGAGCCCTGGAACAGGCTGCCCAGAGAGGTTGTGGAGTCTCCTTCTCTGGAGATCTTCAAACCCGCTTGGACGCAGCCCTGTGCCACGTGCTCTAGGTGACCCTGCGTGTGCAGGGGTTGGACTAGGTGACCTCGAGAGGTCCCTGCCAACCTTGAGCATTCTGTGAGTCTGTGATTCTATGAAAAGTGGCCATTGAAACACGATGAAATAGATGTTGGGAGGGGACGGCTTCGGGCCAGCTGATGGAGTTAACCCTCTAGCAGCCACAGGTGCCCACGGCTCCGCGGAGCCCACGTGCAGGCACCCTGCATCCTGCACTGCCCATTGCTTTGTTCCAAGGATACAGTCAGTGCGGGAGGAATCGCAGAATTGGCAGGCCGAGGAACAAACTAGGGGGCAAATTTCCACTTGAAGGCAACGCTTCTGCAGTTAGGATGACTCAATCTCTGCATTCAAGCTTTTTTGACCTACATACCATTTTACGCATCTTGAAAGCAATCAAAAATGATAATGTGTTTTTGCAGCATAAGATCCCTTCATTTCTAAACTGCTCTTTGTAGAGATCCTGGAAGATCCGTGACCTTCAGGCTGACCAGGATGTTGCGGGAATCGGGCTGAACAGCCTCGGGACGAGGAGTTATGTCAGACTCCAAACATTTACAGCACAAACAGACCGCAGCAGGAGAGAGAAACTGTCGCTGTTTCCTAGAGGAAGAGATACAGCACAGTGGAATTAAGGGCCACTGTCAAAAAGGAATACAACTCATGGAAAATGAGGCATTTGCACTTCACAAAGTGATCCATAAACCCCTGCTTTATGCCAGCAAGATGTCACTAAGGTAATTCAGGCACCAAAGGCTTTTCTACATCCTCTGCCTGATGTGCTGCCACCAGTGTCCTGGTCTAACAGCTGTTTTTAAGAGAACGGCTGAGCTTTTCCCGCAGACCGGTGCGCATGATGCGGGGATCCAAGCCCCGCTCCAGCGCGAGGGCCAGCTCCGGCCGGGAGCTGGATACCTGAGTCCGGAGAAAGCCGAAAGACCAGAAAGGCCCATGGGTCCCGCACACGAGCCCCGCACACGAGCACCGCTCTGTCCCTCCGCGGAACCGCACGTGCGCCCATCGCTGCACTGCTGGTGCAGCAGAAAAACACGGCTCTTAGCAGCATGCACGAGTGCTTCTGTGACCTGGAGATGACAGGAATTTGTTGAAGCGTCTTGAAGCAGATTTCGATTATTGCAGATTTTTTAATACCAAAGGAGCCTGTCAGCATTGGCTGGTTTGAAATGTGATGTAATTATCATCAAGCCTTAGTAAAGGATTTTAAATTAAAGACAACTTGGTCTGTAAATACTTTGTGTCTGGATTATTGTTCTCTTTTTCTAATGGCTTTTGGCACAGGCCTTGTCAGTGGTTTATTGTACAACCCTTTGGCTGTGACAGTGTCTTCTATGAATAAATCATACACTTCACTAAGCACCAGACGATGGCAAAATGCAACAGCAGATGAAATAAGCAATAAAGAACCATTACAGCTGCCTGTTCTCCTCTGCGGGTTTACATCACCATCTGATTTAATTTCCTATTTGTAAAAGCGCAGCTCGCCGCAATGTCATTATGAAATAAAAGCATAAATGGTCACATGGGCGCAAATGAGAAGTGAGGCACCTGCTTGGTTATGAGGTATTTACTCCCTCAGCAATGCTGTTCAGCAGCAGATTTCCCTGCTTGGGCCAGAAGGACATGGGAGGATCTACAGAAATAGAGATTCTCGGGTGTCCTGGTGCTGTGCGCGTGCTGCGGGTCGGCGCCTGTGACCGGCCCACGCTCCGGCTGCGCCTCGGCCTGCGCCGACATGGCAGGACGTGGTGGGGCCCTCGCCAGCCCTTTCACCACGGCGAGGCCGGTGGCAGCAGCCCGTGCTCCGGTTGTGCCTCGGCCTGCGTGGACACGGCTGGCGAGGACATGGCGGGGCCCTCGCCGGTACCGTCACTGTGGTGAGGCCGGCGGCGCTGCAAGGCGGACGCGGGCCGGTGACCAGCTCCGGTGCAGCGACTGCCGCGGAGGAGACAACCGAGACGCCAAGCCGCGCGCCGAGCTGCCCAGGGCGCGAGTATCCTCCACCCGACTGTGTTACCCGGGAAGTCACTGGGGATAAACAAGGAAATGGAGCCTCGACCCGGGTCCCGGGAGCCTCGCACGACACCCGGGCTGCAGCAGAGCCTTTCCCACCGCGCGCGGCCGCCACGGCCTGCTCAGAGCCAGGCCCGGCTCCGCGCCGCCGCCTCCGCCCGTGCCCCGGGCAACTCTTCCCGGGTGCCCCGGTGGCTCCACCGCAGCCTCCTTGGCACCACGAACCTCCCGGGCTCCCGGAGAGCCGCCGCACGGACCTGCCCAGGAAAGTCCCCGCAGCGACACACTGCGGCTCGGACACTTGTCCGGGATGGGATTTTTGGTTTATCCTGAAAGACCTTCCCAACTACCATTTTAACCAGCAGAGCCGAGACAGTGACAAGCGATGCCCAGCTCCTGGCTCCGTATTGATTTAGATCAATAAATCAGCTTCTGTTCAACGCTTGGAGTCAATGGGGGAGTGTGGGGTTTAGCCACGGTGGTTTCTTACTTCCCTTTTTACTGTTTCTGTGCATTGCAGCAGATTGTACATGTGCCCTTAATAGCAATTTTAAAGAACTGCCAACTTCCCTGAACTCCTTTCTTCATTTAGTCGTGATTCCCAAAGGATCCTACCTACCAGTCCCGAGTTTATTGGACTTTGCCCTATTGCTTTGGGTTTGCCCTTTTTTTTCCCCTCGTTTTCCCTACTTTCTGTTCTTCCATAGCTGCTCGCTCCCCCTGTGCCTGGGGCTGGACACCCCCCAGGTGATTTTAGGGCAATCCGAAGGCCCACGCAAACCAGAGGACCTGCTCCAGGATACACCAAGCACTATTATCTCCCAGGAAAACTGCCGGCACAAATACAGGGGAGAGGGCCCGCGTTCCCGCTGCCGGGAGCACCGCGCAGCCAGATTTCCAGCTGCTCGGCACCTGTGGGGGCACGTAAACACAAAACTATGGGTTTTCAGCCAGGTCCTGCTTTTTTCCTATTGCTTCTTCCAGGTATTTTTAAAATAAGCCGTGGTTGTGGCCTCAAAGGCCCCTGGAGAGGGAGAAGGGGCAGGGCTAAGGGAAAATCTCTGCTCCACTCCGTGCACCGGGAGCTTTGGTCCTTGTTGCACTACGGTACAAAACGAAGCCCCGATGCCCCGGGATGGGCGAGCAGGGCCTGTCGAGCCGGCCCATCGCCCATGGGCCGCCCCAGCCTCCCTGCCCGGCCGGGTGACGCAGCCTCCGCGCCGACCTGGCCTCCAAAGCCGCCAGGACATGAGCAGGGGCACCCAGGAGCGCTCGGGGCTGCGCGAGTGATCAAAGGCTCCCCGCGTTAATTACACTTAATTGGAGACATCGCCACTTGGCATCAAACCTTCGAGGAAAAGTTCCCGCAAGAGAAGCAATTCCAAACAGACCCGGCGATGCTCCACAGGGAGCCTCCCATGGCCACATTTTAAAAATTGAGAAATGCTGCTACATGTTGAGCCAAAACATGGTAAAATAATAACAGCATACCTCAGCTTCAGCCCTGCACAAGCAGAAAAGCTTTACTTGATTGGAAAGCTTCATTTCACTTGGGAGTAATGGTATCATCTCTATCCTAAGTGGTGTATTTTACACTCCATTTTAAAAGAAAATAAAAAGCTTAGAGCCAATCAAAGGCAATGGCAGAGGATTTCTAGGCCTCATTATCTGTTCTGTTGCCCCTCTCCGATGTTCTTCCAGTGCCACAAGCAGCACTGTCACCTCCCGCGGCTACAGGGGAGACTGCACTGCAAACAGCCAGCTGTGAATGGGCTACCCGTTGGCCTCTCTGAGACAATATTTAAATTATTACAGGCCTATGACACAGTGCAGAGACTCCAGTAGGTTGCAAATCATCCACATATAAAACAACGAAAATTCAAAACAAACCTTAATGCATTTTCTATTCTGGGTGGTAGAACAGAAATTCAAGTTAGTGGCTTCTGCCGTTTGTAACATGCACTTATAAATTTTTAAGAGCATCCCATGCAGCAATGAGACACCAAACATGGAAAGTGCATTTGGCAGAAGCGTATGAATGTCAGCAAGATGTTAAGGACAATAAAACCAGTCACCTGGTTTAGTGCCTGCTGTTAACTACAAAAGTTTTAAGTGTCATAAGAGGTCAGTTATATTGGAAGAAATGTTTGATTTCCTTCTCAATGAGCAATTGTAATATTAAATCTCCTTCTAAATGTCAGGATCTGGGGGTGGAAGGGAGTGTATATTTGCACAGTGACAGATGTTGCAACGTGGCGTAAATCAGAAGCCTTCAGCTGCTTCAAAGATGTTGCATTCGATCTACATTTCCATAATCACTTGTAAAGAAACCCAGGGTGTTTAACAGCATGTGCACGGGCACCTCAGCTAGCACTGGAACTGTCCCCTTGGTGTTTGCACATGTTCTTAGCTCTGATGACACCAGAAGAGCACCCTCTTTCTCCTGCTGGCCCCTTTCCTTGCTATTAATAAAACAGCAGGGACCATCTTTAAAAGCACCCCCGGACTCATAAACGCTGCTCAGCAGCACTGATGCTGCTGGATGCACAGAAGTTTGCTCTGGAGGTGGCTTTGCTATCAACGGGAGAAAAGAGCCCACATTTAAAAGCTGCACAACAGCCATGGCACGTATTCCAATTAATACGAACTTACATGAGCAATAAGTGCATCATTTGCATTATTACTAATACATACAATTGGAGAGGCATGTTTGGATATGAATCTAACATGATAGCTTCAGCAAGTTAATTAGATAATTGCTGAACATACTAATTGATTTTTAATTAGAGAGAGTGCTGCTTGCAGCAGAGCCAAGACTGGCAGATATCTCCGTCACTAGAGAACAGCAGGAACTTCAGCATTCCCGAGCTCAGACGGCTCCTGCTTTCTAAATCACTCCCCAAACCATCAACATTTCTCTGTCCCCAGATTTTCCTACTTTTATTTAAGCTCATCAGTCAAAAAAGAAAAAAAGCTTTAAAAACCACCCCAGGAGAAAGATTTTAAGCATATTTAATTTAAACTTGTTTTTGCATGAATAAGCATTGAGTTCAGACCCCAAACAGCCACATCCACAGATTTGCCATCGGGAATAGCTTAGTTTCCTTTCTGGGAACTGGGCACTGGGATTTGCCAGCTCCCCCAAGACCCAGTTTCTTCCCGCCTTTGCAATGCTCAAACACGTGCCCAGGGGGTCGAACCCGAGGGGCGCAGGTCTGCTCCATGCAGGAGCTCATGCCGCGTTCCCGGGGACAGGGCAGAGGCACCTCGGACCGGCCGCCTCGCTGCAGCGTTGAACACAAGCACAGGCAGCGGCTGCAGCCCCCAGGAGGTTCCAAATCCTGCCCGTGTCCTTGTCCCCTGCGCTGTGCAGCTCCCTGAGGAAAACGGGAGCTCGGGTGGAGCCCCGGGCTCCGGCACGGGGCAGCAGCACCACGAGCGTCATGGGACGTGAGCGCTGCCACGAGCGTCACGGGACGTGAGCGCGCGTCAGCCCGGAGCTGCGCCGGCTCCCCAGTGCAGCCGGAGACTCCGGGAGGCTCCAAGGGGTCTCCAGGCCCCTGTTTCTGGTGCACATGGGACACGCGTCTCCACAGCTGTGCGTGCGGGTGTGCGTGTACAGGTGTGCGTGTGCAGGTGTGCATGCGGGTGTGCATGTGCAGGTGTGCATGTGTAGGTGTGCATGCAAAAGTGCAGGTGTGCGTGCAGGTGTGCTTGCAGACGTGCAGGTGTGCGGGTATGCATGCGCAGGTGTGCATGCTGACATGCAGGTGTGTGGGCAGACGTGCAGATGTGTGCAGATGTGCAGGTGTGCACGTGCAGGTATGCGTGTGCAGGTGTGTGTGCGGGTGTGCGTGCAGAAGAGCAGGTGTGCATGCAGATGTGTGTGCAGATGTGCTTGCAGACGTTCAGGTATGTGTGTGCAGGTATGCATGCGCAGGTGTGCATGCTGACATGCAGGTGTGCGGGCAGACGTGCAGGTGTGTGTGCAGATGCAGGTATGCGTGTGCAGGTGTGTGTGGGTGTGCGTGCAGGTGTGTGTGCGGGTGTGTGTGTGTGCATGCAGATGTGCAGGTGTGCATGTGCGGGTGTGCACGCGGCTGTGCGCGCAGACGTGCGCTCAGCTCCGTGCGCAGCCGCGCGGCGCCCAGCCCGGCTGCCCGCAGCCCGGTGCCTCTCCGTGCCCCTCGGGAAGCTCAGCCCAAACCGAGGCCGGAGCTCGCCGGGACGTGCGCTGGGCTCACGGCAAACGAGGGCACATCAGCGATCTCAGAGAAGGTCGGGAGGTCGGATAGGTTTGGGATTTGAAATGCATCTTAAAACATGACTGCAGTGCTGCCAGCACGTCCAAGACAGCACATTTCTGACAGTACATTCTCCTTCTGCTTTCCTAGGTAATTCCAAAAATTTCATTTCCAGAGCAGTAATAACCCAAGAGTCATTTTCTGGCTGCATTCTTCTCGCTCTCATGTCTAATGAGTTCTCTCCACCCTTTCTCACTGCCGGAATATCTGGTGGAAACTCCAGGGTCAGTCCTCAAATGCCGCAGAGCCCTTTCCTCAGCTCCTGGATCTCCCCATGCCCATGCAAAATCCCCGTCTACTTTCCCTTCCTTCCAATCTGTGCATGCGGCCAGTGGAGCCACAGCTTTATCACTGGGAAAACAGGGCTGTTTAAGAAGGTTTCTGTGCAAATATCTGTATTTCCAACCTGAGGGGAATGCTGTTATTTCCAGCTCAGTGGCAATCCTATTGCCTCCCTTTGCCGAGGCACTTCCCCAGCACCTGGCTTGCACTGCCGATGGCTTAGGCAGCGTTTCCAGCATCATTCCAGCTTCTTCTCTTTCATGCCACTGCATCACTGGATCGAGCAGGACACGTCACACGTCCTGCCCCGCTGCTGCCCGTCAGAACAGCCACAAAAATGGAAAGAAAAAAGTACCCGAAAATATTTGGTTTGAAATCCTGCTTGAACGAAGCAACGGCAGGTCGGGGCAGTGGCTGTCACCCTCAGCCCTTCAAGCACTGTGTTTGGATATTGGATAATTGGATACCAAAACCCTCTTGTGCCCATAATCAATGCCATCAGTAGGGTGCCCTGGGCCAAGGGCGACCTTCGGGGAGGCCCTGCATGGGGACGGGGACGCCGGCCACGTGTCCCACGCAGCGGGGCAGCCTCCTGCTTTGGGGGACAGACGTGCTCGTGCGCTGGGATGGAGCGAGGCAAAACTGCCCTGTGCTTCCCATGGAGCTTTCTCCCGTCAGGAAATAAGGCTGCTGTGAACCCAGCATTCAGCACCTTTGCACAGTGGTTTTTTGCAGTAATGCTAACTGCTCCCAGCTCTTTTCTTTCTTTCAATCCACCTAAGCTTGGTGCTTTCATGCCAAGCTGAGGCGGTTTTCATCAGCAGGTACAAGGGTGATGCCAAAAGACGATCCCAAGCTCCTGGGGGAGAGCTGCACGAGGCCGAGCAGCAAAGCAGGAGCAGCAGCAGGACAGGGGGACCCAGGGGACACTTTGGCTGGTGGGAAAACAACCATTTCAAGGGCAAAGCAAACATTTCCTGGCTAGGGGACAAGAGGAGACCTGCGGAGCAGCTCCCGCCTCCCATCCAGCCTTCCCATCTTCCCGACGTATGGAGCTCCAGCACACGCACAGGTCCCGCCGGGGCAGCGGGTCCGTAAAGGCTTTTCCCCGTATTCCTTTCCCCTCGTGTTGCATTTGTTTGCTAATAGCCCCAAAATGGACTCACTCAGCCCCGATGAAAACCCCGCTACCAGCACACGATGCACACAGAGAAGCGAGGCCATTTCCATGCGTTATTCTGAACTTTCCCTGTCCTTTAACGGGCTGGACTCCCCGGCGCATCCTGCACCCCCGAGGAGGCTCTCGCGGGCACCCCGTGGTGCTGCATGGGCTCCTTTCCCTGCCCCTCTGCTCTCGATGCCCACAAACCCACACCTGGGCACGCGCAGCCCCGGCGGCACCTGCATTTACAGCAGAATGAAACTAATGACGCGACAGAGCTCTAAAAAGCACATTACAAAGCGCAGCCCGCACCGATGCTCATCGCAAGCTGTGGAACTGTTGGGAACAGGCTGCGGATCAGACCGAGGGATAAGGAAATTGCTCTGGGGGATGGAAGGAAGGGCTGCAACCCCCGTGTCCCCACGGGGACTGTCGGACGCCGCGAGCGGGAGCTCCAGCGCTGCTGCAAACGCACACACGTGCTGAGAGCTGCGCCTGCAGGCCTCGCTGCAGGGCTCCTTTAGATCCATGCAACTTCCCATTTGCTAAGGATACCTACCCTAAACGTCTGGGAAAGCCAGGCGAAAAATAACGTCCTAACACATCCTTCTCATGAAATACCTATTACCCGCGTTGTGGTTCTCTGGAATGGACAAAACTTTCACTAGAGAAATTACACACATTTCTGTATTTTGTGGTTTTCCAAAAAAAGCCCCGTACTAGAGTTCTGCACAGTTTTGCAGTTCCAGCAGCAGAGCCTTGCGTACAGCTCACACTCACAACCTGCCTATCCAAGCAAATCAGAGAGGCAAAAATCAGGGCTCCGAGCAAGGAATTCTTCAGTGGAGTGCAAAAATCTTCACCATTCAGGTGCAGATTCCTTCTAATCCCAATATTCAGCACCAAGCTTATTCAAGGGCATGTGGGGTTAATAAGCCTTCAGAAACCAGGTTTAAATATTATCATGTTTTCTTTTAATCCTGCTAAGTTTCTAACCTCTTGCAGCAGCCACTCACATAAAACACACACATATTCTGTGCCGCATTCAGCAAAACCCTCTGGTTCTGCAGCTGCAAACGAGCCCCTACACTGTTGCAAATACCTCTCGCTTAGGACCCAGTCTCTGGCATTTATTCATTTATTTATTTTTGTCCTAGTGTACACAAATGCTGACAAAGGACACAGGCAGGACAAGGCAGCAAGTGCTGGCCCAGCCTGGTGGCGGAGACATTTCCTAGGTCTGTTAGTCTTTTTTACCATTTTTTCTTTTTCTTTTTTTTAATCAAACTGAAACCTGCAGAATGCAGGAGGCAGCTGCATTTATTTAAATTATTCCAGTAATAGAAATAATCTGGGACTGACGAAACACTTAAGACTGCCTTGAAATTACAAGCACACAATATTACTCAGGAAATTGCTGTGCCTTTCTCTTTAGTATTAATAATATTGCACAATAAAATGTTGCCACCAGAAAAGGTGTTTTTAAAGTGTAAGTGGGAAAATCTTATGTCTAATCAAAGGATTTATAGAAATAATAATTTTAGAGGTTTAACAAGGTCCTAAATTCATCACTACCAGAGGAGTCTTCCAAGTCATACCCCCAAATCCAGTATTTCATGTGTTATTGCTTAAAGAAAAAAAAACATCCCATATATCTCATATGCCCATAGTGCTTCTTAATTGAAGCTGCAGATATTACCATGCCTGTAGGTGAAGCAGCACACAATGCAGCTAACACAGAGCAGTATTTTAACCCATGGCATTTTAGTCTCTCTTCTCAGGAATGTGATTGAAAATCATTTTTCAAAATATTTATGCACTATGATCAAAGAATAACACATAAAAATGTATTCTTTACTCCCATTTCAGCTGAACAGGGGGAATGCCTTTGAAGGTATGTGGCAATATCTACCTTGCAGAAAGACCCACCAGAACCCCGGGGTAATGCAGGAGGCACCGCTCTGCTCTGCACCACGCTGGGGAAGAGTCAAAGCAAACATTCCGTGTTTTCAAATAACTTCTTGGTTGTTTTTTTCTAAATTTTAAAAGGCCCTTGTCATTATTTTTTAATATCTAAGATGGTAGTTAAAGGCATGGAAAATTTTTCACAGAATGGAAAATTATACCTTAAATGTAGAATAATAATGGTGTTTAGTGCTTACAGCATATAATGTGTTACGGTTTTAAAGCACCGGCTCGGAACAGAAATGTATCACCGGGGTCTATTGAGCTCTATTTAACTGCTCTAGGTGCAATAAGCAGGTCCAAACAACCTCTTGCCTCTCGGCTCTTCTGCAGATCTTTTTCCCGGTTCCATGTGGCTCCGGCCACGTTCCCGCACGCGCTCCAGGCAGGGATGCAATGGGAGGTCCTGTAATGCACAAGGGTGACAAGAAACCGTCAATGCAACTGAGACAGAAACAGCAGCCCTAGGAAAAAAAGAAACCCTCTGGAATCTCCGGAAGAGCTGCCTTGTGGTTGCAGTTACCCTGTGAGCAGAACCACCCGTCACTGCTGCTTCCCAGCGCCTGTCCAGCAGGAATTGCAAAGCGGCCGTACTCACACAAATAAAAGCCATTTTTAACTCAACCAGATGGGATAACTTGCTCCCATAAGATCTAAAACAATCGACTGAGGAGATTTTTGACCTAGTGATTTCTTAATTAATAAAACAAGCAAATACTGCTTTCAATGCCTAAGAAAGTTCAAAAGAATGATCAAAGTCTAATGTGCTAACAGATGGAAAGGTCAAGCGTGGATCACATTGAAAAGCAATGAAAAAGAATGGCGAAAGGAAGCAAGATCTTGTCAAAGAGATCTTGAAAACACGCCATAGTCAAGTAGAAGTTCTTGGGTTGGAGACAGGAGTAACGGGATAAAAGTCAGCGTGTTGCATTAGACTAGAGATCAGACTAAATGACTGAATGGTCTGTTCTGGACTTAAAATCAGTCCGTAATTCTTTGATCGGTCACTATGGCAAAGCTACATGCCTACCTGCAGCACCCGCCGTGAATCTCATTTGGAAAAAGCGTTATCAGGTCATTCCTCGTGGACGTGCCAGCGGCAGGACAGAACCGTGACATTTCCTAGATCCCAAGGCTTTTCATTACAAAATGGTGCAACATTTAAACCAGCATTTGAACTGCATTGCTGCCCCTGCCCCAAGACTTCTCTGTGTTTAAACACCCTATGGGCTTAGTCAGCAGAAGAGAGATTTTCCAAGGAATTCAGCATTTTGGGAATGTGCCTGCTGGCGGCCGGGGTCCAACCCACAGGGCCACCGGGAGCTCCTGCTCCCTCTATCCCTGGATCCGCTGGATTCGGGGGTGACTGAACTTCCTGCATGCTCAGGACTCGAAATTTAAACGTATGTTTGAGAATGCTATTTTGGGGAAAATTCCAGATAAGTCATGCTGTTGCTGATGTGTATCGCTCTTATTTTTAGAGGAGGCAATGCCTGGGCAGGAGGAATTCTTTAGTGCAGATAAAACATTAAAACACGTTTTAGCCTCATGAAGGCTAGGATATTTTTAAAAGGCACTGTAAGAAATACTGTAATATCATCGAGCACAACCATGTACATGCTGCCGCATATTGCAAGGTTCAGGCACCCTTTATATCAGGAACCACAGGGGAAAATGTATTAACTCCAAACGCTGTGCTTGGCCACAAGCTCAGCAAAGCACACAGATATGGCCAGAGGCAACAGCAGCAGTAACAGCCTTGGTCTGAACAAGCCAGGCGCCTTCTGCTGCGCCTTGCTACGCTCCAGCCCCAATTCCAGCTTGCTGGAATAGAAGCCTCTCTTTTTACGGAGCTGAAGGCTGCATCTGAACTGCTGGCCTTCACTAATAGAGGTTGAGTTCCAACCATGAAGAAGTTAATCGAAAATTTTTCCTTCATGTTACACACAGTTCCACTAAGTAACTGCTGTACCTGCAGACATCAGTGAAGCTGGGCTGGATACGGTTTCTTTTTTTTATTATTTGAAAGTCCTCAGTGTTCAAGCACTTTAGTTCCATTCTGCAATGAAAAATAAATTAAAATTATTTTGTCTGCAAATAAGGCTACATGTTGAAATCAGCTTAAATGATCCTTGACTCTCAGTATAACAGACATGTTATAGGTCTTCTGCATGACGACTGGATGTGATATTTTCTTACTTGGAGAGCAACAGCAGGAAAAACATGGAAATGTCTTAAAATATGTAGACTCGGTAGATGGACTGTTTTCAATTATTTTTCATTTTCCGCACTGTGTGGTGCAATTATGTAATTTCTGGTTAAGCAGAATGACCTTTTCCAGCGAGCAGCCAGGAGCAAAGATGACGCAGGTCACTTAGGACTCGGTTCCCATTTTTGAACATTGTGCTGCAGTGAAAAGAAAACCCGGGGGATCCGGGCCCGCCAGCATCCCGCTGCAACGGAACGGGCACGCTGCAGTGGGCACGGATTGACTCCTTGCTTCCCAAGGCCGGAGCCCACTGGGTCCCATCCACGGGAGCTGCAGAGGCAAGGATCAGTGCACAGTGTTCCCGTTCCCTGGTGTTTTCCCAGCTGTAGAAGGAAGAGCTGAACATCCCGAGCAGCTGCGGTCCCGCGGGGCGGCCAGCACCTCCGCAGCAGCAGCACCACAGAGGTGTTGGAAACTTTCTGCCCCCCATGCTCCTCCTGTCTCTTCCCATCTGTTTGCTGACGGCCTCAGGGCCAGAAAATTCTCTGCATAGTTCGAGGAAGTAAACGTTGATTTACTGGGAGGTATCTCCTGCGGCTCCCACCCGGCAGCAAAGCCACCATGTTCCTTATCCTGCTAAGCAAAACGAAGTTAGCGGGAGGCAGAGATGAAAACCTGGCACCACCTGAATTCACTTCTGCTACGACATGGTGCTCGGCGGCTCCTGCGCTTTTTGCTGTCACGTCCCAGCGACGCGGAGCGGCCACGCTGGCCAAAATCTTTAATTTTATAAAGCTGCAGAAAACATCTTGCACTATTTACAATATCGCAAGCATGGCAGTAAATAAAATACCGCGCATGTGGAAAGAGAGAAGAAGGGAGAGAGGTGTATTTGCAAGCTGCATAGCCCAGCTGCAGGAATGTCCCTCCTGCTGCCAGCAGGCACCACGTTCAGCACGGCCAGCTCTATGAATTCCCCTCCTGCCTTTCAGCGGGGTTGCAGAACGCTCCCGTAGCCCCTGTGATCGCACGGCACACCGCGGGCCTTACATGTTCCTAGGTGACATTTCTGCAGCCTGGTATCGATCCCCACGAATGCTAACAATGAGAGACAACATTTTTTAATAGAGAAAAGATGTAGGAATTCAATAACCTCAACGTATGAAGCAGTAACAATGATGTTGATACGAGCTCTAGCATGAACATAAGTTCATTTACTGGAAAGGATTATCACTTTGAAACAGGTTATTTCCTGCAAGAGGATTTGGGTAATATATTTAACCTGCTGTATTTGGAGCTCTTTTAGTGAAGTAGATTTCATAGAATCATGGAATAATTTCAGTTGGAAGGGACCTCCGGAGGTCTCTAATCCACGTCCTATTCAAAGGGATGGACCAGAACGATACCAGTGTGAAGTGAACCAACATTTGCAAGCAGAATCTTCATCCCGCTATTCTATTTTATATTTTATTTGTGTGCTCTGATGCTAAGGTGATGTCTCCTCCCCTGTAACTTGGCGAAGCTGCCAAACTACTAATTCAGGGACCCTCCTTGGGTCGCTATCCCCGTCCCCAGGCAGCCGCCGCTCTGCCGGGCTGTGCGCAGGACGTTCCCCTTCCGGATGAACCCGTGTCCCCTTCCTCGTGGTCACTCCTTCCAGTGCTCACAAGCCTCAGAAGCAGAACACTGCAAGTTGTCTGAATCACAAGGTGGTTTTTTTTATTTAATGATTTCTTGGTGCATTTTCCTGCTAAGCTTTCTAACCTCCGCTCCAAAGTTGCAGCACTGCAGACATTAGACATCTCGACCTTTACGACTACCCATTATTGACAAAACAGAACATTCAGGATGAAACTCTGCTCTTTTCATAGAGGTGGAACCTGCCTAACTAATTGGCAATAAATTACGCTGTTGGAATAACTGGTCATGGGTTGTTGTTACATGAAAGATATCAGAAAGCACTAATTCCTTCTCAAAGGAGTTCCAGAATTGCAATTTATGAAGGCAGCGTTCTTTTAACTAGTTGCAATAATGAAGTATTGGGTTAGAGCTTGCATGATAAGACGCCTGGAGGAGCTCTTCCAATTACGAACGGATTATATGTGCCCTGGTAGGGCAATGCCACTTTATCTGAGGGATGGAAGATCAAACACGGGCCATCGGCACCTGCCAAACACAAAACAGCGACGCTCACAGTGTTGAGGCTGATGATTAATAAGAGCTCTAATTTCATAGAATCACAGAATGCTCAAGGTTGGCAGGGACCTCTCGAGGTCACCTAGTCCAACCCCCTGCACACGCAGGGTCACCTAGAGCACGGGGCACAGGGCTGTGTCCAAGCGGGTTTGGAGATCTCCAGAGAAGGAGACTCCACAACCTCTCTGGGCAGCCAGTTTGGGGTTTGTGATTTCAAATCTCTAAAACAGCTACAAGAAAAGTGCATTGAAAGCAACGCAGTGAAAGCAGCATGCTTGGGGAGTGTTACATTGCAAGCCACATTTGAAGGAACCAGCCAAGTCACGGCTGGTGGATGACACGTTGGTGACACTGGAAGACAGGCGGCGCTGGAGAAGCACGCGCGGGGACGGAGAGGGAGGAACAGCAGGGCCCTTCCATGGTTTGTGGGGAAGGCAGCGCCCGGGCTTGCTCTGCCCAGGACAGAGCCCTTCCATGGCCAGGGCTGCTGGAGCAGGGCAGGGAGCGCGGCCGGCAGCCGGGAGGCCGGCTCTGCCCTGCCCCGTGCAGGATCCCATTCCCTTGCCGTCCTGCAAAGAAAAGAGGGTGAAAGGCATTTCTTGC
Organism: Tinamus guttatus; assembly: GCF_059628265.1. NCBI lineage: Eukaryota > Metazoa > Chordata > Aves > Tinamiformes > Tinamidae > Tinamus > Tinamus guttatus. Next base: position 1,400,607 of record NW_028289056.1, read on the forward strand.
TACAGCCTGTGGTCCTAAAGATCCACAGATTTATATTTGCTCATACAGAAAAAAAATCAATTTAGCCATGACATCTTGTTTCCAGCAGCAAGGAAAACCTACACTCCAACTTTGGATTAGCTCCTTTCTGGGAGAATAACGTCCTTAGTGTACTTGCACTCACAACCCTGCAGCACTACAGAGAAGGCCAGAGTGTTTCTCACAGCCGCAGTGGTTATCACCATGGCCTGAGGTCTCACAGGACGTGTCCGGGTTTCAGCGCGAACGTCGCAGGTCGCGTCTCCCGCTGCTGTGGCAGGACCCAGGCGCTGCCCTCCCTGCACAGCGCTGCACGCCTTTCCAGGGAGCTGGGAAACCTCGAGCTCCGTGGCTTCCTGCTGCTGAAAAGGTGGGAGCCAGGGCGGGAGACGTGGCCCTGTCACTGCGAGTGCTCAAGCAGGGTCCCCTCCCCTGGCAGCCGCTGGTGACGCTCACAGCGAGGCCAGGGACCTGCGTGATGCCACCAGCGCTGCCCTCCCCGGCTGCAGACATGCAAACACAGCAGGGGACCCTAGGGACGCCCGCTGCACCACCAGGCTCCCACCAGCACCGGGGTGCAAGACCAAGACATGAGCTGGGAAAGAGGCAAAAACCTCCAGCTCAGCGTTTCCTGCACACAGGAGACAGGCGAAATCCGGGTCATCCAGCTACACCGGGTGAGGACAGCGTGTCCCTGGGGATGCCCAGGGCTCTGGCCCCTTCCTGGAGGGGGAAGCCAAGGAGCAGGGCAGACCGAACGCCGCGGTGTCCGTGCCCACGCGACGGTAGGTCCGGCGCTCCCGCACAGCGGGGTGCTCTATGTCCTGTGCCACAAAAGGCTCTTCATGTAAGTTTTGTTCTCTTAAATTTCTGGGCATTCACTATTATCGAGCAAGGGTGTGATTAATTTTGATTGCTACTGCCCTTTGTTATCATTTGTAATGCTCTCTGCTGCTGAGTTTTTGCCCAGCTCCAATACGAAGAATAATCATAAAACTTCCCCTTGTGTAGCTACCAGTTTTCCTGCAATTTCCAGCCATGGTAGTAATACTTCAAAATCCCACTTGATCAACTAACAGAGACAAGGAACTGCTTTTCCTTCTAACTACGCATGCTCCATGAATAAAAGCAGACATCTGAGACCCCACAACCCCCATAGCATAGACAGTACTCACAAACCCTGAACCTCTCTCACTAAATCAACAGTAAATCCCTTATTCCCTGTCCCCACCAAAGGTTAACAGGTTTTTGATGCTGGAAGCTATTGAGCATCAGGAGACAATTCGGGGTCACTTGACCCTGCGCGTGGAGAAGGTGCGGTAAGGACGAGGGCAGGGGCTCGCGACCTCGCGCATCTGCAGCATCTGCAGCACAGAGGAGTGCAGCATCTGCACACAGCTGGAATTCCGAAATCCAGGCACACAACTACTGGCAGTGACAGTCTGCAGGTCACACACAGAATCCCAGAACGTTGGGGTTGGAAGGGACCTCCAGGGATCACCTAGTCCAACCCCCCTGCACAAACAGGGGCACCTCAGAGTTCGCAGACTTTTCCTGGCTCAATCTTCCTCTTCTTGTCCGTTGATTTTTCCAGAAGGCCCTGATATTGGAGCTTCCTGCATATTGCAATCCGTTGTGCTGGAGGGCTTTGCAGGGCCTTGCAGAAGGAGCCGACGGGGCCGCTGGCCGCGCAGGCTCAGCCCTTCCTGCAGCCCAATGCGCTCGGCCGCGTTCCCTCGGGCCGCCGCGCGAGGGAGCTAATCCAAACAGGGAGCTCCTGCATTGATCTAGAGAACAAAAAATGGCTTTTCCTTCTCATAATTAATCTTCCTAGAAGACCGCATTGATAAAAGAGATGGAAAGCAAAAAGCAAGCTTCACAGAATTGTTGCTCAGGGTCTTCTGTGCCACTCATGCACTGCTCAGGCCACATCTTTCCGAAGGTAAATGCTCAAGAACATGCATAATTCACCCGTTCCCTCTGTTCTGCAGTCTCATCCTCGCTTAGGACCTTCCCTTCCTCCCCTGCTGGGCTGCCTGGAAAATGTTTGCAGAGTTAGATCTCCAGGAGCCGCTCTGAAGAGGAGAGCTGGCCCAGCACCATCACGAAAACGTTAATGTCTTCGGAGACGGGTCTGCAGCGTGTGTGCGAAATGCCAACGCAAACAGATCTGGGGGAAACAGCAGGAGATGGTACTTTTGCCTGTTGTTTCCCCATCTGCGTTTTAATGGCATTTCCATGGTTAGAGCCTGGAGCGATTCTTGCCAAAATATGCACAGGGGAGCTGCGGGGAGGGCTTTGGGTTTGGGTTTTTAATGGGAGAAGAGCTGGAGAAGACGCAGAAGAGCCACCAAAACAGCTCAAAACTTAAGGAAAATATCTCTGTTGCAGACACTGAAATAATTCAGCGGTTTTTGCTTATCACAAGTGAACGTAAGAGGGAAGTTTGTAAGTGTCTAAGCACTTTCATGAGGAGGAACGAGTAAATCCTGAAAACCTCTTTAATCTCATGGAGAACAGCCTTCTTGGAAGCTAAGACAGGGAAATTAAAAGTGGGAACATGAGTCTTTTTTTTTTTTAACAAAAAAGTATTAATCATTGGGATTCCTATTAATCATGGAACATTTCTTCTCTACAGCAAAACAAGAGAGACTAATGTCCCAAAGCCCAGCTCAAGCAGGCCCGAGTTAACCACGCAGCTCAGGCCGGGCCACTTCTCCAAAACCCATTTGGCTTCAGTAGGGAAGAAGAAACCAACCAGCCAACCATCTCCTGTCCAACTTCTGCTCCAAGCCTTCAGTTTCTAACCTGCATTCTCTACCAGAACAAATGAGATTTTTGAGATGTCACCTACACTGTAATGTCACAAGAAGAACAAGCAAAGGGTGATATGGGAGAGGTGAACGGAAGAATGATGAGAGAAATTTAATTAGAACTGAAAATGTTAATGAGAAGTTGTGTATAAGACATGAAAAAAGCAGCATAGATTCCAATAAGTATAAGAGGCATTTCATCAAAGATTTTGCTACTGAGTAATTATAGAAGTAATTAAATGGTGTTTGCATGAAACCTCTATCTGGAAGAGAGAACAATAGGATCCAGAGAGGAATAAACGGATAAGAGTTTAAAGCAGCAGCATTAATCAGAAAGCGAGAGCAAGGCGCTGTTAAAGCAGCCCCCATAGTAAGGGATTGCGTGTAACTGCTGCACCCTTTCAAGGCAAGTTTCTGCACGGGAAGAGACGCTTCTCTGCCTGCACGTCGCGAGCGAATCGCTTGGTCTGTCTCAGCTGGGGCCAAAATGGGAACAAATAGATTGCACTAAACAGCTAAAACACATTCAGCATCCAGAAAAAATAAAAATAAAAAGCAAGATGGGATTTCTGTTTGCTTGGAGCAGGGCCGGGCGCCGGGCTGCAAGCGGCCGCACGCGGCAGGGTTCGTCTGCCCTGGCAGGACGAGACCGGGGAGGTTTCCTGCTCTGGAAACGCGTCCGAGGGAATGTGGTGACCGCACCGTGCAGCAGCGTGTGCTGCAGACGGGGAGGTTTCCAGCTCTGGAAACGCGTCCGAGGGAACGCGGCACCCGCGCCGTGCAGCAGCGCGCGCTGCAGACCCGTGGGCTATCGGAGGTGGAGATGCCCTGCTCCTGAAACCTGTCAAAATTGGTTTTGTAGGGCAAGAGAGAGAAGAACTTGCTCGAAAATGCTCAATTCAAAGCCCCAAAACTGCAAGGAAACTGCAATCAAAATTACCACAATTCTCGTCATAGCAAAGACCAGCAGTAGGAGAGGACAGAAAAAACGACCTGCTCCCAAGACAGTGGCCAGGAGCACAAAATTTTTTTTGATCGAATATTGATCTTTCCACCAGCTGTACCCAGGCACCTGACATGGATTTAGGAGCCCTGACCTCCTTCTGCCTTGCATAACTACTCTGGAATCTTAACTAACTTTTCACCTCCAGCTCCACAATTCCTGGGTGAAAACACAGCTCTATCTTTTATTTGGCAGCACTAGAGAATTGTGTATCACGCAGCAGCCAGGCATAAAGGCATGAAAAAGCAAACAGCCTCCCACCGCTCCTAAAATGTTTTGATGCAGCACATATTTTAAATACAGAAAACACTACTCGGTGCTATTTTTTTCGACTTCTAAATGTCCCTGCCATTTTACAAGGATTTATTTATTAAAGCCCATTAGGAGCACACAGATAATGCACAAGAAGAGCGCTCTTCCATATTTTATAAAATAAGAAAAAAATACTCAGTGCACAAGAAGCCACCTGAATTCAACTTAAAGATGAAACCAGGATGCTCGATAGCTTTAACAAGTCAGAAAATCGTATTCAAGTGGGATAAGAAAAGCACACAGTGCAACTGGCCCATCTTCATCCTTCTTCTCCAGACCATCCATGCTTTTTTCTAATAAAATTATATGAAATATTCAGGTTCTCAATTTTGTTCAACCACCATGACACTTTTCCACAAGCTTCTACAACTTGCCAGATCCTGTTTTTTCTCCAGGGAGCAGTCTCAGTTCATAGGATTGGGATTTTATCTGGAGTCACCTTTGCCAAGTGCCTGCTGCACAGCCTGCACTGCATTCCTTCACATCCTTCTGCTTTTCCAACCTTTTCTAGAGCTTTCCTCCAAGCCTGGCTATGAAATTGATGGCCGTAAATTGGACAAAGCATCGGCAATTCCCAGAGAAGCGGTGACTCCTCTCCGTTAACAGCATTTCTGTCCCTCCAGCTCCTCCTCCACGCTCTCGTCTATCCTCTCTGTGGCCCCAGGAACTTCAGCGCTTTGCGGGACGGAGCCCAGCTCGAGCAGAGCAGCGGGGACACACGGGGACAGCAGGGCCAGGGCCTGGCCGGTCGCACTGGCCCCATGCGCGGGAAGATGCTCTGGCTCTGTTGGCAGCCTCAAGAACGTGGCCCGTGCAGCAGCTCTGAGCTCCCCAACGGGAGCTCTCCTACCTCCAAAACCAGGGGGTCCTGAAACATCCCTAGCTTGTGACTGATCTCGGAAATACAGATGCTTCACACCGGCCTGAATTAAAATTTTGGTGCAGATTTTGGTGCTCACCTGAATTAAGAATCTGGCGGGTCCTCTCATGGAGATGCTGCGCGAGGCGGCAGGCGGGAGGGAGCTGCTCGATCCAGCAACACCGTGAGGAGAGGAGCTCGGGGCAGCATTTCCAGCACGGAGAGGCAGGCAGAGGCAGCAGGCAGCGCTTGAGGAGGGGATGATGAAGAACACGTCAAGCAAATTGCTACGCTGAGCCCGGGCGCGCGGCACGACGGTAACGAGCAGCGCCTGCGAGCAGAGCTTCACTTATTTAAACAGCAAGAAAACTTGGCGAGAAAGACAGGAAACCCGCAGGTGGATGCAACAGGGAGCAGGGAATGGGGAAGAAAAAAAGCAGAGATGTTCAGAAGTAAACGAGAAGCTGGAAGGGAAAAGAGAGGGAACCAGCAGCAGCCAGGGACAAGGTCATCAGCGCCATCCACATTGCAGAACCTCAACGGTGAAGGCAGGGAGGGCAGCGAGGCCGCGGGACCGTCTGGAGCTGGATGGGAACAGCAGGAGCGGAGAGGAGAGGGGATGGGGTACATGGATGGGCATGGGGGATCATGGAGAGAGGCTGCTGGAGCGCGGGGAGAAGAGTGGATCTGCACTGGAGGAGGAGAGTGGGAAAATGAGACGAGAGGAGGCACCGGAGACAAGCAGAGCCAACGGGAGGTCTCTGATGGGGCTGCAGCAGGGCTGAGCTTGGCGCCTTCTGACCAGCCAGGCTCTCTGTGGTCCTGTTTCCCAAGTCTTTGGAATGATTCCTGCCCATAACTGACTGTCCCAGTTGCATTAACACCCTCCAGACTCTCCAGGACTAGCCCTCTTCGGGAGTTACTTTCTCTCCCTTAAAATCAAAAACATCTTCAAAGTAAATATGAAAAGTTAAGTGAGAAAATTATGCCAAACTTGACTTGAAAAGACCTCTATTTCATAAGCAAACTAGAATTAAAGTTTCCTTCCCATTTGTTTTCAGTAGATAGGAATTAGTACTGGGCAGAAAGCCAGAAATACTGAGATGCTTCAAAACACTGAAACCTTTTCCGTTTCATGTGAATCACATTATTAACATCTAAATTTTAATTCTCAGAAATCACTGACAGATATTAAATCATTTTAGACACCACAATTAAAAACAGATTAAAGCAGATTAATAGTCACTGATGATGAGTTTCCTATCAATAAGGAACAAACTGTGAGGGAACACCATATGGACCATACGGACCTCAGGAACCATAAGAAACACCAGAATAAAAATACAGTAGTGAGTTGCACAGCAGAGCACTTAAATAAACCATTTTCTTGGGCCTGCTGTTTCTGTGTGTGGCCTTGCAGCTCCTTGGATGGACTGAGGTGTTCAGATGGGCACATCTGAATAAAGACACTGTCTGTGTTAGGGGGACACATGCGCACACATGAGTTGTAAAGGAATGGATCATTATCCGATACAGAAAGCTGCAAGATATTGCACTGAAACAGACCCGGTGTATTGCAGACATCCAGGATGAACGGCCACAGCGCAGGCAGCAGTTCTGTAGGAAGTTATCTGGGTGTTACAGGGTGAATCAGAACCGTTGTGTTGCTGCAAGAGGCCGATGGGCCGCAGGAAAGCACAGAGCTGCGGAGGAGCCTGTCCTGCCTCCATCCCGGGAGGCTCCGCTGGCTCCGCATGTCCCCACGGATGACAGGGACAGCTGGGACTGCGGCCAAAGAGACACAACAGGCACAACCAGAGCACAGACGTGGCCCGCGTCGAAGCAAGGAACGGGGAATGCCCTCGTACCTGCCACCCGCTCCCACCGCTGCAGCAGTGATCTGACACCTGGTAAGGCGGCCTCAGCTGACAGACTAAAGGACAGCCATGCACATTGCGTTTTGTTTTGGTCTTTTTTTTCCAAAGTTGATACTAAAAACCGCACTAAATTCAAGACTGTAATTGCACAAGCTAGGCAACGATATCTGACTGGGGGGAGAACTTCAGCTCAACAAAGACATTATAAAGCAATCCAAGTGCTGGTGACTGAAATGGAAGAGAAAACACAAAACATTCAAGTGTGGGATAAAATATCAATTCTTGACAGCAAAGATAGTTAAGAACTGAAAAAAAAACCTCTATGTGCTCAATTTTCCAGTGCTTCAAAACCTGAAAGTGAAACTGGGTGTCTGAGAGAAAGAAAAGAGAGGTCTTTTCTCCACCTAGCTTTGCCATGGAGCTTGACAAGAGAAACTACAGAAGATTAATGCTCATCTGGATGGAGATTGCTGCGGGATCTTCTGGGCTGTGTCAGTCACACAGAAGGATAAATCCGGTGGGAAATCATCAGCCATCCGACCTTGCGGTGAGTTGTAGGCTGTCACGGAGAGCCCATGCGGAGGTAGCTGCTCTGGATGTGACACTGGCCGAGTCGGAGATCCTGGTAGTTCTGCCTGCTGCCTGCGGGGGAAATCCTTGGTTCCCAAATCCCTACCTGTGGCGTTAGGATGTAAAATAAATGAAACAAACAGGGGAGACCTGTCCTGCTGACACTAGTGCGTGCTAAGGAACAAGGATACAACACTTCACGCCTTGCAAACCAGGCGCTGTTATTCAGCCTGTCTTTGGACACAGTCCTACGATGGGAGCTGGCAGACACACAAACCGCGTGTGAACACCCCGCTCTGAGCAAACACTCGGATGGGAGCCTGGCACTCACATTCCTGCACCAGGTCACTGCTCTCGGACGGGGTCCCGGTCATTCCTGCAGGTGACCCTGGTGTCCTGCAGCACAACCCGCCTGTAGCTCCTCTAGAAGGGCAGCAGCAAGGGGACTGCATAGGAAAGCCTGACTAATGAGTCCAATAGCTCTTTTTTGATAAACTTATCACCCACGGCACATTTATAGTTTATAAATAACCACACTTGTCAGAGACAACCAAGTACCCACTGGATACCTGGTTAGCAAAATCAGGAAAAAAAAGTATACTTGCACAGGGAGAGCAGAAACCAGGAGGTGGGATTTTAAGACCTCTTGCCAAACTCAGTGGCCGCTAGCCACACATTTACTCACAACATAAAGTGCACTTTGAATGACTGAGCCATTTTGCTCCTGCGTTTGTGTTTAAGGGTCAGGAAGATAAAACGGGGCCCCAGTCATTCTTGCCAATGACCCTGGGATGCTGCAGTAAAAAAATGATTTGTAACTTTGCCAGGAGAATAACAGCAAAAGGACCGTATCAGAAAGCCTGACGGATTAATCTAATAGCTCTTGTGCTTTTCAGTTTCTCAGTCCTGGCCATTCCCAGCGAACCGTTCCCGTTGGCACCAGGAAGAGCCTTTCTGCCTTCGTCCTGCTCCACCTGCAGGCTCAGGCTCAGTGATGCAGCATGGCAGGAAAACGCCAAGGCCAAGGATGCGGCTGTCCCTGCGCCAAGTCCAGGCACTGCTGGCCCGGCCGAGCCCCACGGGCTGCTCGCGCGGCCGGTCGGTCGGAGGAGAGGCCGAGCTGTCCCCGAGGTGACACCGAGCTGTCCCCGAGGTGAAGGAGGAGCTGTGCTCAGCGCCGCAGCCACCAGACAGCCGAGCGACCTGCAGGTGACGGGTGTCAGCGGGGGAACTGCAGCCTCCTCCCGCGCCGAGGGCTGCAAACCCGCCCGGCCAGGCCCCGGTGTCACCTCCAGGGACCTGTCACCTCCCCGGGGCCTGCGGTGACACCCTGCACACGCCGCTCGGCTCCCTGGCACGCTGAGACAGAGAAACGCACACCTTGCTATCTGCTTTTATCACATCTCTTAAGTTCAAATTCTGCTACCACCACCCTGTGCTCCTCTCTTTAATCCTCCTCTCTCTCATTTTCAAATACGGATGGAAATAGGAATGTAGGTAAGCTTTATTTCTTTATAAGAAGGTAGATTTACATTGCATTATATCCCACAGAGCTACAAAAATAAAGAAAGAAGTAAAATAAAAGAACTTCTAGAGGTTTTAAATGAAAGATTTGGGGAATTGAGAATTCTAAGAATGAAGTTTAAGTCACAGAAACTCTCTAACTTCTTTTGCAGAAGCCTGTGTCACTGCTAGGGAGTAAATCCCTGTCCCAGGAGTACCGCTCCCAATATCCACGGCCTCTCCCCAGCCTTTCCAACGGACCTTGTAAGTTCATCTGTCGGTATATTGTCCGCTAAATCCCTAAAACACTCAATTTCCTATCTGTCTTTCACTCCAATGAGCAACTGCTTCCCATTTCGCTCCTCCTTCCTTGGAGGTGTTTTGTGGAAGGAAAGTCTCACCTTGCCTCTGGCTGACTCAAAGCAAGTGGCTAGAGCAGCATCTTCATCTTAAGTTATGCTCAAAAATAACACACTTCATTCAAATCACTGCAGATCTCTTAATTAAAGGGACAAAATATAATCCTTCATTTTTTAAATGAAAGAGCAATCGGATATTGTATTTGGTAACTGCATGAGGTTTATGGAATCTCCCTGAAAAATAAAACTTCCAAATTAAAAACAAAGTATCATAGAATTTATAGCTGGATCTCAATTATGGCAAACTTTTTTTTTTTACATTTTGCAGACAGAGTTAATACGTCGTTGGCATTGACTTATGAAAGTAAATCATAAACTCTGCAGCAGTCATTAAAATAAATGCCATTACAATCCTCAAGACAGCACTAAAGGAGAATAAAGCAGGAAATGGATTGTAATTATGTTCTTTTCTTTTCCATCCCCAAGCCCCAGATATTGTATTTCTGCAACTTCTTTCTCCACTTTAGCAGGCAACAGCCGCTCATCACAGTATAAACAGCTATTAGTCCTCATAACAACCTGAAACCTAATCCAGTCCACCTACCAGCACCAGAACAACCTAACCAGGAGCACGGCAAATACACATCAGCAATTCGAGTTCTTTAACGGAATTTGGACTCTTTTTTTTGGTAGAAGCCGCACAAAGACCCGCTCTCGTGGACGCGCTGCGGGGAGGAATCGCCTCCCGGGCACACTGCACAACGAGAGGGTTCCGCGGGTATCGCCTCTGCCGACGAAGCCCCCGCGGGCTGGGCCCTTTCCCCACGCCGCCCCACGCACCGTGCGCTGCCCACGCGCTGCCCACACATCCCAGGGCTCGCAGGAGGGTCTTGCTAACCATACACCAGGGAGGTGCATGGAAAAGATCCCCCCACGCGCCTGCCCCTGGCCACGCTCCCTGCAGAAGGCTCCTTGCACCCTGACTTCAGCGGGGGAGCCAAGGGCCGAGAAGGAAAATTCCACTCAGATCAAAAGCATGTAAGAGGAAGTTCTTGAGGACAACTGTGAAGACCAGATTCATCTGCCCACAGCCTTCTCCACGAAAAAATATTGAAGAAAATAAAGTATTGTCTTACTTAAAATTAAGAACTAAAATTTCCCTAATGACTATGAGACTTCATGATGTTCACAAAGGCGTCTTCGCTTTCAGAAATTGTGATGCTCTATGATCCTGGTGGCTGTTTTCTTATTTTGTACAGCTTACCACTAATTGTAATGACATACAGACGTGTGCATGCGCACACATCCCCAAAGCCCAAAGATGAACTGAGAAAATTAGGTATTTTAAACTGCCCTGTTATTTTCAGGACGGCATCCAGGGCTGAACTCCCAGCTGACCTGAGCCAATCTTCCCGAACACATAAAGCATAACAATAAACTAAACACAAAGGCAATTCCAGATGGGTGTTATCTGCACTCAAATAATAACAAGCCATATACCCAACTGGTTTAGCAGAGTATTTAAATTAGCCTTTGAATCTGCCAAATCCTCCATCCTCAGTGAGAACCTGCCCTGTCGGGGTGGCCCGGTTGCCGTCCCGGCCGCCGGGCTGTCGAGGAGCCCGTCTTTGCTCCGGTGTTAACGGTGCCCAGCTGGGCTGCCCAAGCCGGAGCTGCAGGACTGAACCTCAGCAAGCTGCAGCTGACGGGGCCTGCAGTGACCTGCTGCCGCGCAAGGTGCCTCACCACGTCCCCAAGAGCCCACCCTCACACATGTCCCCAGCTGTGAAACAGCAGCAACAGCAGCTGTTTATTAGCACAGTCTTCAGCAGGCTTTCACTGTAGTTGTGTTTTCTTTCATTATTCATGTTCTCTGGGGGAGCGGGAGCAGGCAGTGAGGGCGAGCAGAGGATGGGATGGGAGCCATGCAGCACAGCAAGCCCAAGGGTGACGCAGCAGCTTCTACCCGGGGTTCATTAACACAGCAGAAATGACACGAGGAACAGCGTGCTGAAGAGGTTCCTCCTAGTCATTTCTCCTTTCCCCTCCTTTTTTTCCACGTAGGAAAGGCCCGCAAACCACAATCTGACTTCACTTCAAAAGCTCCCTTTGCTGCTCGGGCTGCCCTTTTCCTCCCAGCACATCATTAGATGCGACTGCTCAAGCTAGAGGCATTTGTACTTGTTGAACTGAGCCCTTCTTGGAGCAAAAATATTAATTACAGCTACACACAGGGCCTGTCCCCAGCACATCCTTAATATCGGTGTGGGAAGCTATATATCATACTAAAGCAAACGCGAAGAGACACAAGAATGGCAAATAAGTTAAAATAATGACTCTCTCTGCGGTAAATAGCTCTTGGGGAAAAATCCATTAAAAATCCATTAAACATGAAGAACATCAGAACCCGGTTCCCCTTAGAACATGGGACAGCCCGTGGGGCCGGCGCAGGGCTGGCACGGATGCTCGGCACGGGTCTCCATGTTCCCCTTAGTACACAGGACAGCCCGCGGGGCCGGCGCAGGGCTGGCACGGATGCTTGGCACGGGTCTCCATGTTCCCCTTAGTACACGGGTCAGCCCGTGGGGCCGGCGCAGGGCTGGCACGGATGCTTGGCACGGGTCGCCATGTTCCCCTTAGGACATGGGACAGCCCGCAGAGCCGGCGCAGGGCTGGCACAGATGCTCAGCACGGGTCTCCATGTTCCCCTTAGGACATGGGACAGCTCGCGGGGCCGCCGCAGGGCTGGCACAGATGCTCAGCACGGGTCTCCATGTTCCCCTTAGTACACGGGACAGCCCACGGAGCCGGCGCAGGGCCGGCACGGATGCTTGGCACGGGTCTCCATGTTCCCCTTAGTACACAGGACAGCCCACGGAGCCGGCGCAGGGCTGGCACGGATGCTCGGCACGGGTCTCCTCGTTTCACCCTTGTTTCTGTGGTCTCCTCATTCACTCGGTGCTGGTTTTGCCCGCAAGGCCAAGGAGCAGACGCAGCCCCTAGACCCTGGTGTCTCGGCACACTTCACATCCTAACCCCATCTGTTTTCCATGCTCCTGAGCTTTATCTACTGCCTATACTGGTGCACTGTGAAGCAAATTTTAAACAGAAATCCAAATTCTGTGCCTTGAAGCCTTTTCCTTGCTAACAAAAATACTCACTATGAACTTCACTCAAACATCATTTCAGGGATGCTCGCAAGGAAGTTTTCACGGAGTCTGGAGAAGGCTTCCAGGCACGGAAAAAGGCAGGGGCGAAGCTCGGTAAGACAGAGACAAGAGCGCTGCATTTGGGAAGGAAACCCAGGCACGGAGCAAAGGAGAGGCCGCAATGCAGGCTGGCAGCCCAGGCTGCGGGCGCTGCGCCGGGGCAAGGCCGCAGGCAAGGCCAGGCCGTGCGGGCACGGTGGTGAGGGGTTTGTGGCTGGAATTTGTGACCTTGAAGGTCTTTTCCAACCATCATGACTCTAGGCTTAAAAAGAGGTAACCCTTGGGTTACCAGGGCCTCCTCCTGGCCTCTGGGCGCTCAGCGCGGCCTGCACGCGGGGCCTTCAGCCCTCGAGGGGCAGCTGCAGCACCAAGGACTGGCCTGACTGATGGTACCTACGCTCGTACGTGGATGCTGGCAACAACCTCTTTTTTTAATGAAAAATCAGTTTCAACAGGTGTGGAAAGAGCCAACTCCTTTGCTTTAGAGCTTTAAATAAAAATCTCATGCAAAATGTTAACAATTCTGAAAAAAAAAAAGGACGCTTTTGATAAATGAAGTTTTGAACTAATCTTACAGTAAGCTTGTGTTGTGCTTGTTTTCGCCTCTTCTAATCACATATAAACAAATAACCTCCTTACTAAATGCAGCTACCTGGAAAGCCAATACCACACTGCAGCCTTTCCAATATAGATCCATTATTTACAATATAACAATGAAATATTAAGCATTTGTGAGGCTGAGTTTTCTTCACTCTTCTGACAGTAGTATATTAAAATTGTATACTACATTTGTATTATTGATTTTATTTTTGTCTATGATATCCACTAGATATAAAATAAATTAGTTACACGTTAATAAGTCAGCACAGAGGCTGAGAAGTTAATTGCTCATATAGTTCATGAAATAGATTCTATGATTTTCTCCAGCATAATAATAATAATATGTCAGGCTCCAGTGATTTCAAAGCATATGCCCATTGCTCACAATTCAATAGTGATAAAGCAAGGTGCTGAAAGGCTCCTCTGTTACCCAAACTATTTTTTTATTACAGCAGCGACAGTGATTTTACTGCTGCATCAACAATAATCCATTAGAACTGTCATTAGCACAAGGCTTAACTCTAAGAGACTGATGAGTGCTGCTGTGTGACAAGCTCCAAAGCTAATTTGGCCAGTTCATTTTATTGCCAAAATGACTCCCGTGCAAACCCTGCATGCGTAACAACTTCTACCAGCTTAGGGAGATCATTTCTTAAACTGATTTTTTCCAACGAACCCAATCTCAGTTATAGTTGAATCAGTTCACAACTCCTACCAGCAGAATGGGTAAATTAAACAAATACCAATAACCCGCCACTAAATTCCTTCAATAATGCCCATGCAAGTTTTGCTGTCTGTCAACTAAAAGTGTTCAACATTTTTTCACTTTATTATTATTATTAAAACACATTTTTTACACGTGTGCAATTCAAATCGGGCGAGTGATGAGCCATTTTGGAAATCCCTCCTTCCTCCTTCCCTTACATTCATGCCACTGTGGCACAAAACCGCCTTCCCTGGCCCCACTGGACACCTGGGTCGGCCCAAACTGTGGTAGCTCTACAGAGGCCAGAAGAGCTAAGGTTTTTTAATAGCAGAAAAGCCCTTCACACTGATTTTAGCTGTGCACCAGGGCTAATATGCTATTTAAACCTAGAAAAACTACGCCATGTTTCTGGTCCAGTGCTCAAAAATTGATACACACCATCATCTTTGGGAAAAGGGCCATGGTGACCTTTCAAAAATTAGGAAAAAAAAAATCCCAATCTAAATAAGAAAGAAAGGTTGCACCTACAGTCTTTTAAACATGATAGAGACAAGCGTATAAAATCAACTGACCAAGGAGAGGCAATTAGAGTGATGGATTATGGCCAGTTCAAGAGAGATGTGAAATACTGAGACAACTCTCAGATACAAATTATTACACAAAATTACCCTCAGCTCACTGGAACTTTCCAGAAAATGAGTGGTTCGCAGCAGCTGCGGGTTTGGACCAGGCGCCAGAGCGGCTTGTTCTACCCGTTCTAGGCCCCGCGCAGGCCGACCGGGCCTCCCTTCACCCCTTCCTTTCCCCCTCGCGTGAGGAACCAGCTTTGAGAAGCGCCTGCTCCCGGCAGGACTTCACTGGGGACGAGGAGGGATGGGAAAGAGCACCGGGCTCCGGGGCGCTTCTCCAGGAGAGGGGGAACGCGGCCTCCACCCGGGAACGCGCTCGGCCTCACCACGGCCTTTCCTCTGCGTCTCGCTTCCCCGGCAGTCACGTTGGGCCGGCCCTTCAAGATACGGCAATATTTTGCCTTCAGCTAATGTTTTCCACCTTGGTATCGTGTTTTTCACTTGATATTTGCTCGGGAGGAGTGCTACTTTCTCAAGCAAGGTAGTAACAAGAAACAAGCATTTCTGCAAGAAAGAAATCTTGCCGAAATCTTGATTTTTATAGGTTCTATAAATAGTCTGCTTATACAATAACATAACAAATCAACAAAACAATCTTCTAAATTCATCTAATTTAGAATACTACTTTAAAAACAAACAAATAAAAACCCACAAAACATAAAAACCACACTTTATTCTGGATTATAAAACTTCCCTATGACCCTGTTATTGCCAACCACAGGAGGAAAGCAGGTGTTTATTCAAGGCAGAGTCCCTGCAAGGCTTAGGTACAATTAAATATGGGATTATGGAGTGCAAGCCATGCAGGCACGGTGGTGATGGCTTTATGGTTGGACTTCATGGTCTTGACGGTCTTTTCCAACAGAGAATAGCACCAGAAAAACTGTAGAAATCCAGAAGCAAACTGCCTCTGAGTATAAAATTGTCCTTGCATTACAAGTCATAAGGTACCTCCTTCCAAGAAATACCCAAGCCTTTCTAGAGCGGTTCCCTTGGCTGTGATACTCCTGACCTTGAAGGAGAGCTACATCACAGGGACTCGGGGGCATAGGAGTGAATTTGGCCCTCTCCCTGGTGAGGGCAGGTCATTTGTCAGCAATTTCCTCCATCCGGAATGATGCTGCCGTCCTGCACCACCATCCGGGGTGTCCAAGCATGCAGCCCTTGTAAATCCATACGGCTCGAGGCAGCTTCTCTTTGAAAGGCTCCATGTAAACGGTGACTGGCTTGAATCAATACTTCCCGCTTGAGCATCGCCTGTGTCAATAACACAGTTGGATAGTTGAAAGACAACCGGAGGATAACGCATTGATTAGTTTAGTCAGAAAAGCCTTTTCATGATTCTTGTTACCAAAGCAAGAAGGACGTGCACTGAATGCGCAAGCTTCGCCGCAGCTCTCCAAGGTGGCTGGAATTCCTCGATGAGCAAACGCACGATCCGTGGGAACCCAGAGCACGGCGCTCTCTTTAAGACACAATCTATGCATTTTTCAGTGCAATAAGGCACTTGCTTTCGTCCCACACGGGGGTTCTCTTCGCTGTGTTTCAAGTCCTGCCCTTGGAGGCTCAGGGACGTGCTGAGGAGCTGGGGAGCTCCCAAGGCGCCAAGCGCTAGCGCAGATAGAGACAGAAGAGAAGAGGGGCTGGGGCTGTGATCCTGCTCAAACATGAGCCCCGGGCTCTTCGGGTGCAGAGGGACCCCCCGGGACCCGCTCTGCGCCCAGTGTCACCGTTCGCACTTACGACTCTCTCCTTAACTGGGCACAAGTTGCAGGGTAAATGTAAGGACACAGGGATGGGAGAGAGCTCCAAAACCAGCCCTGTTCCCCGAGCTGGACGCATCATCTACAACCAGTTTCATACATTCAGCAGGATTAATGCTAATCCTAGTCAGTATTTTGCCCATAAGTACTGTCCAGAGACTGGTTTAGAACTTTACCACTGTAAAGCTACCACTGCAGCATGTAAAACTTCCTTCACCTTCAGTTGGAATGTGCTGCCCGTGGAGCTCCACTCCTCTGTTCTTGAACGAGGAACTTCTGTTCCAGCTGAAACAGCTCTTTGCGTCACCGTGTTTATCCCACAGGCACCCACAGGCGCTGCTGCACTCTCTTGGAGCGGCTGTTTCATCTCACAGCCGAGCTCTCTCACTGTATCAGAAAACAAGAGCTAAAGAGAACAAGGAGCAGAGCGTGGACCGGGGCACTCGAGTCCTGCGGCCTGGCACTGAGCTCCGTGCACCGCTCCGCGCAGCAGGACACGGCGGCAGCGACAGGCAGAGTGCGGGAACGACGGCGGGGACAACAGCGGGAACGACAGCGGGGATGTGGGAATGAGGGCGGGGACGCGGGGACGACAGCGGGGCCCCGGGAACAACGGTGGGAATGACGGCGGGGACGATGGCGAGGATGCGGGAATGACGGCGAGGACGCGGGAATGACGGCGGGGATGCGGGAGCGATGGCGGGGATGCAGGAATGACGGCGGGGATGTGGGAATGACAGCGGGGCCATGGGAACGACGGTGGGGACGTGGGAACGACGGTGGGGATGCGGGAATGACGGCAAGGATGCGGGAGCGACAGCGGGACCCCAGGAACGACGGTGGGGACACGGGAACGACAGCAGGGCCATGGGAATGACGGCAAGGATGCAGGAACGACACCAGGAATGATGGCGGGGACACGCATTTTGCCTGGTTCCGCCTCAAAGTTGTATCCAGTCATCTTTCACTCACACCTGCTTATCCCAATTCTACCTGGAGATATGAAAAATGTGGAACACTCACACCAGGAGAGAAGGGTACACAGTGCACGCTAAGGATCGTGTGATCTGGAAGTTGTCCCTCAGAGAGGAGAGGAGGGTGCTGACAAAAAATGAAAAATCCTGGGCACGCTTCAGTGCCAAGGCCCTCATGGATGGTAGAGCTAAAAAGGTAGAAGTTTCAACCTACAGTATCAGTGCAAAATTACAAATTCAAAGATCATTCACAGTCTGCAACAGGGAAAACCCCGAAAAGACATTGGGGAAGAAAAAATAAATAAATAAATAAAACACACACACCAAAAGACCAAAACTCCCCAGACTTTTAAGCCATTTCTGGGCAAGGCGCTCTGCAACCTGACTTAGAGTTAGCCCAACTTTGAACAGGAGGCAGAATTAGAGGCTCTACAGATACCGTAAACCTAAATTATTCTGTGATTTGGGGAGGAAGGGGGATACCTACAAACACAGCATAATTGGTGATTTAACCATCTTTGGATTTTATTTAGGATAGCAAAACCTCTGCATGTAATAAAAGGCTAATGATATAGAAGACTGTTGAGGCACAGAAAGATTAGAGGAAAGGGAAGGGAATGCGTGTGAAATTCATGGCTATACATGAAAGCGGAACTCGCGGTACAGATGCACTATTAGCTTTTGAAGGACTTTTTTATCCCCCTACAGTTTTGATCCAGGAAGAAAACTATTATTATAGCAAAACTTCTGGCCTATAAAAGGCAGTTGGATTTTGTGAAAATCAAACATTTGCAATAAACTAAGCCGTAGATCACATCATTTACCTTTTCAACAATTTTTACCTAGTTCTTTTCACATGGTGTTATGAAAACTTATCTACAAATGTACTTGCTAGCGTAAGCCTGAAATGGGATTCTCTGTGACGGGTCTTGAAAAGGATTTTCCAACCCTTACAGATTTTAGAAGCCAGGCTCCCAGCCCCGCACAGTGACAGCCCTAAGGGCAGGCTGATCCAAGGATCAGGCTTGGATCCAGGATCCCAGTGCCAAGCACGGTTCCACTGCAGACGTTTTCCCTTTGCCTGGAGGTGTGAGCAAGCCGTGCAAGGAGTAATGACACCGCGACGCTGCGCAAAGAGGCCTCGCACTGGTCACTTCTCGTGCCATTTTAACATAATTAAAACTGGCCATGCCCAGGGTTAAAAACTTGCACTTCTCTGTTTTGGATAACAACCCTACTATTACATGCCATGCAATTGCTAATCTCAGCTCGTTATACATTTATGCTTAGTTTTTAGCTTTCCCCCCACCCACCATCATTACCAACATTACGAATTTCACTCTCTTTCTGAGTGGTTCTAAGTTGCTATACAGCGTACACATACAGACAGTCAACCCTAACTCATGGATGATTTTCCATAGCTTTCGGATTTTTTCTAATCCCTTTTTTCCTTCATTTTCACACTGCAAACAAAGCAAACAAAATGGTGAAAAGGAAAAAAACTGAAGACATGCTCTCTGCATCTGGTACAGAAAAGATGAGAGCGGCCCTATTTCCACTCGAATTCCCAGCAGGGGAGCAAGGGTGACTGGCAAAGAGACACTGCAGATGAGGGGCATCCTCAGAGCAGCCTGGGAGAGGGACCTTCCCGAGGGTTTCAGAGTCCGTTCAAGCTAAACAAACTGCTACTATTTGTGATGATCTGAAGAAGGGCAATAAAATGCTGCATGAAATTCAGAAATTATCACAAAAATAGGGATTATGTTAGCTATTCCTGCTCGGGAAAGAACCTGCAGAAAGTTGTCCAAATCCACCGTTTCAAAACTCTGCAGCAGGTGAAGGGACGATTATAATATAAAAGAGGACCGAAGAAGGAAAATCCTGCCACAAAAAAGGTGGTAACACCCGAACTCCTTCCTTCCGTGGTGGGTGACCCCTCTCAAAAAGGGGGGATCCCTGCAGGCCGGGTACAGTGAAGGCTGCTGAGGATCTGCAGGGCGAGAGGCAGGACCTGGCACTTTCCATAGAGACCACAGGGGTTCGTGAGGACCATGGAAGCCCCCGCACTGCGGAGAGCTGATCAGCCGGGTCCTGCCCCTGCCGCTGCCGGCGAGCAGGCTGCGCAGTGCGGGACACTGCTGCAGCGGACTGTTCTCAAATGTGGCATTGCCTTACTCAGGGAAGGGCTTCTCTGAGAGGGGAGAAACAAGAACGCCCACGTGTACACAATGTATTGAATGGTTTTCACCACTGAACGTTCTTCACATTATCCCTACTGTAATAAGTGCAGAATTATTCAGTGACCTCTCAGTCATTTCCATTAAAATAATATTTACTGCCAGAATTCAAGCATCTTCTTGGGATTTCAGTTTTCTGAGTTCCCTTGATAACGACAAGTGTGAGATTCAAAAGCTGGCATTATAAACTACTGCTTCAAATATGCTTTTATAAAGTTGACTTTTATTGCCACAGAAAGCTTAAATTCAACTGCTGCCATAAAAAGCTCAGCAAACAGCCTACAATGGCAAACGAATCCGCTCTCCTATGGAAGTTTGAAAGACGACATTGCTCGCAAAGGAGGCAGCAGCGGTCACGGTGCAGTGGCACAGCTAGTGAACGCAGGAGCCTACCTAAAATACGGTGTGTTCACGTGCAAACCATCTCGGAGCTCTACAAAGCAACGGGCCGGTGCTTCCAGCATCGTGGGCTGCTGGGCGCCTCATCCCACCACGGCCCTCAGCTCACCTGAGACTTCACCAGCTCTCCGTGTTCTCCTCCTTTCTGCCCGCGGTGTCATTGTTCAGGACTTGCCGAGACCAGAGGCTCGCGGCTACAGCCCTCATCCAGATTCACTCCGTCCTACTCAGTTACCACAACCGCAAAGGCTCCTGCATGACAAACATTGACCATTTGTGCATTATAAACACTGATCTTAGCCATCATACCCATTAACACCCGTTAATTGAGCCGCACTTCCGAGAGGCCAGCAAGCCGTGCCTGATCTGCCCCGATTTCTCCCTCCTCTCATCCCTGCTTTCATCCGCAGCACTTCATCTCTCCGTTCTTCTCCGTTGCAAATGAATTAGCAACCCCACCGCCTGCTATTCAACACTCATTTCAAATTCCATTGCAGAACATAAACATTAGCTTATTAGTAGAGTTGTTTTTAAACCACTGTAAATAATTTTAAAGTAAAATATTTGAGTATGCCACGATCATACTGACTTAGTGCCCAAGTACAGTATGCAGCAGAAACAGCCCCACATCAAAGCAGCAATAAAAGTAATTTTATATTCGTAACAAAATTTTCCCAGCAATGTAATATTTAATAGAGATTTTTAATTTGTTATAAATAAATGACGCATGAAATACCTTTTATGCCTGAAACACTAGATGTAAAACTGCATGGGTAAAAAATAATCTGATTTTGCTTTTACTGAGGAGATTCTAAATATTTCAAGCCTTACGTGCGCCATTAAGCAACGTCAATGATAGCTCTCACATTTCCCAATTAACGGCCTGTTTGAAGAGCTCCCTCCTCGGCCCCGCGCTGCGCGACGCGGCCGCCCGCAGCAGCTCCGCAGCAGGGCCCGCGCGCGCCGGGGACACCGCGGGGGAGCCGAGGGAGCGCGGCCGGAGCGCGCTGACATTAACAATAAAAAAAAGCACATGATCTGGACACAGAAGGCGAAAGCTGCAAAAGTTGTTGCTTCCACACACACTCCCTGCCTCTACCCACCAGAGCTCGCTGCTGGGGAGGAAGGGGGAGGACCTAGGAAACGAACCTGCCGCGCAGCGGAGCGTCTTCAACACGGAACACCCAGAGCTGCGGGGCCGGGCCGGCACCGCCACAGGAACGCCAGGCTGCACCTCGCTGCCACCTCGCTGCCACCTCGGCGATGGCCACCCAAGTTGTACCACAGGCTCTTGACCTCCTGGGCCTAAAAAGAGGCAGGAAAGGTTATACCATCTTTCCAGACTCTGCAATCCAGAGCAGCTACAAGTCTCATCCAAGGCCCCAGGATGCAGGAGCACACAGTGCAGCAGCGATTCCCTCACTGTGACAGGTCAAACAGCGAGGCCGGGGCTTTCCCTCCGGGGCCCGCGGAGGCAGCTGGAGCCACCGGGAAGCTTCTAACCCGGGTTTGAAAATCAGTGTTTCTTCTCCATTGACTTTTAAAACACTCGCACACTGCCGGATAATGCGGCGTGCTGCAGACCGTGACCACGACGGGCAGCGCCGCCCGTGCCGGCACCCAGCACACCTGGGACTTGGCTGAAGCAAATGTCTCCATGTGACCACAGAAGATTTCTGGGGAGCGTCCATGCAAGAGCAGGAGCTGAGACGAGAAGGAATCGATGCCACTTTGGAGGTGTTACAATGAAGTATTGATATTTTAAGTCTACATTAACACTAATGGCAAAACTATAAATCATGAACAGGCTTAATAAAAAGTATCCTGTCTTGTGACTGCTCAGAAGGGGTGCGCGATTGATTCTGGGCATCACTCAGGCAATTTGGAGATCAATAGGACACAAAATCCACCTATTCACTTGTTAGTGCGGAATTAGATTTTGTTGTGCAGAAAGAGTCGCTGGTCGTGAAGCCCGTCCCAGCCGTGAACAGGCACCTTCTGGCTTGAGACTGAACTTCTTTAATGCAGACGATATGATACAAACTTCAGTGCGAATCACAGCCTGCTTCAACTTCTTCATACTTCAATCAAATCCAAGGAATAATCAAAGTGGCATACAAACGTAAACAGAAAATTATAAAGCTTTAAAAATTAAATGACTGCATAACTTTAATAATTCATGCAGCAGCTCCCCAAGGACAGCTGTAGACTGACACAAAACCTGTAAAATTGCATTCTGCACTATAAAATTGCTTGGAAAACGGCTGCTGACAATTGCAAGAAAGGCCCCGTTTATTAGTAAATCACCCAAACGACAAGTGACACATCCCTCAGGTGAGTTTTAAGCTGACCTGGGAAAGCCGGCTGGCAATATAAATGAAAACTAGTTGCAAAACCGGCTCTTGAAATGCCACGTGAGCAATGGTTGGACGCGGCCGGGTTTCACGAGATGCATTTGGAGCACAGGAGCCCGCGTACCGCACAGGAGGGCGCCGCGCGCCGCGGCCCCGGTGTGTGCGCGTGCATGCAGCGAGGGCAGGACGCCAAGGAGCCCCCGTCTCCGCGGGAGGGCTGGGGCGACCACGGCCGGGCCTTCCCGGGTCAGAAATGGCCCCGCAATGACCGGCGCGTGGACATCGTTCACAGCGACGCTGGGAAACCCGCTGGAAAACAGAGCGCAGAATTGCCAAAATTAAAAGGTATTAGATGCTCCAGGGTAAGAATTTGGTGGTGAGAAATTCATAGGTAAATCCGTAAATGCCACAGACACTACTGGGGTAAGTTTGTCTAAGGAGTTCAACCGCTATTTTTACTCTGAAAGAGTAGAAAAATGGGCATTTTTCAAGACACAATAAATTCTCTATCACACAAAACCTGGACTTATCCTTTATTGCATCACTCGTGCACACAAACACACACAAATCCCTCATGCCCTCATTTTTCCAGATTTATGCAACCCATCTGCTCTGTTAAATTGTTTCTTGCTTTTAAAGCCAAAGTAATTGCTTTTTTCCCCATGCACTTTATGCATATTTATGATAATTTCACTTCTGCTAGCCAAGGATCCTGTTCCTGCAGCACCCATTATTACTAATTAGAGTGGCCAACTTAGGAGAAGTAGCCAGAAGATCCCCAATACGTAGAACATCACTGCTTTCATGCAAGCTAACAAATAGAAATAAAAAGAGTAAATCAGAATTCTGGATATCTGATGTCCGTTATGGAAGAGGTGTAACTCTGCATGCACAGAGCTAGTGAAGAATTCACGGCGCGAGCTCAGCACAGCCAAATTACTCTGATTCCCCGAGTGGAAGCAGAACTGGACAAGCTGGAAAGAATGTAGTAACAGAATACACTGCACGTGTAACACGGAGGTGCCTCCAAGGTAAACGCTGATGAAAAGCAAAAACAAAGCAAAAGCAGCATCTGTAGCAGCAGGAAAAACTATAAATTATGACCAAAAGCTGCAATCTAGAGAGCCAAAATGATATTGTGGCCACGCTGCCATCTAACAAGGCAAGAGTGGGGGGCTTCTTTTGGAAGAACAACAACTGTGTTTGTTAGAAACCATCTATCTTTTCCTCAGTGTCCAGAGTGTTTCTGTCCTGCTTGTAGAAAGCTCTGTTCAATTTGCGAGAGATCCGAGGACAGGATTTTGGCAGAGTTGAGGGATCCGTTAACCGTGTCCCACGTTTAGTGGCGTTTCCCACTGCACTGTTCCAGCAGGGAGCAGGCCCAGCGCCGGGGGCCGTGCTCAGGACCCCCAGCAGCACCGTGTCCGTACGGGTTCAGGCAGGACTCCCACAAACGCTGCAGGATTTGGCAATTCACATTTTGATTGCAATAATTCTCTCTCATTGGTGGCCTTCATGAACCATCAACATCGGGACCAGTTACTGCCTGGATACCGGTTGCAGAGGAGGAAATTCAGACTCCGGTGAGGAATACACAGCAGGAAACGCCGTGTATGCAGAACCCTGGCATTTTCTGGAGTATCAACAAAGGAGCATTTATTCGTGGGCTCTGAATGCTCTGCCGGTCGCAGCAGAACAAATCCAGGACGGATTTGCAGCGGCGGCTCCGCTCGTCCCGCCGTGTCCAGTCCGTCCCGGAGCGCTGCAGGGAAAGGAGCTGCCGGCCGCGCAGGGAGACGCGGAGCGGTCCTGCCCTTCCCATTCCAGCGCTGTTCCTGGGAATACTCACATGGCACTTTCTGAAAGCAGCGAGTATTTTTAAAATCTGCAATTGCAGAAAAAAATATAAATGGGTACTTCAATGTCGGCTTCTTAAACCTTATTGGACACATCTGCCAAAGACAGAGATGAAAGTTTTGTACACAATTTTCTGCATTTTCTATGAAATTGAGAACACATTACAGGGCATCTGTTCCTAGGTTTCAATATTACAGCTCTAATACGAGAGATCTTTGGAAAGCACTGCTTGGCTTATGAGGTACAGGAAAAGTGACTTGTGGCTGTCACTTAATTAAAAGGCTGCCCTCTGCAGTCACCAGAATTTATAGCTGCACAACCCTGACATATAAATTGGAAAAGAAAAATAGCAGTTTTTCCTGCTTGAGCCACTAACTAGCACTGGGCTTCTGTTGTGTATCCACACGTGCAGTGGCCACTTAACACCAGGGCGAGCTTCCAGCCTGCAAAAGGGGAACGCAATCAGATTAGGAATGAACAGACGCATTTTTTTTTCTATTAATCTTTACATGGTTCAGCACAAAATGAAGGAGCAGGTCCTCGAACAAGGTAAGTCAGTTTGGACCCATCAAAACAATGTTGAATTGAGACTTATTGCAGTAAAGAGCTCCTCTGCTCCCAACTCTCCTCTCTTGTGGCTGAGATCTTAAGGAACAGAGTGAGCTGGAGAACAGTGCCCTGGCCGAAATGATGACACATAAACAAACAGGCTTCCATTAGCTCCCAGAAGGGAAAGCTGGCAGTGCCATTTGGGTTCTTAATGTCTTCACCTGAGATTCTAGAGCTTGCATTATTGTGTTGACCACACCTGGGTTTCCATCCGCTTGGATAAGACTTGTGACTTAGCAGAAAGCAGGTTTTAAAATTCTCTCATTAACATTTTTCAGCCATTTGTGTGACCCTCCTGTGAGCTTTCACGTGGTTATTCTTAACTTGCATACCAGAACAAACGCACTGGCCCAGGCGCACGCCGCTAAAGAGCCCGGACTGAGCCCTGTGACCAGCAAAGAGAAGGGCCCGGGAAAGACGTAGGAGAGAGTTTCAAAATATCTTGAAAATGAATTAAGGAATTTATATTTAGACTGCCATACGACGTGGACTTAATGACATGATAGCATTAAGGCTTATTATAGCTGTTGGAAAAATATGCTCGCTGAGCAGAAGGATAATGAAAGTACACTACTGGGAGAACGGAATGGGAAGCACGATTTGTTCAAGGAAGCAGGCAGTGAATTGCAAAAATTGTGATACAGGCGGCTACCAGGAGCAGAAGAACTACCGTCAGAATCTAAGAATTCATTCCGGCTGCCCTGTCCGGGTGTAGTTTTGGAAAAGAGAGAACAAGAACTTCCAGGAAGCGGAATGAGGAACTCCTGACCCGTGACTGTAAGCTCTGACGACAACTCTTCACGTGCAAGAGGTGCACACCGTCACCGTGTGCTGCTCACCACGGAGCAGAGCCACCCGGCTCGGCGAGGAGCTCTCCGCTCTGCTCCCAGGAACCCCAATCCCAGGCATTTCAGCATGCCACACCATGGCTGCTCCACCCCGCAACGAGGAATTCTAGGGGCACTGGACACACAGACACCCACAGAGCCAGCGTACCGCAGCGCAGACAAATGTCACAGCACGTTCATAGCTTTCTCTCCAATTGCAAGCACCTCTACAAATTAGCTTCTCTAGAATGCCTCACTGAGAGCCACTAAGCCTTGGCTATCTGAGCTGAGCTGAGCAGAGACTCTTAGCGATCAACAAGTCATCCAAAGCCCTTGGAAAAGCACTTTATCAAAAGGCTGAATGTCTTTTTCCCGAGCGAAGGCCAAGAGCAAAGACATTCCCTCGCGTATGAAAAACCAGCCTTACTCTCTTTCTTCAACTTCTGCTAATACTGACACAATACCCAGGGCCTCTGCTGTTTAAGGCTGGACCCATGCAGCTGCCCCATCCTGTTCCTCAGGCCGCCGCACACTCCGGGCTCGCCTTGCCCGGTGACACCATCCAACCCTGCAGACGGGCTAGCGCGGCCGCTCCACGTCCCTCCCGCGGGAAGGCGGCCGCTCTCGCGGCCACGCTGCGCAGGCAGCACCCGCGAGCGCTGCTGCTCGCACTGGGGACTCGCGCCAGGGCGCGGGGCTCGGGGCGGGCAGCGGCCGCGCGAACGCGCTGCCGGGACGCGGCGTTGGGCAGCGCAGGCCACCCCAGGGCGCGAGGAGCGGAGGAGCCGCGCGAGGCCCAACGAGCCTCCCGGGGAGGCCGCCGGGGGTTCCCACAGCACTGGCCAGCTCTGTCCGTGTAACGTAGCAGAAATCGCATGTCAGGATGCAGTGGCGTTGTCAGCATCCCTCACTGAGGGAGGGCAGTTAAAAATAGACTGGAGGCGACTGGCTGTAGCACAGCACCTCGGCTCCAGGAGCAAAGCGAGCAGAAACACAGGCTCTGTTTGCCCTCGAGGGGTTTTCACACTTTTCCTGAAGTGTTTTTCACCCGAAGGCCCCGCTAGTCACAGGGCCCGGAGCGGAGCGGCGCGCGGGGAAGCGCCCAGGAGCGCCCTGCTCTGCTCTGCTGGCTCCAGCATCCCGGCAGCGTCCCGGCAGCATCCCAGCAGCATCAACAAAATACGGAAACAAACAACCAGACAAAAACAAACAGTGCAAGTATTTCAGAGAAGTGAACACGAACGGCCGCTGCAATCTGCAGTGGATTGTACAAATCTGCCTTGAGAGGCATAAAGCGCCTATGGGGGCCGGTACCGAGCGCGGCCGGGGCTCCCAGGATATACCCGGCTTCCCTGATTACAAATATTTCACAAAACATGATTTTGTGCAGCCCTCTGATTGCACAGGAAATTCATCCAGCACTGTGTAAAGCAAAACGTTGTACGAATAGCTCTTGGCAGAACTTCTCATCCATTTCTACCAGCAGGAGACTGCTGTTCCTGTATCGCTGAGCTCTACATGCCACCGAGGTCTTTCTCCTATACCTAAAGGATCAGAGAGAAGCGGGCAGAATCCGCTCAGCGGCACTTTCTGACCCCAGGAACTCATGTGTTTTTCCCCTGCATCTTTTCCTCGCGTGGCAGCCCGTGCTGCCTCCTCCTCCTCCTCCTTCTCTTCCTCCTCCTCCTCCTCCTCGCTCCACGCGGCCGCACTGACACCCAGCCTGGGCGCCTTGGCTCCACTGCCGCCGCACCAGGGAGGGCAGCGCAGAGGTGGGAGCCGTGCACTTCCCAGCGCAGCTTCTCCCGGGAACGCGGGGGGCTCTTTGCAAAAGCCCTTGGCAGGCAGGGAAGTGACCAGCACCCCGCGCCATTCAAAGGCAGGAGCGCGGTCACGGTTCGCAAGGCGGGAGCTCGGTCACGGTTCGCACCCAAGGGCTGGGCCCCAACACGGGCCCGTCGCAGCGCGCTGCCCGCCCGGCAGGACACGGCGCTGCGGCACCGGGGCCGTCCCGCGGCCGCCTCACAGCCTGCCCGGCCACAGGAACCACGTTCCCCGTTTCGTCCCCGCGAGCAGGGGAGGCCAGCTTAGCCAAGAGGTGAGTTACTAGGAAGAGGCAGCAATCAAGCCCATAGTTATAGGAATATTTTTTTTTAGCATATAGCTATATATGACAAGCCTAGCTAGCATTCAGATTGCCATTTTGTGCTGCTCGTTTCCCCATTCTAGTTTACATACACTCCAGGCAGTGCCCAGGCTGCTCCTGGCCTCGCATTCCCGCAAGCTGCCCCTGGAAGGCAGCGTGTGAGCATGGAGCGGGCACCGGGCACAGCGCATCAGCCCGGCCCACCCGGGCATCCCAAGGAACCGCGCACGCACGGGGCCGGATTCATCAGGGCAAGGATTGTTTTAATGACGCAGAAACAAACTAAATATATTTTTAATTTCATATTTTAATTTGTCGAGAGTATCTCAGTGGCTTTTAAATGAGATTTAAAGTGCATTTTATTCCGCCAGGAATAAATTCAGTGACTGGCTAAAATTAGATTAGTGGCTCCAGTGCCTAATTAGCAGTAGGTTTGGAGGCTGCGGTTCGGAACAGTCTGGGCACATCTCATTAACCCGCCTTTACATAACCGTGGCTGTTGATTCACGTGGCGAGGGGGACTCGGGGCAGG
The DNA here is from genome assembly GCF_059628265.1 of Tinamus guttatus. NCBI lineage: Eukaryota > Metazoa > Chordata > Aves > Tinamiformes > Tinamidae > Tinamus > Tinamus guttatus. Next base: position 1,428,763 of record NW_028289056.1, read on the forward strand.
GCAGGGACACGGAGGAGGCGCTCCCGGCTGGACACCGAGGCGCAGGGACGCCCTGGCAGGTGGCTCCTGCCCATGGGCTCCCCGGGAAGCCTGGGAAAGGAGGGAGCAGCCCGTCGCACACCGGGAGCTCCCGGGAGCTGCTGGCAGGAGCAGGCCAGGCCTGGGGAGGCAGGACGGCGAGAGGCAGCAGCTAAGGGCACTGCCACCTCGGCACACGGTTAAGATGAACGTGCCGTGAGGGGGGACTCGTGATGGCCCTTGGGAAGGCAGAGGTGGCAGGAGGTGCACACTGCGTTTAACAGCAGTCGGCACTGCAGGAAGAACAGACCAAATGGCACCGGACAGTGAGTTGTTTTCTAACCCTCTTCCTACATAAACCAGGAGAACACCCCGGGGCCACACGCGCGCCGCTGGCCGAGACACCAGTCCGGCCTCTCTGCTCGCCCAGCTCCTGGCCAGGCGCTGGTCCCACGTGGCACCGGTGGCCCCAGCAGAGCTCCCTGCCCCTGCATGGCCCTCCCTGGCAGCCAGCCTGCCGGGCAAGGGGACAACGCTGGCGCTTCCAGATGGAGGTGCAGGTAGGGGTTTGGAGGAACGAGCCTGCTTGGGAGCGCCGGGGACACGGGAAGAGCCGAGCGCCACAACAGCTGATGCCATCTCGCCAGCTTGATGCGGGGACCGGGCGAGGCGCAAGGCGCAGTTCTGAGGAGGGCGACCACGAGGGGCCCGTGCCAGCCGCGGGCCCTGCCGAGGACACGGCCGGGGGCTGGCGGCCCCCGCGCTGCCGTGGCCGCACGTCCCCTCGCGGACGGCGCCAGGACCACAGCGACACAGAGAGGCCCCGGCGGGAGCCACCAGCCCCAAGAGCCATTAGGTATTTTCTTCCATCGCCAACGCGGCCCTGCTTTAGCACCCGAGCTCCCCTGTGCACCTCCCCTCACGTTCGCTGACTACGCAGCCATTCATTTCTCATTTACATTTTTTTCTTAACAGTACGATGATTTCCAAAATTAAATTCATTCACAGTTTTTACAGTCCTCATTTCCACGCATCTTTTATTGCCTTTATCACCATGGTTCTGCTGGATTTGGCTTATTTTTTGTCACTAGGGGTATTTCACAGCATCTCAGGAGCTCTCTTGTTTTTCATTTTCTTCCTCATTAATAGATACATAATCACTGCATGAGACTGTTCCAAACTTTTTTGTTGTTGTTTGTTTAAATGCACTTATACTCAAAAAGAATCTCTATCTGTTTTTCTGGCAAAGACAGTTTATCCTGAGTCTCCTAATGGCTGGGTGAACTTGGCAAGAAAAGCATGAGACCATCTGTCTCTATAGTTCTTTACCCTCTTCAGTATATTAGACTGAATGTTTCAGCTAAAAATTTCACTCAGTCCTAGATATTTTCCTCTTTGCATTATTTTATCAGGATGAAAATGCTGAGTTCAGCAAAGAAGGTGCTTTACGGTAGCGCTTAGGAGAGGTTAGAGAAATGAAATGAGAAGATGACAATTATTTCAAGTATTTTAGAACTGTATGCTGTATTTCAAATTTGCATCAAGGACACTAGTAAAATGCACTAATATGCAATTACCAAAAAGCAGACTATCCACTTTCATGTAGAACAAGTGAATAGAAGTGCCAAAGGAAACAACATCACCACCCGCTGCCACCACCACCAAGCAAACACACACACAAAAAAACCACACACTGTGACTGAAACTTGCACCACGTCATAAGAAGAAAGTTTTTAGGTCAAATCAAACTCTGTGAGTGTGGGAGCTTTTCAAATGCAATGCAAAGGAAGAGACCTGTAAAGCCAGGAAGGCACAAAGCTACAGTGTCAAAAATCTTGCAATACTCAAAGAATAGCTTCAGAATAGCTGAACTTGTAAAAACACTTTAATTACCCATAACGAGGCTAAAAATCCCTACAGAGATGACATTTTACTTCATCCAAGGAGAAGCTAGTAAATGTGCAGGAGCATCCAAGGCACTGACTTCTTTTGAGCACCTGGATGTTTATTTTGGGGGTCTAGGTAGAACATGAACAGATCTAAAAAATTGTCTATCCCCCCAAAATACAGAAGAGGGTGGTGGCTGGCGGGGTGACGGCTGCTGCGGCGCCCGAGCCTGGGTTTTGGGAGGGCCTTGTGAGCAGAGCGGCGCGCGGCGCCGTCCCGGCACGGCCCATCGCCACTTCGCTGCTTTCCAGCCCTCCTCCCTGCTCCCCAGGCTCTGCTCGGGAGGACTCCTTGGCACCTTCCCTCACAATATCCTTCCTGGAGAGGTGCAAAACTCTTGTTTGCTCCCAGCATCTGCTCAGTTGCTCCGCACGTGGCCTTCTGGGGTCCTGCTGAGCTCGGGCTCCCTGCAGCAGCGCTGGGGCCGCTGCCTTCCCCGCGTGGCTGCTCCTTGCCCCAGCGCGCAGAGCCTGCACGTGTCCCCTGCGTGAAGGGCAGCGTCATAACAAGGGGGTTTGCTCAAAAATAAGTCTGATTTCTGCCCTCCCAGGAATAGCATCTGCCCTGCCTCCCAACTGAAGGTGCCTCCTCATCTTCAAGCAAGGAGGAAGGACTTGGCCTCATTCTGCAGCGACGCAAACATCACGTTAGAGCAGCAAGTACCGTGTTGAGGGAGCTGCTCCCTGAACACGCAGCGAGGGCTGGGCTCTGCTGCCTCCCCAGCCTCATTACTGCTGATTAAAGAGTGCTTACAAATCTAAATTGCTTTTTAAGACTGTTCTAATTACTATCTCCTTTGCTAGAACAGGCTACAGCAAGGAAATTAACCTTAACTTCCATTATGCTAGTTGATTTTCATCATTGTGTGTGTGTGTGTGTATAAATATATATATATAAAAAACATGTAGCACACTCAGTTGTCCACTAAGTTATTGCAATAGCTGCATGAAAGGTAAAGCACAGGGGATAAGAAAAACAAACAATAAAACAGAAAAATAACAATGTCTTTGGAAGAGGTGTGTATTACAGGCACTCAGTTCCACAACAAAACTGCTGTGGAAGCTGCAGCTTCCTCAGCTTAGCCCTAGAGGAAGGCAGGGAAGGTGCAAGGTGGCTGCAGAGCAGCCAGCCACGAGGCGTAAGGTGAGTATTTATCTGAGCAAATCAGTGCTGGCAAACCAGCCACCCCCGAGGCCATCTCGCCCCTGCCTACCCCGTATCTTGTCTATGTGTCAAGAAAATCAGGCTGTACTTGCATTGTCCTCCCACGCCCGCTAGGATTGCTCTGTTCTTTTCTGGATCACTTACAGACGGGTGTGAGCACATGCTCACGATCTTGTAGAATTAGCCAGACCACAAAGGCGGCGTTTCACGACGTTTAGGTTTTCAGTGTCTGTAAAAGCGGTTGCATGACATGCAAGGCCTGATTCTGCCCACAGCTCGTTGGCACACAGTCAAAAGCTTCAAGAAACCATTTGAAAAAGCAGTGGGTTCATACAGGACCGCTGCTTTGCTTCACACAGCTGAAGTCCTCTGCATCATGCAGCGCAGACATGAAAGCCAGGTTTAATGCTTCGCATTGATCTATGACCCCAGAACAACTGTTCCCAGCACCAGGTCAACCTCTATTGCATTTCTGACACATCTAGCCAAAAGCCAGCGTCCCCGAGGTATTTGCCATTCTTTCCTCTAACCACACCGATGGATTTATTTTCTACAAACCTTGGCTCTCATTTTGACCATGTACAAAATGCCTCCTTACACTGCTAACATTTGGATTGCAAATGGGATTAGCGCAGGCTCAGAGTAGATTCTGGCCACTAAATTCATGACCAAAAGGCTCCCTACTTGGAAGCATTTTAAACTACCCACAACCTGGCAGCTCTCAAATGCACCTGGAAATCCCCATGGAAAGCTAGACAGGAGCCATTTCCTAGTGGTTTTCCATCATTAGGGTTTTCTTCTCTTCCATAAACAGGCTGTAGCAGCAGTGTGCACAATTAGCCGACAGAAGAACAAACCCAGCGAAGCTCCGAAGCGCTCACGAGCACAGCTGCCCTCTCCTGCCGGCATTTCCTGCCAGGAAAAGGTTGGTGCCGGCTGGAGCGGAGCCAGGGGGTGATAATAAACACTCGGGTCCACTGGGAACAGTTGGTTTGTGCTTCAAACCAACCTGCATTTCCATCGGGGATGTTGCATATACTGGAACTCTGACTTGCAGCACTTATAAGCTTAGTTTTGCCTAATGGTTTTGCTACAGCTTGTGTTTGTGCAGTTCCCTCTGCTCGGCCTGCTCCGTACTCACAGCATGCGAGTCCCCAAGTCTTGCTCACTGCAACTCTTTGTATTTAAAACAAATAAAATCTCAGCGCAGCTGTTATGTATGGTGCACAACAGCTCCATGGGCCTACGAGCTCCTCAGCACCGGTCGCTGTTGCGCGTGCAGCAGATCACCTGCATCTTCTCATCTCCCAAGGGCTGCTGAAACACCGCAGTCATGCACAGGACAGGCAGCAAGTGCTCACATTTAGCCACCGAACAGCTCACCCCGGGAAATTAACCAAAGTTGCTCTGATAGTAATTAAGAAAGGTTAAAGGTGGGGAGAGAGGAGGAAGAAGATGGGATGTATGTAAGTACTTGCAAGTCTTGCTCTCCTCGGATGAGCACAAGGAACAGCCTTTGTCTAGGGATAACTGCCTCTTGGTCCTTGTCTCTAGGCACTGGATAACTGCTCATTACTCCTCTTGAAAGCCTTCTTTGCTTACGACCTTGCTGCGCACCAGGGATTACGATGGTACCTGCAACCATGGTGGGCCAGGGTGCGAGACCTGCAGCGTCAGGAAGGACAGAGCGGCAGCTTTGCCATGCAGAGACAGGAGGGTTCAGCACAGACGGGTATCCCTGTGTAAGGAGAGGTGACAAGCCAGGCTAAACCGCGGTCAAACGCGGCTCCAGACGCTGCCCGAGCGCAGGCAGAAATCGCGACAGCAGAGCCCACAGGTCACTCCAAAGCACCCGCGAGCCCCAGCGCTCACGGCTGCGCAGAGGAGCATCCCTGGCTGCACCACCGGGCTCGTGTGCTGCATCTGCTGGGCCTCGTGTGCTGCATCTGCTGGGCCTCGCGCTGCAGCTCTGCGTCCTGCACCAAGGGAGCTGCTGCCCACGGGCTCCAGCGCTCCCAGGAGGATGGAAACGAGCCGGATAACCTGGAAGTGGATGGGGTGGGGGGGAAAGAGGGGATGCACAGCTCAAATTTACAAGCTGACCAATGCTAACATAGCAGATGCTGAGCCTATATTCCCTTGAGGAGGTGCAGCACGCTGTTGCAGAAAAGCAATAGCTGCACTTACCGTTTCTTTTCATTTTAGCTAAAAAGTGCAAACTCTTGCTGCAGTGTAACTTTCAGAGTTAACTGGCAAAGTTCATTTGCAAAGACAGATCGCTTAAACATTTGTGGGGTAGGTTTCCTGTTTTGCACTGACAGCAACCTAAAAATATTTAGCCAATTTCATAATATTGTACTGAATAGAAAGGGGAGGGGAAAAAACCCAGTATCACAGATTCATTTTCCTTACAGAAATGCAGCCCTTGTGAGCGATATTGATTATTAATTACAGATGCAACCCCCATAGTCATATATAGACCTGGGGCAGGGAGAGTAAAAGATTAACTCCAAGTGCTCTTTCAGATATAAATGAATTTGAATGCAAGAGAGAATGAAGCTTGGATTTTAAAAGGTCAAGTCTGGAGAGATTGTTGATTTTTGGACAGCCACCACAACCTTCTGCTCACCCAGACTGAAGAAGGAGGCTACCTAGGCACTTCTTGAAGAACCTGAATAAAGTTCACTACCTTTTCTAAAGAGCAAAAGGAGGCTGGAGTTTGCTGAAGCTTGCTGCTCTTTATACTTTATTATTGACTTCCTGACATAATGTAGAGGGCTCTTAGCGAATGTCAATACTGATCTCCTAGCATTCAGCTGTCCTCTGCCTTGTTTTAGTTTGCCAGGTGCAGCTAACTTATTTTCTCCCACCTCTCCCCAAAAAAATATCCCAGTAGTGACTTACTGTAGGTTCCCATGACAAATTTCAGCTTTGTCCCAGGCTGGAAGAGGTATTTTTAGAAAGAAAACAGATCATTTTGCAGGCAGTCACATCCTCAGGCTTTTCCACGTAAACAGCAGAGCAGAAGCAGCGCAGCAAGGCAGAAGGACCAAGTCGGGTTTTATACTCTGTATATTCCAAGAGTTTCCGAGGGAGCCGCAGCCGGATGCTTGTCCCATCCTCGCTCCTCGGAGCCTGCTGCACAAGCACACCTGTGATCGCCTCCCTTCTCCAGTGGATAACACTACCTGGAAGCAGTCCCTCTTTGAAGACGTTCAGACCTTGAGGTGGATTTTTTAGAGTGTTTTATGGAGCATTAATCACGTAACTTCTGCTCTGTCTGGAGTTAACGACTAATTCTCGTGACTCCTGCTGGGAGCCCAGATGACTGCTGCACTCCTGAAGAATTCTTCTTGCTTGGAGGAAATTATCCTTAGCCCCATCCATCCCATTATGGTTCTCTCTTTTGCGGCGTTTGCTTTGGCGGCGGGCAGGGAACGCTGCACGAGGACGTGCCCTCGCGCTGCAGCAGCGCTGTGCCCACGGCGCAGCCCTCGCATTAGGGCCCTGCTGCTGCGCGTGCGTCTCAGCAGCCCACCCGGGTGGGCATGCTCCTATTCCAGAGCCAGGAGAGCCGTAATCCTCCCGGAGCTCCGGAGCTCCCGTGTCCAGGCGTCGGAGCGGGAGTCCACGTGCGCCGCAGCACGGGGCTGGAAGCCAAGCAAGCCAGGCAAGAGCTGCAGCAGCCGTGCAAGGGCCAGGGTTCCCGTCCCCGTTTCTGCTTGCACACCTCGCTGTCCTTCCCTTCGCACTCACCTCGCAGCCGTGTAGGGCAGAGCTCCCTTCCTCACAGCGTAACCAAGCTCCAGCTGGGGTAGTTTGGGCCCGTCTCCTCAAGAACGAGGAAGAGGAGACCCTGGAAGCCCTCGGTCTTCATTTACTCCCAGGCACAAGCAATGGGACCGTATTGAGGCGCAACAACCAGTCCTAAGAAGGTGTCTGTGGACGTGATGCAGCCCCGAGTCCCCGCTGCACAACGCGGTGGTGCGGGCCTGGGACAGCCCACGTTGCACCACAGCAGCCAGCGGCCTCGGGGACAAGCCTGGCATCTTTGGGAAGGGGAAAGGAAAGATGGAGCTGCCAGCCAAGACAGGGGACTGGGATCAAATCAATTCCTTAAGTGATTTCCTGGGAGAACGTCCTGAGATTTTTATCAGAGACAGCTCTTCATTTTCTTCACTTCTTTTGTTATCCTTCCAGATTAGGAATTCCCCCCATGTACATCAGAAAGCTAATACTCATTCCAAAATAATTTCTATCGATATTTCTTTGGTGTATTCAGTCGCATTATCGGTGAGCTCCGGACAAACGAGGACAGCTGAGACCCACGATCTTTTCCCCTCCCGTCTCCCCTGCACGGCCAGCGGAGGGAGCAGAGCAGCGTCCATCCACAGGAGGGGACACCCAGCATCACCCCGAACCTCGCACACCTTTCTCCTAACACAGGGTATATGAACCGAAAGACTCAAATGCTCACCCCCAAACCTGCAAAGTAATGTAAAATAAAATAAAGCTTCTGCACAAAGGGGAACTTACAGCTCTGCATTCCTCCTCCATCTTCTTAGAAGTGTCTCCGTCTGACCTGGTAGCTGCTCTTTGAAGGTATTTTGCTACCTGGGCTTAGACAACGTCATCCCAAGACCAAAAGCCTTCAGGGGAACTGGGCATCCTTTCATGTATGGTTTATTTTATGGAACAGGTATATAGATTTTGGATAGCTAAGAAATATGAATGAGTAGCAGCTCATTCAATTGAAATTGCCAATTAAATAGCCTCCTGGCAAACACAGCACTAGCAAGCAATCATTTCCCCAATAGACTGCCTCTAAGTTTTTGGAAAGTTATGAACAACATATGAATTTATCGGTTAAGAGCACTTCATAATGCAATCCTTAAGAAAGGGCAAAGAAGAGAAATAAAAAGCCAGTAAAGCTGGTTGAAATACTTAACAAAAATATGGAAGATAAATACATAAAATACCACAGGAAGTTCAGCCAAAGATAAGGACAGATAATTTGGAATGGTGTACGTGTTTATAAACACAACTATATGTGAGAATGCCAAAGAAGTCAAAACTTAGCTTGAAATCAGATTAGAAATTTCAAAAGGAGTCAGATCTGTTCAAACAAAACATCTGATACTGTGGTTTTCCTGTGAGGTATCAGCATTTGAGTGAAGTGCAAAGAGCACCTTAACGTTAAAGTGGGTGCAAAAATAAATAAATAAATAAAAAGATAAAGGCAAAAGAGAAGGGAGGAAAACACAAAAGGTTCAGCCCCTGCCCAGGGGCTCTTTAGCAGCAGGTCCCTGCTGGGGAAGCAGTGCAGCAGGAGAGGACAGGGCAGGAACGCGGCACTCGCTAGGGATCCTCCTGCCCAACGCTGCTGCTTCAGCAGGGTGTTCGCAGGGACACGGCGGGAACAGGGGCCGGGCTCCTGCCCACGGATACACGGGAAGGGGCGCGGGATAGAGAGGAAACTCCCATTTCCTCTGGAAGGACTGGAGAGCCGAGCGGGCCCCGAGGAGGGCACAGAACGGGCAGGGCCCGCGCTGCACCGCGCTGCGTTGCGCTCCGAGCCCTCCAGCCGCCGCCACGAGCCACGCGGCCGCACGGTCCCAGTTTCTGCAGCACATTCCCGGTGCGCTGAGGGCGTTGTGCATCCTACGGAGGTATCCGAGCTGACACAGGAGCTCGGCCTGAATTCCTAATAGAGGAGACTCTCTGCTCCCAGCAAGCATAACCCAGAGACAAAAAGGACTTTTCATGTGCGGTCAGGTTTCTGACAGAAAGAACCCCAGGGCCCTGCTGCCTCTTGGGATAAGCATTTTGCTTTGAAATCAGAGGAAATGGGACTGCATAAGGGCAGGCAATTTTTATAGTGTTAAGTCCAGAGTTGTAGGCTCAGATGGAGAAATAATATCATTTTTCAAGGTCATGACTCAGAGATGAGAAATTTCACATCTTAATGGGAACCAGAAAGCACAACAAGTTCTTGCTTTCAGGAGCTCCACCAGCACATCAGAGCTGAAGGAATAAGGCCAGAAGATCCTGCAGAGTTTCTGCTCAGAAGCTGGAGCCTGTGCTGCTCTCTGCCAGCAGAGAGGCAGCAGCAGATCGCGGCAAGGACGGCCAGAAGGACCAGCACGCACTGAGCATGGCTGCCTGCTCATCCTGCCGCCCCAAATGAGGCACTCAGACAAACACCTACTCACCAGTGTGAGGTCGAGGGAGTGCCAAGGCTCACACAGCATCGCACAGCAGGCCCTTCACCAGGACCTCAGCAATCCACAGCTCACCAGGGCTCTGGCCTCGCGTCCCTGCTCCTCTGCAGCTCGTTATTGGGTGCACCTGGAAAGGGTACGAGCAAATTCCCCTCCTCCGGCTCCCACCAGGGAAGGGAGGGGATGCAGCAAACCCAGGGCAGACGCTTGCCCAGCAATCCTCAAAGATCTGCCCCATGTCCAGAGCACCCCGTCCTCACTGTAGCTGCAGCTCTTGGTGCTGCAACTCATGCACATGAGCCGGCCGCACGGCGCGGCGCGGTGCGATGGTGTGCGGGTTAACCACGGAGGAGGCGCAGGGCAGCTGGGTGCACACACTCCACAGAGCTCCTGAGTGCAGACCTACGTGGGATCCCTTCCTCACAAAGCAGGAACACATCCAATGTTCATGCGTCTCTCCAGTCCCGTCAGCGCTGTGGAATAACACGCCAGCACCTCGTATTTACACTTAGGAATTACGGAGATGCAACAGTGGGAGAAGTAAATAAAGTGGTTAGAAAACCCAATGCAAGATGGGGAATGGTGGTAAAATAATAACGGTATATTGTCACGTGAACAATAGCTATATGGACGATGCAATCACAGGGGGCTGGGGTTTCTCAGGTTGGAAAAAAGTGCTTAAAATTACAGCGGAAAAGCAAAAACACTTGCAACTCTCTGAAAATAGACTGAACTGTGCAACTTATTCATTGATGATGTTTTTCCTTGTTATTAATATCTGATTGAACTCCCTAACATTACAGTATTGTTAACACATTTTAAAAGTATAATTTTGTAGGCTCCTTTCCATCTGGCGAGAATGTAATTATCCCTTATCTTCCAATGCAGCCAAGGCCAGTAAATACAATTACAGGAATTTACGTTCACTGGAGTGTAAAAAATAAGTCACAGAATTAATATTGTATTTATCTCTTAATTTTAGTGGCTATTAAAATGCACTGATGATTTCTTGACTATTCCTTTTCACGGCAGTTTTTGGACGGAATTAATTGGGACTTTGGTTTTCCAATTGTTTATGCAGTTTTTCTCATTTTGAAGAATTTCATGGCCCTAGATGCGGGTTTTTTCTCTCCTTTAACGGGAGGGGCTCTCCCGAGCCCTCGTGCAGGCCGCGGGACCCGGCGCCGTCGCCCAGCACAGAGGCCTCTCCGCCTTTGGCCGGTCCTTGTCGGCAGCCCCGGACGGCGGCGCTCGCCGCTGCTCCCCGCGCGCAGCCAAGGGCTCCGCAACGAGCGGAATAACTGTTGCTAATGAACCCGTTTCTCCCCTAATGTGATCTCGCTGTTTGAAATGGCCGTTTTTGTACTCCGAGGGTTGATCCCCCCCTCTTCCAGCCAAGTGGGAAGCACCTCGCTAAGCGGAATCAAAGGGAAGCAGAGGCGCAGGCAGCCAGGAGCACTGCGTTGCAGGTATGTCCTAAATCAGGGCTTCTACCATCTAACAAACTGCAGTCAAATCAGCGCTGCTGCCTTTCCCAAGCAAGACTTTTCTTCACTTAACATTTCTCTAACTGATTCTCAGCTGTGTGCTTGGTGTGGGTATTTGGAAGCAGCGCGAGGAACGTCCTCAGAGGAACATCTGATACTGCTCCTTCATGAAGTTTTTAAGGGTTACTCAGTCAGGTATTAAATGAACGCCTCCATTTCACCTGGGTGTTTACAGAACAGAAACTCCCACAGAATGACATTTTTCTGGCTGTCAGATTTGACTTGGAGGGAGAGAAGTGTAATGAAATGACAGGGGAGCAATGGCTTCTTTATAATTCCTGCTTTCTTTCTCTGCCTTCCTGAGGGTTATTTTTGCAAAAGGAAAAATCGCCAGTGTATATGAGGACTAGCAGTTCTGCTGCTGCTGAGCCTACATGCATGGGTAGAAGCGTTTGACCGTGTCATGGTGTAGCACGTAACAACAGCTCAACACAACAGGCGCAGTCAGCAAACAGCCGTTGACACGGAGGCAGCAGCTCCTTTGCCTGGATGGAGCTGCAGCCGGCGCAGGGACGGCTCCCCTTGACATTCAGGACACACTGGAAGCTCACGAGCCTCCGTTAGGAGAGCCAGTAATTCATATTTCTACATGCATGCACTGTTCCTCCGTAGACCACAAAAAATTGCTGCCCTGTCTCCTTTTCCAGCAGGTTCTGCTTCTTTTTCATCCCAAATATGTGCCAGCCTCTCTGAACTTCATTTTAACCATTTAATCCAAACTTTTAAGTTGGCATTGGATTTTTGATCTAAAGGAGAAAGTATCATTACTGACATGGAAGAAAACTTGCATAAAACTCTGTTTCTTTCCGGAGAAGATGTCCCGCCCGTGCACTCCGGACAGAGCAGGTCCTGCTGCCAGCGGGAGGGCAGGCGGCCGTCACGGCTGGGTCTCCTGCGGTGCACAGACCACGTCTGAGACACGAGCCCCTCTTTGCAAAGTGGCACCAACCCCAGGGCAGTCCCTGCACTCGGGCACACGTGTGCGTGTGCTGCCGAACGGCTGGACGTCGCTGGAAGGGCCCTCGTGTTTCCACGAGCCCAGGCCGACGCTGCCTGGCTCTGCTTTGCCCCGGGTCTCCGTGCCTGCTCCCAGCGCAGGAGCTGGCAGCGCTGCTGCAGCGGGAGGGACGCAGGGCAGGGCACAGAGGGTCGTCTCCCCGGCAAGGACGGCCAGAAGCGAGAACCAGCTTTTATTTCTCTCTTCTCGCTATTAAATCTCATCTCTGCTTCATTATGACTTTATTATCCTTATTTTTGGCTAAATCCATGTGTAAAATACTTCTCATGAGGACCCATTCCTGCAGGACCAGTACAAAGTCTTGCATGATACGGCTACTTGGAAATGCTGCGCCTATGCTGAGCCCTTTGCTTGCACCTTCTTAATAAAGGGACCATATTTATCATCCCAGTGTTACTGGAAAACTATCCAAAGAAGCTGTAAAAATGAATTTTCCATTTGCCTTATTATGGACACACACATTCCTGCAGAAGTGGGGCCAGGAGATCCCTGGCTTTCCTGGCAGGAACAAGCTGACTTGGACCTTCCTGCTGTTATCCCTAGATAATTTATGATTCTTCTCTCACTTTTATCACTGACTACCAAACTTGCCAGGTAATCTGATTTTATTAATCCTGTCCGATTAGCCATAAACATCCTCCACAGTATCTGGATGGGTAGACTAAAAGCGGTCTTAAACAAGAAAATTAAAGGCAATATTTACCTAAAGTGCTTTCAAGAAGTCATGTGCACGCCAGACAGATAAGCAGGCAGAGCTTTCAGTAAAGCCAGGAGCTCATTTTACAGGCAGGCCTGAGGAGAAGCACCGCACCAAGCGGTGCAGTCCCCGTGCGTGTCCCCGTCCCCGTGCCGGGCAGGGGACCCCGCATCCCCCTCCATCCGCAGCGCGTCCCCCCGGAGCCTCCCTCCGACGCGGTCCGTGGCGAGACGCTCCTCGAGCGCCGGCAGCCGAGTTTCTGTTCAAACACTTCCATTTGCTGCGCGGCATCAAAGGCTCCTTGCTGGAGAGAGTTCTGCTATTTTTCCGTATGTGTTTCTTACGGAGAAGCTTCACGCTCAGAGGGACCTCAAAGGCGGCGCAGTCCCTCGCCGTGCTCCTTGGAGAGGTATTTCTCATCCTGCCGAGCTTCACAAAGCAGTTATTTCAGCGCTGCTGGATAAGCAATTAACTCCCCAATTAATATAAATATTTTACACTCAAATAGGTTCCTATTTGAGTAAGCAATTATATCAAGGTTCTTTGATTCCATTTTAGTACAAAAACCATCGTGGCATTGGGCAATTATTCCAGAAGTTATCACTTCGGTACAAACTGGCTGCACGTGCACAAGAGGAACAAGTGCCATTTTATTCACATTGCAGAACTGATAAAAGCAATGAAAATATTTCTAGAACAGCAGCACCCTGAGCGCGACGCTTTATGGAGGTAACCGGGGAGGGACCATTTTACCCCTAGGTTTCTCCAGGGTCCTGTCTGGGCAAACCCATGTGTTTATTCCCTCCTATTCCAGATGGACAGTTGACCCCATACAAATCGGCTCCCATCAATAATACCTGGTGTTGGTGTGCTGGCTTGTTCCCCTTATCCAAACCCAGACATTAACATTCCCTGGACGTAGTGAAGAACAGCGCAGAGCTTGTTCCCATCCCTGTGTTCCCGGGCACGCACTGATCTGTTTCCCGCTGGTTTTCCTAAATGATCCTGCCTCATGGAAGACAACCAACCTCTTTAAACAACAGGAGACACCGAGGAAGCGCAGAAACTCCAGAAAGGAGGAATTGGGGTTGGAAAGCAGCTTCCTCGCTCCTGCATCCCGCTGCCGGCTGGGATGTTCCCGGCGCACGTGGGGCGGCTCCGACCAAGGGCTGCAGCAGCCGGCCCTGCGCCCGACACTGCAGACTGACCTTTTGTGAAGTACTCGTCCAAAATAGATAGATAGGTAATTTCCGATCCAAAATAGATATATAGGTAATTTCTGCTCTCTTGGTTTGTCATTGCTGCCCTCTGAATCAGAAGAGTCTGACATACAACCAAGGCAGGGAAACTGTCACTGTTTTCAATCTAAAGGGCACAAAAAATGGCCACAGAGTTGTAACTGCTGCAGAAAAAGATCACCATTCAAATGAAAGTGTTCTTATTTTAAGTTGAAATAGGGCATCATAGGAATTATTTAAGAATTTATACTTAATTTCATCTCAAATTCACACAGAATATTCTACATATAAGAAGTCTTTTTTCCTAGGAAAAACAAATACATTCAAACGTTTGTGGGTGTCATTGTGTGGCTTAGGGGCCGCTGCTGGTCTGGAGGACAGAGGAGGGTTTTTCCTGCGCTCCCCAAAGCACCATCCCACCCCGCACCACGGCCGTCACCTGGCAGAGCTGCCCAGACCACGGCGCTCGCTCCCGTTTTCTGCAGCGCTTTCCATGCAGGAGCCACGCGCCGGGTGGGATCGGGAGCAGGAGGGAACACCCCTCATTCCAGCATGCAGGCAAACACGGCCTCGCTGCGATGCGAGGGTGACGAAGCGCTCGGTGGGAAGGCTGCACTTCGGCGCCGCGGTGGCAACGCCGACGGCCGCCCGCAGCAGAGCCGCTGCCGCAGAGGGACACGGGTGACAAACACGCGTCCCCCGGCACCGCTGCCACCCAGACGCGTCCTGGCGCATCGCTGCTCGCGTGGGGCAGGCCTCGCCAAAGAGCGAGGGGCAGGAGGGCTTGGGCAACTGTGAGCCACGTCAGCCGCCAGGACTGCTGCGGGGAGTGTGGAGTGGTAATTACTTGGCTCTAAGCAGCTGAGTATTAATTAGCTTTACTTAAGTGGAAGCAGCGAGCACTTCTGCTTTCATTGAAACATATTCCTGGAGGCAGCTGTGGCTGGAGGCCGGGCAGAGGGACCCGCTCCCATTCCCGCGGCTCCGGCAGCCTCCTGCACCTCCCCTTGCACAGCCATTTTCACCAATACAAAGCCCAGGAACGCAGGAAAACTCCAGGCTCCCCAGCCATCCCCCAAACCAAAGCTCCTCGTGGCTTCCTGAAATGTCTCCATCTGCATAAAATTGTCTGCAAACAATTAAAACTAATTAAGGTAATTTATCACTTGAAAGTCAAGCATCTTATCAGCAGGTATCAGCCTGTTAAGCAAACACAGCACCAGTTGCAGCAAAACAGTTGGGTCCTTGGTACCACATTACACAAGGAGTGGCAAAAATTCATTTCTTTGTGATACTTTCTGTTTGGCCTGGCTGTCATGTTTGCAAAGTCATTAACTGCAATTAGCTAATTATCCTGTATAATAACTTGATTTGTGACTCTGTACTGGAGTCTTGACTCACACTTTAGCAGCCTTCCTGCATGTAAACGGGGATGGAAATTTCCAATACCATCCCAGGCTCTTTCCTGCTCCACATGCGCTGGTGCCGCTGCAGCAGGAGAACACAGCAGAACAACGGGAATTCTTCCGGCTGCAGAGCAACCACACGAGTTAATGAAGTTTGCACCGTGCCCTTCACTGGGGAGGGCAGGAGAGCTGGGGATGACCCTGCTGCTGGGCCCGTGTCTAAGGGCTGCCTCAACCGGGAAGGTTCCCCGGCCACGTCCGGCCCTGCCGCGGGAGCCACGGAGCCCCCGCAGCTTCCCGACGGCCACGCAAGTTCCTCGCGGCCGCTCGGAGCGCGATGAGAAGATCCCAACACCCAGAGGTGCAGGGCTCTGCGACGCCGCGTGTCCAGCGCCGCGGTGCGATGCTGAGACCCGCGCGCACTCGCGGCTCCGCTGCGCTCGCTGCAAGATGCGCTTGGGAGGACGGGCAGGTCCCCCAGTGACTGCAGGAGTCAACCCGGGGACGCTCACCCGGAGACACCCCATCGGCTCGGGGAGCAACTTTCCGCTGGCTCCAAGCGGTGCCCAGTGACCGCCCGGCCGCGGAGCGGAGCCGGGAGCCGGGAGCCAGGATCCCGCGTTCCCACAGGGAATGCGAGCGGCTCCCAGGAACCTCCCGAAGCGCCGCGCGCTGCTGCCCTCCCGGCAGCAAGGAGCAGGTTCGCATGTGAGCGGTGTTAGTGGACAGTGTCATTGCGGTATAAATGATCATCTCCCCAAAGGTCTGCAAGAGGAAAGCCTTTGCTCACAACTTGGTAAATATGTATTTCTACCCTCCCTTCCCGCAGAGCCTCCTCACAGCAGGATTTGTGTTTCCTGACTGCCCGTGTCCCCCGTTAGCAGTAGTTAATGAATGTGTGTTAGTGACACCCTTAGCCTCCTGTCTTGCTGTGGTTTATGTTTTCCAGCCCAGCCGCTTTGAATTGTAATTGCAAAATGCACACGCCACCCCCACCCCCGACTTAATTTAAAAGCAGACAACATTAAAGTCACACATCTTATTTGTGCAGACAGCCGGCCGCTCGATCTGCAGAGAAACGCGGCTCTTTTGTTTACTTTTTAACCGGGGTCATCACCTTCGCCGCCGCTGTTCCAAGGTTGACAGTGATTTAAACTCAGCGCATTTTTACAACGCGCCCCTACTCCAGGGTATAAATCACTGTGAAGGACGGTGATTTCCACCTGCCGGCTCCCAGGGAGCCGCCGTGGCGGCCGGGCGCAGTGTGGGCACGATCCCGATGATCCCGCCGATCCCGCCGGCCCACACTGGCCGCTCGCTCGCGGTCGGGATCACGGCTCCGGGATTTCCTCATCGGTAGATGGACGTGAGCACCTGAGCGTCGCCCCGTCCCGGTGATGCGGAGCCGGCACCGCTCTGCTCTGCTCCACTCGCCCTGGCCGCCTCCGGCCTCTGCTCGTGATGTAGAAGCCCGTTTCAGCGAGACGGTGCGCCCGGGTTTTCCAAAGCAACGCGTGCCCCTCCTGCCCCGCTCTGCTTGGAGCACCCCATGGGAAGCTCTGCGTGTCGCGGTGGCTTCTCCAAAGGGCAGTCCAGCAGGGACAGAGACACAGCCCGTGCCGGGGAGGTCCCTCCTCCAAACTGGGCTGCTGGGTTGCATCCTTGTGAGGCTGCAGGGCTGCCTCTTGCTTGCATTTAGCTGACCAATGCAATCAATGAAGGCCAAGGAGGAAGGGAGGGAGGAAAGATGTTAGCACGTATTTCCCATGCAGCCCAAGAGCAGCTCTGTGTTGTGCCAGGGGTCAGCACAGGGGCCTCAACATTTACTGACTAACCCTTACATTAAACCAGCCTCAAAGAAAAAGGACCCAAAGGGCTGGGAGCGAGCAGGACTTTGAATGCAAACTCCGGCTGTGCAGAGCTGGCGAGGGACGGAAGATGAAAGGTGCTATTCGGGCCATCTATTTTTTAAGAATAAGATTTATCCAACCGGACATAGTGATTTTCACTGCAGCCCACTTAAATCCAAGCTACCTCCAAGTTTATACCATGAGCCTCTATAGTCTGAGCAAGGAAAACAAAATCAGGAAAATAAGATAGAATTTTGGGCGAGGTGGGCGCCAGCAGGGAGTTTGTCTGACATAGATCGCACCAGATGGCATTAATTTATTGCAGAACTCTTTTCTGGAAAGACTTTGTTGATGTCCCTCACAGCTCCAGACAGGTTCACTTCATTAAATCAGCGCTATGTATTAAAATTTGGTCTCTGGACATAGTGGCTCCTCACAAAGAACCTTTAGCTTCAGGGAGACTTCATTTCAACAGCGAGTGATGAAAAGCAGACATGGGGTGGGATGTGCAGCCATCGTGGATGGAGCAGAGCACAACGACGGGGCCGAGGCCCAGCTCGGGCTCCACAGAGTGGTTATTTTCCAACATCCTCCAACTGCTCCATCGCCAAAGAGGAGGGAAGAACATTTGCCCAGTCTTTTCCCAGACCACGTGCTCTGGCTTTTGCCTTCGTTTCACATGTTTCAGCTTAAGGAACTCCTCAGCTGCAGTGTCTGGTGGCAACGTAGAGGTGTTAGTGGAAGTATAGCCATAAACTTGCCTGGTTTTCTCCTGTCCCAGCACATCCAAGCTGCCCCGTCCTGTGCTGCAAACCCAAGGAAGGCAACAGCAAGCGCCTCCAGCCCATGGAAATGCACTCAGACACCCCCCTTGCTCGTCTGCTGCCAAAATCCTGCAAACTTGACAAATACCATGGGGCAAAAGTCAAACATTGCACACCACGTGATTTTTGTTAAGATATTAAATTTGCAAGAGAACAGCATTTCCCATAACCTCAGAGATTAAAATGATGGTGAATATTTTGCTGTAATTGGTCTTATATCTATCTGTGCTGCATTTATGAATAATATTAATTCACACATAATTTAAGCCATACGGTGGAAAGAAAATTAAAAAGTTACAAAACGAGTACCAGCTGTTGACATGTTCTGTGTGCCTAGGCGATTTTCTTGCTGGGTTTCAAGTTATAAATCTATTTTAGCTTTAAATAAAAGCAAATACCCTTTTTTTAAGATGAGGAACTCATTCTTCCTTGTGTTGGCCCGAGAAGGACACTGTATCATACCCCATACCAAGGATGAGCGCGGCGTCTCCAACTCCTGCTCGCGGCAAAACCCCTTCCAAGAGGCAGAGCAGCTGAACGGGGCCCCGAGCATCAAGCACCTCCCTGGCCTTTTGGGTGAAGCTCCATGAGGGAGCCCTTGCCCAGGCTCACGTGTGGCTGTGCATTTCTGTACATGTATTTTCTATATGTGTGTATATATATGTGTGTGTGTGTGTATTCTAACGAGCTCCTCAAGAGAAGCGTCGCCCCTTCAGTCTAGATGAGCATCAACACCAGTCTCAGGGAGCCTGCCTGCTCCCTGCATGTTCTTAGGGGAAATTTCCTCTTGCTGTTGTCATCTACTCTGCAACATTAACTGTACTCAAAAGGGCATTTTGGAAAATAGACCCAACCAAGTTTAGAGAACTCAATTCTCCTTGTGTTCCCTTAAGTTGAATTAAATGAGACTAATGCGGGTTTAAAGTTCTGGAGCAATACAATTAAAGCCATTACAACTCAATAGTTCTGCAATATTGACTTCACAACGGAAATAGAATGGGGTTTCTGGGACCAAATGGGAATTTCTGCATTTCCAATGACAGACACTTGGTAGAGCCCCACGCTCTTTGGAGGCTTTGTGGGTACCGCGAGGTCCTTGTGCCACGGCAGCAAGGACCCATTCCCCAGCGCGGCTGCTCGTCCTGACGTGTGCCCAGCGCCAGCTCTCATCCTCAGTGACACTGCCCAGCTCCCCAGTGCTGCCTTGTGACACTGCCCAGCTCCCTGGTGTCCCTCTTTGACAAGGCCCAGCTCCCTAGTGCCACTCACTGACACTGCCCAGCTCCCTGGTGCTGCCTTGTGACACTGCCCAGCTCCTTGGTGTCCCTCTGTGACACTGCCCAGCTCCCTGGTGCCACCTGGTGACACTGCCCAGCTCCCCGGTGCTGCCCTGTGACACTGCCCAGCTCCCCGGTGCCACTCACTGACACTGCCCAGCTCTGCGGTGCTGCCTTGTGACACTGCCCAGCTTCTTGGTGTCCCTCTTTGACAAGGCCCAGCTCCCTAGTGCCACTCGGTGACACTGCCCAGCTCCCGGGTGCCACCTGCTGACACTGCCCAGCTCCCCGGTGCTGCCTTGTGACACTGCCCAGCTCCCCAGTGCCGCTCAGTGACATTGCCCAGCTCCCCAGTGCCACCTGGTGACACTGCCCAGCTCTCCGGTGCCGCTCAGTGACACTGCCCAGTTCCCCGGTGCTGCCCTGTGACACTGCCCAGGTCCCTGATGCCGCTCGGTGACACTGCCCAACTCCCCGGTGCCACTCACTGACACTGCCCAGCTCCCTGGTGTCCCTCTGTGACACTGCCCAGCTCCCCGGTGCCACCTGGTGACACTGCCCAGCTCCCTGGTGCTGCCCGGTGACACTGCCCAGCTCCCTGGTGTCCCTCTGTGACACTGCCCAGCTCCCCGGTGCCGCCTGGTGACACTGCCCAGCTCCCCGGTGCCACCTGGTGACACTGCCCATCTCCCTGGTGTCCCTCGGTGCCACTGCCCAGCTCCCCGGTGCCACTCCAGCGCGCGGGGACGTCTCACAGCAGCCAGCGGCTCGCGCAGCACCAGCAGGATCAAACGCTGAAGGGAGGCCGGGGGGATGAGCAGGGGAGTCACTGCCCCTTTCCCGAGCACCACAGTCTGCCTTCAACCCCGCACCTTGCTACAAAACACAGGGGCTTTTCCTATAACGAAATGTCACCAAATTCAGGATGGGGGGGGGGCCAGGGCCACAGCGCCAATCCGGGCTGCATTTGCTTGGTTAGTACCAGCAATAATATAAATAAAGCTCTCAAGGTAATGAGGGCTCAGCGGGTGCTCCCCTTACCAGGTGACACCACAGAGCAACCCAAATACATGTGAGTCTCTGTTCTGCATAAAAGCCACGTGAAACCCCTGCTGCTTCACACCGTGTCAGGGCGAACAAGAGCAATACTCACAACTTTAGACTGTTTTTTGCTTTGCATTTTTTCATTCATTAACTGGACCAGCTGCAAATCTTTGCCAGGTTGAATCAGCCCATGTTCACCCAGTACCCAGACCAAAAATAATCCTGACAAATCCAGCCTTTCTCCCCTACTTTGTAAGGGGCAAACCTTGACCAATAACTGCACATTCTCCACCACCTTGAGTAGAAAATCACTGATGAGGCTAACAGTGTCTCAGTGAAGAAGCCCGAAGGATGCTGTCCCACGCCACCAGCTTGCAGCACGGCCGATTACTTCATCTTTTGCTCAGTAAAACTAAATAAAGCAGCACAGCAGTAGGTCAGGGGATTCAAATTAGATGTTAAGAAATGCTGTTCTCCCACGCAGCCGAAGGCAGTGGAGTGTAAAACTAGATGGTATTTGTGTGGAGCGGGTACGAGGGACTCGAGGGTTTCCCCATCACGGCTCCTCTCTCGTGCCGCCCCTCGCCGCGCCGCGTGCCCGAGCCCAGCTCCTCACAGCTCACACCAACTCTACCAGCCCGCTCTGCGAATCTTCATGCACGAAGTAACCGAGCTCCAAAGCATTTATATCTCACCTGCCATTTAGGATACATTACATACAGCTACAATTATAACTTGGAACTGAGATAGTCCCCTTTACAAACACATTAACATTGGTTCTCTTTCACTGCATGGGAAATGCTCGGATTTTGCTATGCCAGAGCCCGTGCTGTGACTTTGCTGAGACTCTTTAGTGCTCTGACAAATTAAATGACCTTGAAGTTTCCTCCTATTGACCACAGATGCCATAAATCTTCTATTGCACATTTTAAAAGACAAATACCATGATGCCTTGTTTTTTTCATATTCCATATATCACCTATGATAAGGGGATTGAAAATTGACTTATGGTTCATAGTTATTTGGAGTAAGCTCCTTTGAGGCTATTTTCTGAACAGAGAGGCATTTTTTTATGTGAACTTTTCCTAACTCTTGCTGGCCAAGTGAAGCAAGGTCTCCTGGCATACATGATGATATTTCCATTTGTCTGTTCTGCTATCAGGCATTTGAAAATTTTGCACAATCTTTTAGGACCAAGTTAACCGAGTTCAGCACAAAGCAGAAAATGGAAAAGCAGCGTCTCGGAGCGGGGGACACGCGGTGGAGCACAGAGCAGCGCCGCTCCTGCGGGGCAGCCGTCCCGGGGAAGCAGCCGGAGCGCCGCTCCACGGACACGGGTCTCATTTCTTGTCATTACCCTCGGGACGCAAGTCGGGAGCTATTAGTGTCTTAGCTGCTTCTGCATTTGCATCCTGGTGACAGCTCAAAGTGGCTTGGGAATTATCTGGGATTGCTCCGTAGCTAACCATAAATCATTCTGAGAAGGAAAGACAAGTGAATCGGGTCTCTAAATAACCACGGCCAACGCCAGTGTGCGTGAGCCGGGGTGGCTGCCTCCCGGCGTCGCTCTGCTCCGCTCTGCTCCGCTCCGCTCCGCTCTGCTGTGCTCTGCTCTGCTGTGCTCTGCTGCAGGACGCAGGTTTCGGGCTCGGCGGCGGCCCACGACGCACCCTCAGGACGCCGCGCTCCCCGCACAGCCTGCACGGCGTTGGCCAAAGGAGGCCAACGTCAGCAATTAGCTTAGCGTGCAATTATTGCTCTCCACAAGTCTGCAGTACACGTGGTGTGGAATGTGTTTAATGAAGAGCAGTTGAGGATGCTGAAACCACAACATGAAATTTGCTGACTGTTAAAAGTAGCTAATATATTAATAGCTACAAATAACAAATCTGTGTCAATTTGGACTAACCAGTTATCTGTAAATTCAAATCCAGCAAAGAAAAATTAAAATGCCCTCTCAACTACGCTCTTCTCTAGGCTGAGACGGTCATGGTGATAACTGAAGGCAGTCAGGGGTGTAGCTGGTGTCAGGGCTCGCTGCTCGGCCGCCTGTACCGACCCGGAGGCGCTGAAGGGATCGATCCCCCTGCCCTACCTTTGTTCCACCTTCTCCAGGCTGGAATCTCCTCCCTTCCGCGCGGTTCCAGAGCCTTCCCCAATCCTTCTCTTATCCCAGGTGATCCCTCCCAGCCCTCTGCACAAGCTGGGCCACAGGTCACGGTATCCCACCCTTGTGCAGGACCAGCTTGGAGCACCCACCACCACTCCTGCTGTAAAAGTCCTATGAATAAGGCAACTTCTCAGCTTATTCTCCTGCTAGTTTCTGTTTGGGCTTTTTTTTTTTCCTTCCCCTTTTCTAATGGAAATATTGGGGATGTTGCATGACAAATTGTTTTATTATTCAGCTCTCTTTTTCTAATACAAAATGACAACATTGATACTTACACACTCTCCCGTTAGAGATGACACTGGATGATGCCAGAAGCAAAGCGGAAATAAATGTACAACTACCGTGCAAAATAGCTCATGAAACTTCTGGATAAATCTGTGGGTCCTTTGGATACGAGAAAGAAATTTCTCCCTACGCATCAGTTCTTCTGTACAAATATGAATTCTTTCTTCTGTTCTCTATGACCACTTGACCCTGCCTATACATACAGGCTATCGTGGAAGTCGTTTGTTGTACCTCTATCTCACGGTCAGGCGTCTGAACAAGAGATAGAGCGAGGGAGCAATTTAACAGCGGCTTTGAAAAGTAGAGCACATTGACCTGGTGAAAGAAGGAAAGTAAACTGACTCCAGGTCCTCAGGCGAAATCTCTGACTGCTGGAGTCTAATGGGTTGATCCGCAAACATAACCCAATTTTCCCCAAACGTAACCCAAACACAACCTCGCGCCCAAGGGGCCGTGCCGGCAGCGCCCTCCTCGCAGGGCACAGCCCTTCCCACCTCCCCGGTGTTCACGACGAAGCCACCAAAGCTCCGGGGCTGCCTCATGAACGTGAGGAGCGGGGCGGCTGGAAGGGCCTCTCCCGGCAGCACCCCTGCACTGCAGCAGCCCTGCACGGCAGCACCCCTGCACTGCAGCACCCCTGCACTGCAGCAGCCCTGCACTGCAGCATCCCTGCACTGCAGCATCCCTGCACTGCAGCAGCCCTGCACTGCAGCATCCCTGCACGGCAGCGCGTCCGGCGAGCTCCAGCCGCAGCCCCTGCGCGCGCGGTCACCCCGGCCCCTCGCTGCAGATGCAGGCACGCGTCCGTGATAAAACAGGGCAGCTTTATCTCTAAATGCAGACAACGAGAAGTGCTCTGATAAGTGTAAAGGATTTGTTTACTTCTAATGGATTTTTGCCACTGGAAAGAGAAATAAATGTCCTGTCACTTCTAAAAATATATATACTCATATTATCTACCGTATTAATCTAGGGAAGAGAAAGTTGTCTAAGAGGAAACTATGGAATTTATTTAAACTTCGCAGCACAGTCAATGGCAAAGAGGTACACGCATATTCACAAACCATATAGGAAAATTATTTAAAATGCATGCAGCCAGGCAAAGCAATAGTTTGGCAAACCAGCCTGTGAGACCTGTAAGTCGAGGACGGTATGGGGATGACATCTCTATTTTCATCAAGATGAAATTCCGCGGGATTTAACCTGCGCTTTGATCGCGGTCGGGAGCTGGCAGCCCAAGCGCAGGTCCCGGCTGCAGCAGGGAGCTCCGTGGTGCCCGTTGGCCGCACGTGTGGCAGCGGTGACACCGAGCGCTCCCAACACGTCCCCGGAGCCGCGGTGCTGCCCGGCGGGACTGCCCCGGGCACGGAAACCTCTACCGCGGCTACGCGGGAACGGAGACGTCAAGGGCAAAAGGAAGGAGCGAGGAGACGGGCTGGGGTGAAGGCGGGATTTAGTGCCCACGCGGGGGACGGTAACGCGGTGGTGTAACCGGCACGCGGCCGCGTCGCGCCGCCACGGAGAGCCCGGCGGCTGCTCGCGGGGCCGGCTCGGGCCAGGCCCAGGCCGCGGCGCACAGAGGACACAGGGTTTGTCACCGGGTCTCACAGTGACACACAGGACGCGGCCGGCAGGGCCCCTGCACACGCAGGACGCTCCGGCGTCGCTCCCTGGGAGAAGGGGACGCCGGAGCTGCCGGCGGGAGCGGTTCCCACCGGACCTTCAGGGAGCAGGAGGCCCCGGGAAGGCAGACCCGCCGCGGAGCCCTGCGGGGACCCGCCGAGTGGCTGTTTCCTTGTGTCCCTTGCCCTGCTTAGGTGTTCACACGGATGCACGGCACAGTGGCATCTGCTCTCTTTGTTAAAACATTATCGCCACACATTAACATAAAACTTCGATCACTTCCATCCCTCCGAGTCAGGGGCTAGTCAGCCTTTGCCAAAGGAATAATTTAGGTGAACTCTAAACACTTGTCAAAAAATGTGGAGAGGAAGAGGAGGCCGGGCAGCACGTGGGCGTCCGTGTCTCCGGGACGCACCCTGAGCAGCGGCGTCCCCGCCGCGCTCCCCGGGCGGTCCCCGTTCAGCAGCATCTGGGAGTTTTTCCTAGGGCCCATCTGACATTTCGAGCTCCTGCCCCTCCGCAGGGACCTGTCACACGGGGGGATTCTGCTTCACACCCATCTTTAGTGCTGGAGTCGTATGGAGGGGACCCCGAGTGCGCGTTGGCGCCAGGCCACGCGCGGCCAAGGCGGCCGCGGCACGCTGAGCGTTCCAGCTCCTCCGCCAGGGCTTGCTGCGTGTCACTAACACCACAAAACACGTCGCGGCTCCGAGGATAATAAAAGCAGATGGAGCACTTTCCCTTTAATGTGACCTTTTTGTTCCTTGACTTGCATCGGGCTGTAAATTAGCTGCACTAAGTAGCTGGTGCTGCCCGGCCCCACCTGCTTGCTCAGTAAACACACGCAACCCTTCCCGTGGGGTTGTTCAGTTTAATGGTATCTCTCTGACACGGGACAGATGTGACTTGATGCTGATGGCACTACGTAAACGGTGCTAATGGAACCTCGAGGCAACCTTGAACAGCAAAACGCAACCTTGAACATCAAGCGAATAGAAAACTCCACTCTAGCTGCTACAATTGAAGACAAAGCCTTGAAAACGTGAGCAGAGTGATCTTGGGCAAGCTCCTTGCTCCCTTTCTGTAAATTCCTCATGGACAAAGCAGTCGATGTGGGTAAACAACAGCCATATGCAGGGCTGCTGGCACAGAACTGAGCACGGCCGTCGGTGCTGCAGAGGATGCAATTCCTGCTTCAGGATGGAGATCTGCTATTTGTTACAGCCTGCCGAAGCCCTACACCTTCCTGATGTTTTTAAGGCTAGAAGGATTAAGACGTATCTTGGATTGAGGATTCGTTCCACTTTGGCAATGCTGCAGGAGTGGGACCTTTGTTATTTCACCATTCAGAACGGAGACTCTCTTCTACACTCCAAAGGCTTTGCTAGTTTCGGAGCAAAGCGGGCCGGTGCGGCGGTCTTAGAGAATTCCCACAAAAGCTCTTACTGCTAAGGGATACAGGTAACCACAGGGTATTCTTCCAAACATTTTTCCACAGAGCTGTGGCTGTTAGTGCTGTCCATGTACGTGCACAAAGGCTCACAGTACTTTTATACTCCCAACCAGCTGTGCAGCTCTCATTTGCAGTTTTCAAATGGATGCAATTAGGAAACTGAACTTTTTGTATCTCCTTCCTCATTAACTAGTTGAAGACCGACCTTTTGCCTTGGCTCAGCTCCCGCGTGTGTGTGCCGTGCTGCATCCCGCTACTGACACCAGCCACAGAGGCCAGTGACCACGTGGGCTTCTCTTCTCCTTCTCGTGAACGCCGAGTCTTCTTCACACGAGACTCCCTAAAACTCAGCAGAAATACGTTCACATATTAATACATTGCCCGTGCCTGACTCCTCCTTTGGTATCGTTACAGTGAGGTTTCTGACAAGGATGAAAGGAAAGCACAATGACAGCAAGGGCTGGAGGAGAACTGAGCTGTGTGGCCACGCTTCTGTTTTCCTGTAGGGGCCATGGGAGAAAGGCCAGTCCTCGGGGGACTGTCTAGAGGAGCTTCCAGGAAAGCAGGGGATTGTGCAGAATCAGGAGGAGAATCGTAAGACCTTCCAGAAACCCCAGCAACACTGAGGAACGGACCCGGCTCCTGGTGTCCTCCTCACAGCACGCAGCTCTGCTCCAGCATGGGAAACCGCAGCAGTGCAGCTGCAATTAACGCTCATTAACACCCAGGCGCTCAGGCTGGGACCGGGGCACCCACGAGACGCGGCCAGCTCCCAAGAGCAGGGCGCTGTGACACCCCAGGACAACAACACACGGGACACGTGCGATGGCACCACCAGGGATGGAGCTCGCCTCGTGTGGAATGTTTGCTGCTAGGTCGGTCACCAGGGGAAAACCTTAAATTCCACAGAACTTCTTTGTGGATCTCATAAAGACTTAAAGGTTACTGCAACGATTTGAGAAAACCTGATATAAGCCCCAGCATTCATTTTGGACCTGCAGAACTAGGACGTGCCAGACGAGCGTTTGTTGGTTACGCGGCAGCCCGCCCGACAACAGCAGGAGCCACAAACGGGGACGCGTTAGGCAGGAGGGAAGCGATCCAAGGCTTGGAGGCGTCAGGGGAAATGCAGCTTCTGCCTCCCGCGAGCTTGCGACCAGCCCTCCATTACCTGCAGCGTCAGCGTTTGAATCGCAGCATCTCATGCTGCTCTTTGCAAGCAGCTTCGTTCATTTAGCTCTCCGACACTAAGAACATAAACAACACTCATTAATAAGACAGCAAATGACTTGCCACTACTGTAGGGATTTCGGTCCATTTTAAATTTTCAAAACACTATCTCTAGGTCCAAAATATTACAGCATAAATCAATTTGCCTTGATTCTGGATATGCATTCATCTGGGCTCCTCTAATGAAATTAACACCCAGTGTTGATTAGTTCAACCGTTTAATTATACACTTTGCATGAGGTTACAAAGAAGGAAAGGCAACGTCCCCCGCAGGAAAGCCGCTCTGAGGCTAGGCAGGTATTCACAAGGCCGGAGTTGCTCGAGGAGGCCGGGGAATGAGCGCCCGCGTCCTAAGCAGTGTCAGAAGCACTTGGGCACGGTAATTTTCGGGTTCCTTTGAAATAGCCCCTGTGCTGCCTGAGGAGACGCTGCTGGTAACGTTAACGACGGGCTAACAGCAACACCCGGGAGCCCTCGTTACCTGAGCTCTAAACCAAAGCGAAAAACCAAAGCAGCTGCACTTCATCCTGGGCTGCCGCTGGCCACGACGCGGAGCTACCTGGACCCTGCTGAAACCGAGAAAAGGAGCGACCAAGGAAAATCTGCTCCTCTCCAGAACTCCTCTTGCATTTGTTCCTCACTTTCTTTTGGGCTATTCGCAAATATTTTATTTTATTTCTTAAATTTAATCTGGGGCTGAAAATGTTCTAGGAAAGAGTAAAGGAAAAATAAGAAGTGCATATATGAGAAATCACTGCACTGTTCTAGACAATGAGGACAAGTGAGTTGAAAAATGCAGATTTACTACCACAGCTGGAAGACCTCACTACATGATATTAAGCATCTACCCTTGGGATTTTCTTACTGACACTATTGCTTTGTTAAAGAAGGAACAAGTTTCCCCAACTTTCAGGTTTGTGGATGTTTTTCCACTTTTAAAATATTTTTTCAAAATCCATGAACACACAATTAACCCTCCTGTGGGAGGAGGGGCAAGAAGTTTAGCACAAGTTTACAAGTAGCCACTGAAATCTTGAGGGGCATTGAGTAAGGGCTACTTTTTGTCTTGACACTGTGTCATAAAACCATAAAGCAGAGTGTGATTTTTGTCACTGTATTGTGCAACATACGATCTCAGAAAGAAAAGGAAAGGAACCACGATCCAGTCATTCAGAGGAACAGAGACTATTAGGGGTAAACTCCCAACACAGACTTTCCCCCAAGCAAATATTTGCTCTTTCTTTGCTGGAATATCCAGCAGATTCAACATTCAGCCACTGCATGAAGAGCATCTTCACAGACATCTCCTTGGAGCCCTGGGCTCAGCGCCGTGGAAATGGCAGCAGCCCCGTGCAGGGAGCCTTGGTCACCCCTGCACTAGATTTGCCATGACAGGCTGCTGCAAATGCTTTGTACTTGTAATATAATATTAAAATCAATTAAAAAAAAAACATTTCTTTAATTAAGGCCCAATGGATGTGCAAAACTATTTGACAGCTTTTTCAATAATTTAACTAGAGTGGAAAGATGGAAAGAAAAAATAGCATCGGAAGCTATTTACAGGAGAGCATGAGAAGCAGCTGATGTGAATGGAAACGGCAGCTGTTTTCCCTCCGTGTCCAACAAGTGTAACTGGCTACGGCGCAGGGACGAGCTCCACGGCACTGGGACGAGCTCCATAGCGCGGGGACGAGCTCCATAGGGCCGGGATGAGCCCTGCAGCGCAGGGATGAGCAGGGAAAATCCAGGGCTCCTTAGCGCAGAGGCAGCGATAACTGGACGGCATTTCCTGCAGTCCCAGGTGTTCCCGGCTGTGCAAATGAGAGCTGAGGAGTTTGCACGGAGAGCCCGCCAGCGAGCAGCAGCAGCACCGGGATTGGGAATGGAAAACCCGGCTCCATTTCCTCATCGCTAATGGCTTTCCGGTTGGAAACTGCCCTGGTTATCCATGCAGACGCACTTTGCAAAAAGGCAAACATTAATTCTCCACACTTGTTTTTCCCTACAGTCTTACAGAAAAACTAACTGTGGGAACAACAGTGTTTATAATGATCTCCATGAATACTAAGTGTGTCTGTGGGGTTTTCATGGCCACACCGAATTATAAAATCCTGATCTGTGAGTGCCTTTGAATCCACAGCAAACAACCTTGAAATACGAAGCACCAAGTTCCACCGCTGAGGATCAGTTCTGCTACAGACCGGTCACTTCGGTTCAGCGCAGGCTTCTCCTTGGTCTTTGCCTGCAGAATTTTTAGTTCAAATGCATTTAATATCTCCCCATGTGGATGTTTCCGGGGATGCCGTTTGGAGTGCAAAGGGCAGCACTTGGGAGGGCTGCGCCTCCTCCGAGCCCCGGGCTGGGGTGGAAGCAGACGTGTGTCGGCGAGCGGGAGCTGAACGGAGGCCACGGGGCAGCGGGCAGAGCGCGCACGGGCTGCGCCCCGCGGCACCCAGGGCAGCTGCCACGCGAGCAAGGGGGAATTCTGCCCCCATCTCCAGACAGCAGAAACGTTCTTGTAAAACCTCTAAGGAACAGAAGTTTGGAGGGTTCTCACACAGTGGGAAAATAACTGATGCTGATGGAGCAGGCAGTGAAACGCACCTAAGAGCTGCTGCTTGTCAAGCCTAGCAACAGATGTAATAATGGACAGCTTGGCTGGGCGAAGAGACAGCAATCCTGCCCTGGGAAATAACTGCCAATATTGAAGTTATGATGCTAAACGGGCACTGAGAGCTACCGGGAAGTCACAAATGACCAAAACTCCTAGTCCTGCCCCAGAACAGAGCCTGGGGGACCAGACCCAACCTTACCTGGCCACGGCTGGGGCAGAAGGGGAGGAGAAGGAGCGAAACCCTCGTGGGCCTCGCAGCACCCCCCAACCGCGGTAACGGGGTCACCCCACCAGCCGAGCGCCCCGTGCGCCCGCCCGGCTCCTGCCGCCCCTTCCCGCCCACGCAGGAGGTGTCCCAAACCCACAGCACCGTGGAACCCCGCGCAGCCGCAGCTCTGTGCTTCAACCGAGGCGGGAGCACCTGGTTACGAGCGGTGGATGTGCCTGGCCCGCTTTGGGGCACCGTAACAACACCAAGGAACTAATACCTGCAAGGCGTGACAACTGTCACAGGTCCTAAAGAACCGCGAAGGCAGGTTATTATGGGGATTAGAGTCCTCAGTGCTCTTGGGCTGGGAGAAAAGACAACAGGGAAAAATCAAAGCAGTTGCGGTGCGTTCTGTCCTGCGGCGCGTGGCACAGGGCCGGGCAGCGCTCGGGGCGGCGCTCGCGGTTCTGCCCCCGGCGGCACCTCCTGCAGCAGGAAGGGCTCCTTTCCTTGGAGACTTGCGGTCTCCGCTCGCACATCCAGGAGGCTTTTGACTGGTTGTTACATTAATTTCCTCATTCCCCTCTCACTATGGAGATCATATGGAGATTAATTTATTAAAGGTATTAGTCAAAGAGTCTTAAAAACCATTGAGAAAAAGAAGACTTTGAGGCCAATTCCTAACGAGAGCTTGTGTTATCTCTAAACTTCCATTGAACTTCCAGACCCTCTTTGAAGAAGCAAAGTATTTTAAAAGTTTCCTAAGGTGACATAAAACTTTTAGTTTTTTACATTTTACAATAAACCACATTTTTCTGCTGAACCCATGTAGAGATCTGACACCATCAAGCAACACGTCTGCCTATTACAGCCCCTGTCTTTTGTTGGATATTCCACTGGCATTAACTAGCAAATCACACGGCCCCATTGTCCATGCAATAAATGTGTTCCCCCTGGAAAATCTTACAGGTTTTAACAGTGGATTCGTCTGAGTAATTTCTTGTTTCTTGCTGGATGTAACGTAACAGTATCTGCTTTGAAGTTCTTTATCTTGCCTTGTCCTTTCTTCTTTAAGAAGCAATTTCTTGTTATTTCTTGTGCAGGAACCAGACTTTATACAGAAGTCTGAAAATACAAAGAATGAAAGCGTCCAGCCTTGCAGAACTGTGAGCGCCTGTCTGGCAGAAATGTCTGTGGCTTTCCCAAAGCAGTGAGCCCACGTTGGAGCCTTCCAGTCTCCCCAGACTGTGAAACCTGCTCTTGCAATGACACCTTGCTGTTGCAGGGCCAAACCCCGGCGAGCACCAGGAACAGCGCCCAGCGGTGCGCGCAGTAGGAAAGAAATCACCAGGTCTGCTCCCCGCAAGCAAACCGAATCCGTCTGCTTGACAGGCACAAGGGAATCGCTCCCTTTTCAAACTGCGTGAAGGATGGAAACCGGATCCTTGCTCCTAAGACATTAATCAAATGCAGACTCAGTCTAATGACGTTAACAGTCATCTCTAGCGTTCAGAATTATTCAAAGGGCTCCTAGGGAAGTTGTTTGATCTCAGGCTTTTTGTTCCCTTTTTGGCAGTATTTTAGAGGGTCTATAATGTTTGAGAAGCTTCATGTTCCGAAGAGGAAAGGAATCACAGGACTAATATTACTATCTATTAGCTTTTTCAGCTCCGTCAAGCTTAAATCAGATGCACAGAACTTCAAGGTGACGTGAGGCACACAAACACCCGGAACGAGGGCTTGGGTAGCTGCAGAAGAAAGCGAATCATGACCTTGTCTCCGTCCAGTTGCCAAGGTGCCCTCCAAGCTCCGCGGAAGCAATGCCGCAAACCAGCGAAACCCTCTGTGCTCTGCGAAGGGCAGGGCGAGGCGGCCCTCCCGCCACGCTGCGAGCGGGCGCCGGGGGAGCCTTCCTGCCCATGTCCTTTCCTGCCTTCCCCTCCCGCACGCTGGTGCGCGGAGCTCCCGTGCCCAACCTGCTGCTCGCCCGGTCCCGCGGAACGCCGCTGCTGCTGCTAGGGGCACGTCCAGAACGCTGCAGGAACCGCTGTCAGCTCTCGGTTCACCTTTGCTCCTTATCGGAGCGGTTAGCTCTCGTCTGTTCTGCGCTGCCCTCGCTCCCTCGCTGCTCCGGGGCACCGCGCTCCGGGAGAGACCCGCACCCGGGTCACAGCAGGAACCCCAGCACTGCTCTGCACTTCACACCACGGCCACCATCTACCACCACGGATACTCCTGAAAACATCCAGGACTGCTGTCCCTCTTGTCTATAAGCAGCTGGACTGTCACATCAGCCCTCAGCACTGCTGCTATTAGCACTACCGTTACTATTACACTTTCCAGTCAGCTATCGTGGGGCAGCAGTGTCAGCACCGTTCAGGATGCTAATTAGCACCGACGAGGACAATTATATATATTTATGGAGATGTATGCAAGCACTAAAACAAGCTCTTTCCCAGGGCTGGCTGCGTCCAGGCACCCGCATCCTGGCGCCTCTCCACCCAGGAAGGGCTCCAGGCACCTGCATCCCGGCATCACCTGCACCCAGGAAGGGCTCCTTGCCCTCTGCCTTCCCCTGCTGCCTCCCTCCGTCAGCGGGGCAGGAAAAGCCACTTGGAGCAGCACAGGGAAATGTCCCTCGGGGCGCGCGGAGCTGCCCGAGGCAGCGGGGCCAGGGCCACGGGGAGCAGAGCACGCAGCACACGGGGATGGCGCCGGGCCCAGCGGGGCCGACCCCTCCTGAGCGCCGCGGGGCTGCACGGGGCTCCTGGGGATACCTGGGGCTGCCCTGGTGCTCCTGGCGCTGCCGGACCTGCTGCTCCATCCCCTCCTCACCGGCGTGCGGGAAGGTGCCCTGCCGTGGGGCCGGTGCATAATTAACATGCATAATTAACCGCGGTTTTCCTTCAGAAATTACCTTAGAAGAAGTTAGCAGAAAACACCTCTAATTTTAGTATGCAAAATTCTAATTACAGTATGAATTTTTTATTTCTTAATTCTTTGCCATTCTTGCTCACCCTCTGGGTACTGAAATATAATTAATTCTGCTTTACTTTTTCTAATAGATTTATGTGTATTATCATATATATTAAATTTTCAGTTTTGCAACTTTTTTTTATTGCCTCCCACGCTGACAATGCGCACTTCATTAAAAACCTGTAATCACCGAGCTGCGCTCAGGACGTCATTGCACGCTCCTGTGCTATAGTGACACGTGTGTTTTTGCTGTTCTGTGGGCGGACGCCCGGGCTGTGCTCGCAGCTCTGCGCGTGCCCTTCCCGCTGCGGCTGCGTCCTGGGCTGCATCTTCACGGGGCTGCTGCAGAACGCAGCGGGCAGCACTGCCCTTCCTCGGGCCACAGATCCCAAAACCTTGTGGAGGGAAAGAGGGACGTTCCCGGCCCTGCTTTTGGGGGCTCAACCTTTCCCTGCTTCCCAGAGGAGCTCCCATAGGAAAACCAAAGCTCCGGGGCAGCGCGCAGCACGTGCTGGAGCCCGCAAGCCGACGCTCCTTTGTCTTTTTTTGCCTTTCCCTTAAGAGCTTTCACATTTCAGCACTCCCACTGAAACATAGTTTCCCAGTTCAAATAGGTTTTTGTTCAAAGCTCAACCTAATTAAAACAACAAAGCAATTCTAAAATGATCAAAAAGGAGCGCATTAATTGATCTTCCCCATTGCTTTATCATATGAATTTGCAGAGAGTAAAGGTATTGAAGATTTTGACATTTCAACTGGGAAAAGTGTGTTGGTTTATCTAAATATTTTTAACTGCTCAGTGTTTCTTCCAGAGTGGAATATTTTTATCATCTCAGAAACTGCCTCCCATCACCAGCACAGCGCTTTTGCCACGAAAAATGGCAATGTCATGTTAGATTAAGTAATGTCATATTAAATTTCCTATTTATTTCATTTTTATATTAAATGTCATGTTATATTACACCTTGGACCAAAATTCATAGTTTTGAACCAAAAGAGTTTGGTTTAAAAAATTATGGTTTGAACACATGTAGTTTTGAGCCAGAACCAGAAGGTGTGTGTATTTTCAGGGGAGGCGGGGGAGGCTCGTGCCTGGGAGGACACGTGGGGCAGCCCCACGCTCAGCCCCAGGACCCCGCGCCGCTTTGCACCGCGGAGGCAGCTCCCCTCGAGCGCCCTCCCTCCCCAAGGAGGTGCCACAAGGACGGGAGCGGGGGCGCAGGCGCCACCTCCACCGCCCGCCCGGCCCGGCGGCTCGGCCCCGCGCTGCTCCGCTCACATCTGCTCTGCGTCCGTCTTCCCTGCAGAAAGGAGAATGAAATCCAGGGGAGGAAGCGAAGAGCAGCCCTGAAATAACTGCAAGCACCAGACAGAACGGCTGAGCAGTGACAGGGCCAGCTCGGCCGCGGTCACTCACGTGAGGCTGCTACCTGAACAACCCAGAACGGACCAACAAGCCCGAAGCTCACAGCAGTTCAGCTGGCACGTTGGTGCTAAACACAAACAGTATCTTTCACCTTCACACACTTGTCCTTCACACTGAGGCCATGTCACCACCTCCCGAGGGCGCTTCTGGCACGGTATAGCCATTAATGTACAGGGCTCTGACACGCTCTAGAAAACACAGGGAGGCCTGTAGCAAACAGCACCTGCGGCTGCTTTCTGGCAGCTCTTGCTTGAGAAAAACCTTGTTCGAATCAGCAGCAGCTTTACTCTGCTTGCCCGCACCGGGACTGCTGAGGAGAACTGAGGGCTTCGAGTACAGCACCCAGCGCAAAGGAGACGGATCACAGCGCTCTGAGGAGGAAACAGGAAAGGAGAGAGTACTGGAGACGAGGAGAGTATTCGCAGGATGGAACTAATGAGGGATTCACCTGCTGAGGACTCTGCGGTTCTGTAGAGCTGCGGGCAACGCCAGGGAACGGTGCCTAGCGTCGCTACACGAAGTGAAACCCTCCAGCCCAGGACGCAGAGGTAGCAGCAGCAGGAACGCACGGGAACACGTCCTGCTCCCCGCAGGGACGCGCAGGGGCGGCCGGTGCCCTGTATCCCGCCGGGACACAGCCTCCCTGCCAGCCGCTTTCCAGCACTTAATCCCTTCCCGTCCCACAATGGACTACAAAGCACTTAATGCTGAGCAAAGTGGGGGACGTGATCTCGAGTTCCGCTTTGTGACAAGCCTCGCCGCCCCTCCGAAGTAAGGCTTGGAAGGGAATTATTTATTCCACCTCCTGCTGTTTCCAGCACATCAGCAGGTTATTCCCAGCGAGGGAGCACTGGGGTTTCTATCTGCTTCCAAAAGAATCTCCAGCTGTCAAATTCCTCAAAAAGATATGTTTATTAAGAGGAAAACTTCCTAGGAAAGCAAATGAAAGCTTTTTTATGTAAAAACAGAATGCAGTTATTTTTCATAGTAAAGACCTAAGAAATGACGGAGGCGCCAGGGTGCACCCAGGCTGCTGTTCTCGTGTTCTTCCACGGCACCGAGCAACGCTCCCTGCCTCGCCGGGCCTGCCTCCCTCCAGGCCGTTCTCTGCAATGATTTCCTAAGCAGTTATTGAGATTGCAGACACGGCCAGCAGCTGCCCCGCAGAACGCACGGTGCGCTATACAGACCAGGCTGAGCTGCAGCACAAAGGAGGCACGGAGGGCACGCGAGCAGGGGTGGCAAGGGCGCGCGCGGGGCTGGCTCCCCGCAGCCTCCCTGGCCTCCCCGAGGCTCCCGCCGGAGGGGAGCCGCAGCGGCGGCCGCTCTCGCTGCAGCGAGGGGCACGGGGCGAGGGCAGAGCCCCGCGCTGCTCCTCACCGCGTGTCCGCAGCTCCGCACGGAGCCACTCACAACCCGCTGCTGCTCCACGCTGCCGTTTGCTGTTTCATGCCATTGCTTTTATTACCCTGCAGGTTGCGGGAGCGACAAAAGCCGCAGGGGATGGACGGATCCAGGCGGACCAGGCCAGGCTGCTGTGCGAGACCTGCAGCCCTCTGGACAGCACACGAGGGACGCGGCTCGTGCCCAGCGCCGGGAGCTGCAGAGGAGCAGCCCAGCTGCAGGGTGGCCAAAATGAAGCTAACGAGAACGCGTGCTTGCCCAGAAGAGCGCGGCAGGGGCTCAGCGCCGCGGCCCAGCACACGCTGACGGCAGCGTTTGGAGACCTCCACCTTCGGGCAGCAGAACAAGGCGAGCCCAGGGCAGCGCGCTGCACGTGCAGCCTGCACCCACTGGCATCCCCAAAGCTAGAACCTCTCCATCAAAGCCAGGCTACTCGTTTCAACCCTCTGCTGAACCTCCCCACCATATGGACCTGCTGGAGAAATTTCAAATTCTTGGTCCTTTATTCTTTGATTAAGGAAAGATCTTTAGAGCTTTTTCTCACCCAAACATAAACATAACCTGAATTGTAACTCATACAAGTAAACTAAGCTACTGAAACATGCAAGCAGGAGTTAGGAAGTCCAGGTTCTCCCAGCTTTCTTTCAAACTTTCATTAATTTATGGATATTCCGAAGTTTAGAATATAACAGGAAGGGGTTTGTCACGGATTCCTTTTAAGCGTGAGATCAAAACAACAAAAAGTCCTTAGGTTATAAAGGCACCATAGAGGATGGATAGATTCTGCAGTAAGAAAGCCCATCGTTTCTTCCCAGCTTAAAATTAGATGAAGCAAAAAATGCCTGACAGCAAAGTAGAGCGAGGAGAGCGAAGCAGCTGGGCCCTGGGAGCGCGTCCTCCCGGGCAGCCCGCGGCCGCCGGGCCCCGGAGCTCCGCTCCGCTGCGGGAGGGCAAGGCGGCTCCGGGGCTCCGCTGCGGGAGGGCAAGGTGGCTCCGGGGCTCCGCTCCGCTGCGGGAGGGCAAGGCGGCTCCGGGGCTCCGCTGCGCTGCGGGAGGGCAAGGCGGCTCCGGAGCTCCGCTCCGCTGCGGGAGGGCAAGGCGGCTCCGGAGCTCCGCTGCGGGAGGGCAAGGTGGCTCCGGAGCTCCGCTCCGCTGCGGGAGGGCAAGGCGGCTCCGGGGCTCCGCTGCGGGAGGGCAAGGCGGCTCCGGGGCTCCGCTCCGCTGCGGGAGGGCAAGGCGGCTCCAGAGCTCCGCTGCGGGAGGGCAAGGTGGCTCCGGAGCTCCGCTCCAGTCCGGGAGGGCAAGGCGGCTCCGGAGCTCCGCTCCGCTCTGGGAGGGCAAGGCGGCTCTGGGGCTCCGCTCCGCTGCGGGAGGGCAAGGCGGCTCCGGAGCTCCGCTCCAGTCCGGGAGGGCAAGGCGGCTCCGGGGCTCCGCTCCGCTGCAGGAGGGCAAGGCGGCTCTGGAGCTCCGCTCCGCTGCGGGAGGGCAAAGCGGCTCCGGAGCTCCGCTCCTCTCCGGGAGGGCAAGGCGGCTCCGGAGCTCCGCTCCGGGAGGGCAAGGCGGCTCCGGAGCTCCGCTCCGCTGCGGGAGGACAAGGCGGCTCCGGAGCTCCGCTGCGGGAGGGCAAGGCGGCTCCGGGGCTCCACTCTGCTGCAGGAGGGCAAGGCGGCTCCGAGGCTCCGCTGCGCTGCGGGAGGGCAAGGCGGCTCCGGAGCTCCGCTCCAGTCCGGGAGGGCAAGGCGGCTCCGGAGCTCCGCTCCGCTGCGGGAGGGCAAGGCGGCTCCGGGGCTCCGCTCCAGTCCGGGAGGGCAAGGCGGCTCCGGAGCTCCGCTCCGCTGCGGGAGGGCAAGGCGGCTCCGGGGCTCCGCTCCAGTCCGGGAGGGCAAGGCGGCTCCGGAGCTCCGCTGCGCTGCGGGAGGGCAAGGCGGCTCCGGAGCTCCGCTCCGCTGCGGGAGGGCAAGGCGGCTCCGGAGCTCCGCTCCAGTCCGGGAGGACAAGGCGGCTCCGGGTCTCCGCTCCGCTCCGGGAGGGCAAGGCGGCTCCGGAGCTCCGCTGCGGGAGGGCAAGGCGGCTCCGGGGCTCCACTCTGCTGCGGGAGGGCAAGGCGGCTCCGGAGCTCCGCTCCTCTCCGGGAGGGCAAGGCGGCTCCGGAGCTCCGCTGCGCTGCGGGAGGGCAAGGCGGCTCCGGAGCTCCGCTCCGCTCCGGGAGGGCAAGGCGGCTCCGGAGCTCCGCTGCAGGAGGGCAAGGCGGCTCCGGAGCTCCGCTCCGCTGCGGGAGGGCAAGGCGGCTCCGGGGCTCCGCTCCGCTCCGGGAGGGCAAGGCGGCTCCGGAGCTCCGCTCCAGTCCGGGAGGGCAAGGTGGCTCCGGAGCTCCGCTCCGCTGCGGGAGGGCAAGGCGGCTCCGGGGCTCCGCTCCGCTCCGGGAGGGCAAGGCGGCTCCGGAGCTCCGCTGCGGGAGGGCAAGGCGGCTCCGGGGCTCCACTCTGCTGCAGGAGGGCAAGGCGGCTCCGAGGCTCCGCTCCGCTGCGGGAGGGCAAGGCGGCTCCGGGGCTCTGCTCCAGTCCGGGAGGGCAAGGCGGCTCCGGAGCTCCGCTCCAGTCCGGGAGGACAAGGCGGCTCCGGGGCTCCGCTCCGCTCCGGGAGGGCAAGGCGGCTCCGGAGCTCCGCTGCGGGAGGGCAAGGCGGCTCCGGGGCTCCACTCTGCTGCGGGAGGGCAAGGCGGCTCCGGAGCTCCGCTCCTCTCCGGGAGGGCAAGGCGGCTCCGGAGCTCCGCTGCGCTGCGGGAGGGCAAGGCGGCTCCGGAGCTCCGCTCCGCTGCGGGAGGGCAAGGCGGCTCCGGAGCTCCGCTCCGCTCCGGGAGGGCAAGGCGGCTCCAGAGCTCCGCTCCGCTGCAGGAGGGCAAGGCGGCTCCGGAGCTCCGCTCCGCTGCGGGAGGGCAAGGTGGCTCCGGAGCTCCGCTGCGGGAGGGCAAGGCGGCTCCGGAGCTCCGCTCCGCTGCGGGAGGGCAAGGCGGCTCCGGGGCTCCGCTCTGCTCCAGGAGGGCAAGGTGGCTCCGGAGCTCCGCTCCTCTCCGGGAGGGCAAGGCGGCTCCCAGCTCCCCATCCCCTGGCCAGCTGTTTCCTTGCATGCACTTTCTACCCATGCATTGCAATGTTCTCGTCTTGTACTTAGCAGAAACGTGTAATAAACCTCCCGATTACCATCTACCCTTCTAAATGTCAAACCAAAGGCTGAGGGGAGAGTGCACTGGCCAGCATAGCACCGACCTTCCAGGGAAGCGCGGGAGAGCGCCATTTCCACAGCACCTCCTCTGGCTCCCCTCATTGCGCTCCAGAACCTACCAGATGAACTGAAAACTGCGAGGTCTGCTGCAGCCATGACTCTTTGAAAAGGCACTCGGATTCAATCCTGGTATCTACCTAAAAATGAGGTATCCGATGGATTCTGCCTTCAGAATCTCCTCCGTGACTTTGATCTGCTACAAGATAATTAAAGGGAAGGGAGGGGGAAGGAAGGGCAGAAGCCAGAGCAGTTAGTAGCGGCGCAGTTCGTGCTGCCCGTGAAGCAGCGGCACTAGGAGCTCATGTGCAGGGCGCGAACGGCGCTGCCCTCGCTGCCGCCCGGGGCCCGGTGCACTCAGCAGTGTTTTACACTGTTTGTTTTACACCCTGTTTTAGAACGGTTCGGAGCGGAGCAGCGTGTGTCCCTGGGGACACTCCGCGCTGGCCCGGCAGCGGCGCGGGACTCGCCTCGCCCCGAGCTGCAGAACACAAACGTCACTGCAGGGCAGCTCGGGGGCTGCGCGGGGCTGGGCGAGCGGAGCCCCGGCCGTTCCCCCGCACGGGCAGGAGCCGCTGGACACTGCAGCCCGCACGGAATTCAGGCCTCCTCAGGCACCTAAACATGTTCTCCTTTCCCGTTACCTTCCTGCCTCCCCGACATGCTCTGAGGAACTCCTCCCAGTATTTACGGTGAAATCATCCCGGGCCCTTTCTTTCCAGATGACTGGAAAGGCCTTGGCCGGGTCTGGAGGGAAGAGAGGGGCGCCCAGGAGCAGAGACCAGCGCGGAGCCATGCAGGGCAGCGGGGCCGGACGGGGCAGCGGAGCCACCTCTCCTTCCCACTGCCCCCTGCGTTGGGCCGGGAAGTCCTCCAAGGGCCCTGCCTGCAGCCCCTGCAGCCGTGCACGGTGCGGGGGACAGCGGGGGAACGGCTGCACATCGGGAGCGGGCAGGAATGGGTGCAGGCTGGGGCTGGGGAAGGGCTTCGGGCTTCGCACACTCGTGGGCCAGCCTGGGGGAGGTGGGATCCAGCCCTGCTGAAAGGCCCGGCCTCTGCAGCCCTCAATCCTGCATCCAACATCTTCGGGACAAGCACAGTGGAAGCAGATACAGCCTGTTTGCACCAAGGCTCAGGCAGGAAGCAGCTGCTGGGGAAAAGAAAATGAACTGTCAGAAAGGATTCCAAGGGCTGATACGGGAGGATGGAAAAAGGGGGCAGAAGAGAGAGCTCAATTAAACCAAGATACAGCAGTCGCTGCTGCCGCTTCCTCGCAGAGATCCCGAGATCAGTGTCAAACCTCAGACAAAACCGCTTTTAATAAACTTGCTTTTCATTTAGCACCCACCTCCCGGTGACAGACAAGGACCCCTCATGGAGCCACAGCCGGACACTGCACACCCACACAGCCGCACACCCACACAGCCGCACACCTGCCCAGGCCGCACAGCCGCACACCCACACAGCCGCACACCTGCCCATGCTGTACACCCGCACAGCCACTCGCAGTGCGGGCGGCAGCCCCACCGCGACGCACCGGGCTGGTTCCAGGGAGGCAGCGCCGCGTTATCGCTGCTCCGGTTGCTGCGTTCCGTGAACCGCTGCCACGGTGAAGGCCACACCACGGCGTTGCTGAGCGCTCCGTGAACTACTGCCCTATTTCCTGCTGCATGAGCTTTTCCAATCATCTGTTCCCATTTCAGACCTGGTCAGCGTTGGTACAACACAATAACTGTTCCATGTTATCCCACGGTATTTCAAGGTTTCTAATATTTAACATATATTTTCCTAAGTCAAGGGTTCTGACGCATCCAGGCTGCTTCCGACAGCTCCATCGTCCTGGAGGCTGCTCCGCTGCCCGTCTGAGACACCTTCTTGCCAGGGTTGTTGCGACCCCGGTGAGGGTCTTGTCCTGGTGAAACCGTGCGAATGGAGCCTGTGATGTGCGGGACAGCGCGGGTGTGCAGGCAGGGAAACGGCCCAGCCTCATTTCAACTATACGCTTTATTTAGAACTGTTGGCTATAAATCTGCTGGAAATTTAAGAGAAAACAAAGCTTATTTTAATGGCAAGTCCTAAAATCTCCTCTTTTCTAATCTTTCAAGCAATATTTATCTGTTTGGGAGAACATTCATAATGATTATGCTAATGAAATCAATTCATGACAATTACTTAACTTCTGCTATTCTTGGAATTAAAATTTTATATTTTCTTCTAAATCCAGCAATTGATCTGCACATGAATTAGCATTATACCAGCTCGCAAAATCCACACACTAATTGAATAGTTAACCAAGTGTTCAATAAACCTCACACCTTAATATTGTACTCGTTAAAACTGCCTAATTAGATTTTGCTCCTTGCATAAATAGCTCTAAGTGTAGACCGCTTGGTTTCACTTTTCATTTAACTCTATTTTCAGAACACATTAACAGAATAACTAACCGTTTATCAAATTTCTTGGTGCTTTCACAGTGTGGAGCTGAGTGCAGGCGCAGAGGCGAGGCTGCTTTCGGGTGCGTAGCTGCGGGTGCTGCAGCCGCAGGTGTGCGGAGCCGGGCGCGCTGCAGCGGGGCCGGCTGCACAGCCGCAGCTCGTGGCGGCATCCCGGCGCGCTGAGCGCGTCCAGCGCGTCCGGCCTCGCTGCTGAGCGCCCGAGCAGCCTCGCGCCCTTCCCTGGTGCTGGGAGAAGGTCTGGCAGGTCCGGCCTGGCAGAGCGGAGCAGAGCGGAGGACACGCGGCCGCACGGGGACACGGGGCACGGAGCGGGTCCCTCCTGCGCCGAGAGCTCGGCCGGCCCCCGGGCCACCGCGTGCAGCAGGAGCTGCTGCCCCTGCCCATCCGTTCCCATCTCCGCACAGCCTGGCTGGCGCGGCAGCACGGAGCTGTTATCTCTGCAGGGAGACTATTATAAATTCATTCCCATCATAACATCTTATAGGCGCTGCTCACATTAGATGTAAAAATTTTATGCAGTGCACTAAAGCTGCTGCGCACCGCAGCAGTTTCTGCAGCACAAACATCCCAGGCCCTGAGGATCCCTCTGTGCAAGGGCAGGCAGCCCAGCCCCGTGCAGAACACGGGCCAGCAACGCACACGTTTTAATGGGGCTCTAAACACACAGCCCAGCCCTGCTTAGAAACGGCTCCTGAGACTCGACACATGTTTATGTTTTTGTCTATGCAAACACCCTTTGTACAAGCAGTGTGCATGTGGAATAATTACCAATACACCTTTCAAGCCCAATGGATATTGGAATGTTTGTTTCGGAAGGAAACAGTAAGGGAACATGAAGCGATTTCATCATGCAGGGGAGGTTGGAGCCACCGCCCGTGCGCGCTGGCCTGGCAGCCAAAGCAGGGCTGTCCCTGCAGCTTTCCGAGGGCAGAAAGTGCCTGATAACTGCGCACCGCTGGCCTGGAATTCAGATCAGCGTTGGATAAGCAATTCAGATTCCCGGCAGGATTCCTGCCCTGCCTCTCACCCATGCCCATGGAGGAGCCCGGGCTGCCGAGCCAGCACGGGGCATCCCTGCTGCGGAGCCAGGGCACAGGGCGGCCGCGCCAAGAGCGTCTGGATTCGGGGTGCTGTGCCCAAGGGGCTTGTGATGCACACAAAAATATCTCTGTCCTGAAGTGCTTTCATGGAAATTGCCTGATGTTTCGTCTGAATTCAAAACAGAAAGAAGTGACTGGGACGAAAAAACTGTCACATATAAAACTTCAGTTCATACAGTTAGAACTTTGCAAAGAAAATTGGATCTCACACAAAAATGTTGGCAACTTTAACACAAAGCTAAGAGCAGAGCAAGGCTGCTGCTCAGCAGAGCTGCGGCAGCGCATGTGCCCAGTGCCCCCCGGGACACGCAGGGAGCCCTGCAGCGGACGGGCCTCTCCAAACCCCACACTGCAAGGCTGCTTTTACACTCCTGGTTTGCTACTGCAGCGACTCGCTAACGGGGCTACCCCCGCAGAGCATAAACGTTGCTTGTCTCCTGATCTGCGAGGCATTTGCAGAGCTGCAGATTACCCCACTTTGCTTTTTTCTAGCAACTCGAGATGCCCTTGCTGTTCCCATTGAGAAAAAAAGAAAACAAAAAGAAAAACCCGCAAGACTAGAGAGCTTTTGGTTGCTTTACCCTGCAGCAAGGCGGTGATGTCTCTGCAGCCCCATTTCCCCATTTCTCGGGCAGGTCCCTGCTCCCACAGCGTCGCATCCTGCCCGTTCCACGGCCGTTCCTCAAGCGGACCCGCTAGCGCCGGGGCAGCGGGAGGCACGTTCGTGTCTCTCAGGTGGGCAGCGGGCAAAGCCATGGCCGGGAGGGCAGCGAGAGGTGCCCAGGCCACGGCAGCACCTGCAGGCCGCTCGCAGGCGTCTTCCTAATGACCCGAGCGGGCTGCAAGGACGGGGAGTCCCCAGTGCCCCCATGCAGTCTGCCCCGCGGCTCAGTTTGCTCTGAGCATTCTCTCTCCTTCTCTGTTTACAACCCTAACTTTAACAGAAGAAATTAGTCCTGAGAAAGAACGGGACCCTATTAAAATAGAGACTT
Organism: Tinamus guttatus; assembly: GCF_059628265.1. Classification (NCBI taxonomy): domain Eukaryota; kingdom Metazoa; phylum Chordata; class Aves; order Tinamiformes; family Tinamidae; genus Tinamus; species Tinamus guttatus. The sequence goes on from NW_028289056.1 coordinate 1,472,230, forward strand.
CAAAATAAAAAACAACGTAAAGAGGCAATAAATTTGGACACCAACTTGGTAAAAGTCTGATTTACACTTCAGTGCATTTGGCGGATTATTTTTGGAGAAAGCTTCCAACGGTCAAGACCTGCCACCACTTAAAAAATTTTATTGGCTAAGCCAATCGACCTGCCAACATTAAGCACGAGGTATTTAACAGCATTAACCACCCCATTATGCATTCCTTCACTTATCATGTTCTCTCATATGTGGAGTTTTATTGTGCTTTGGCTTCCAGCCCTGTTAAATGCTGGTGAAATCACTGTCTTAGCAGATCAAAAATATCAGCCTGCTGAAGACAGAGGCAATAGGAATTCGGATTATATTTAAGGCACTTACAAATTTGTCATTTAAACTGCTAAGGCCATTAATTTGAAGCCATGATGTGCCCATCACTTTAATCTGGGGCTCATTTAAGTGATATGAACATAAAAGCAGCAATTCTCAGGCTTTTCTTTACGGTATCACAGAAATGCACTGCAGAACTAGCGCTAAGGGATGTTGGAGCCAGCACCCCTTAACTCCACTGTAATTTAGCAGAGAGATAATTAAACTCGATCTCACGGCATTAGCTTGCTCTGTGTGACGCAAAATAAATTCTGAAAATAGCATCTCCCCCTAACAGAATAATTGTGAAAGCTCCAAGGGGACGTGGTCAGCAGCGCAGCGCAGCCCTGGCCCTCCCCGCCAGGCAGCGGGAGCAGCCCCGCCGGGCTGGGGAACACGGCAGCGCCCGAACAAGGGCTGCAGGGGCCTGAGCACCGACTGCAGGGACCTGAGCATCGACTGCAGGGACCTGAGCACCGACTGCAGGGACCTGAGCACGGGCTGCAGGGAACTGAGCACCGACTGCAGGGACCTGAGCACCGGCTGCAGGGGCCTGAGCACCGACTGCAGGGGCCTGAGCACGGGCTGCAGGATCCCAGGCACCGACTGCAGGGACCTGAGCACCGGCTGCAGGGAACTGAGCACCGACTGCAGGGACCTGAGCATGGGCTGCAGGGACCTGAGCACCAACTGCAGGGGCCTGAGCACGGGCTGCAGGGACCTGAGCACGGGCTGCAGGGACCTGAGCACCAACTGCAGGGACCTGAGCACCGACTGCAGGGACCTGAGCACGGGCTGCAGGGACCTGAGCACCGACTGCAGGGACCTGAGCACCAGCTGCAGGGACCTGAGCACCAGCTGCAGGGACCTGAGCATCGACTGCAGGTTCCAAGCACGGACTGCAGGTTCCCAAGCACTGGCTGCAAGATCCCGAGCACTGACTGCAGGTGCCCGAGCACAGGCTGCAGGTTCCCGAGCACAGGCTGCAGGTTCCTGAGCACTGACTGCAGGATCCTAAGCACTGACTGCAGGTTCCAAGCACTGACTGCAGGTGCCTGGGCACCAACTGCAGGTTCCGGGCACCGACTGCAGGTACTTGAGCACAGGCTGCAGGTTTCAAGCACTGGCTGCACTCTTCGGGCACTGGCTGCAGGCTGCTGAGGAGCTGCCCCCGTGCAGGGCGCAGGGCGCAGGGCGGGACATCCCCCCGCGGGTGCTGCCGCTGCTCGCATGGGCAGGACCCTCCACGGGCGCTGCTGCTGCTCGCATGGGCAGGAATGTTTCTGCAGAGCCCTTTGCGCGGGCAAGGAAGGTCCCTTCACGGTGCACCTCAGTTATTTTCCACTCAGCTACAGGACACCGCAGCAGGATGCAAACAACGCGGTGAGAAGCCAGCCCTCAAAACAGAAGAATTACCGTGTATTAGCTTAGTGTCTTCCCAAGGGAAGAACAAGTGTTTTCCCCACTTGTCTTCGTGCCGACGGGGCTGTATTTGAATCCAGCGTTGCTGCTTCCAGCTCCCCGCTGCAGCCGCCTCCAGGAAGCGCCGCTGCGTGCGGCCGGGCTGCGGGGAGAGGCACCGTGCGGCCCGGTACCGGCTCTGCGCGGGGTGCCTGGCTCACGCACGTGCTCCTCCTGCCGCCGTGACCCGTGGGACAGCAGGGAGCCCGGCAGCCCTGCCGCTGTCCTGCAAGGAAGGCACCAGGAGGAGCAGGGTCACCTGCACCGTCACACACCCGGATCCTGCAGTGCGCAGCGCAGCGGGCTGCAGCGCTACGGGCACCGCTTCTACCTGCTGCTTCCACCTGCGGCGCCTGCGTGCTGAACTCCCTGCTTCGGTGCTCCTCGTTATGGACGGTGTGCTCTGAACTGGATAGCTTTGAAACTCTGCTTGAGATAAGCAATTCCCCAAGCACTATTTAATAAGAAATTATTTCAGTTGCTTCAACTCTGCAGAGATCCTGCAAAATCTCCCAGCAAAGGAAAAATAATGATGGCTGTTGCTACAACCCGAAGCACTTCTGGGTGTCACGTGCTGTCAACACAAGATTCACCCTCAGCTCTGATGGACGTTGGAGGCTGCAAACACCACTCAGTGCTTACCCAAAAGTGCCAGTTACTTTTATTGAAATGAATCCTCTGATCACATTAAAACTTTTATCCTTATAGAGATCATTTTTAAAATTAAGTTTAAAATAAGGTAATTGCCCATTTGAGGCGTTTGGGTTCTCCCAGGGACACGTACAATAACCCTGATTATCCAACGCTAGAGTTGCCATATGCAGCATTCCAGATTGAGCCACAATGGGACACATTAAAAATCAGAAGCCAAGGAGATACCAGTACCGGCTTTGCCCACTTAGCGTCTTTAAAAGACTATTTAGGAACTTTCAAAGGGGTAATGAGACGTGTATCATGGCTGCAGAAATAAAAGCTAACAGGAATCGCTAGATGGGGGAAGGAGAAGACAGCCTGGCAGTGCCGCAGCACAACACAGGGCCTCCTGTTTCAGCAGGGCACATCCTTCTTTCTCACTGATCCTACGTGACACACACAGCGACACCGCGGCCAGACAGCCCTGCCGTTGGGAACGGGATTGCCCGTGTCCAACGCGTACGGGTAGAGCTGTTGGGCTGTTACTTCCTGACACCCGGTATTCCTGGGGAGGGCTTCCCAACACCGCGGGACGCAGGGCCGGCTGCCCCGCGCACGCGCAGCGCCCGCCTGCACGGCTGCATGCAGCTCGCATCCAGCTGGAAGTGAACAACCCCGAAGGCCTTTGGGGCCGCAGTTCCTGCGCTGCTGACGCTGCCGGCACCATCGCAGCTCGCAGGCGGCCGCTGCGGCGGGGCCGAGCCGGTCGCTGCCGCGGCGCAGAGCGCTGCCCGCGCGGCCGCACGAGCGCGGGGCCCGGGGCGGGCAGGGACGGCAGCAGGCTCGGAGGTGGCGCGGGGACCGTCCCCGACCGGGACTGCGACAGGCAGCGCTGCCCGCGAGGACGGCGAGCCGGGCCCGCATCCCGAGAGGCCTTTGAGGACCGGCAGGAAAGGCCGTGCCATCACACACCTACGGCTGCTGCAGACTAGAATAAGAAGCACACGAGGTTGCACATAGTCCAAGACATTCGAAACCACCAGAAACAAAATACTCAAATACAGGAATTTTACCAGTACTCAAACCGCTGTGTCAGTTTTGTGTCAAAAGAAATTTAACATATTTTATTATTTAATTTCAATTAAACCCTTACTTTTCTATTCCTTCCGCTTGAAACACCACCTAACTGAAGTACTTTTCACTTACTTGAAACGGGAAAGAGACCACAATCAGGAATTACAACCTTGCTGCATGATGCTTCCCCTTGCTCCCATGAAACACACAGCCCTGTTAGAAATGGTCTGCTGATAATTCCTGTGGGTTGATCTCAAAGCAACGGAAAGGAGTCTACAGCCGTGTGCGTTCAACAGCCGTCCCACCGAAATCCTTCTGTGCACGGAAAACTGAACACTCGCGTTAGTGCCTTTGGAGCCCGAATACGCAAACACTTTATGCCATCTAATATTGTGCTAATATGGAAATTGCTGCGGAAAGCACCAGGGGATGCTAAGTTTTTATTATATCTAACATATGGAAAACATTTTATTATATGAAACATTAACAATCATTTTAATTGGATACAATCAAATGAAAAATCCCATATGTGTCTGAAAACTGCACTAGCTGTAATTACAAATAGGAACTAAGAACATTAAAAATAAGAGGCTCGCAAAAAAATCTTGTTTTCTTCCACTTTGTTAGCTTTTCAGCTGAGGCAACATCAAAAACACGCAAAAAGCGGAGCCAGGATGGCCGGGGTTGAAGGTGACCAGCGTTTGGGGACGGGGACGCCGGGGAGTTCGCGCCGCTGGCCCCGCTCACCTGAGCTGCTCCCGTCGCCGCGGCCCCTCCAAAGCCCTCCGAGACGCAGATTCCGCCGCAGCGCTGCTATCCCTGGGTGCTGCTGGCAGGACAACGAGGGCAGCGCGCTGCAGAGCCGCCGGGCAGCCCCACGCCGGCGTTCACCTCCAGCGAAAACGTGGGCGCCCTGCAAGCGAAGCACGGGCAGGGGTGCGCCGAGCAGCGCGGCCCCGCGCGCCCGCCCTGCGACCGCCGCGCCTGCAGGGAGCCGAGCAGCTATTAGCCACCCGAGGACACGTGGACTGGTCAGCGCTGCGGGGACAGCACCCGCCTTGGCCCTGCTAGGGGAAGAGGGTGCCCCCGAGTCCCTTAGGAGATCAACAGCAGCAAGGCTGGATCCTGGCTGGGAGGCCTGCAGCGCTACGCCAGCGCTGAGTCAGGCCCCGGATAACTTCCAAGTATTTTTAAGGACACAGAAAGCTTCTCTCTCCTTCCGTCAGCCGCAGCACCAAGACGCGCAGCGGACGCAGGGCGGGTTGCTGCTAAGCTGCCGTCCCAACCCCGGCGCCCTGCGCAGAGCCACCGGGACACCCAGCACAGCCTCCTCCAGGCGCTCCGCGCGGGCAAGCTCAGCTGCCCACTGCTCGGAAGGACACCCTCCTGCAGGCTATGCGTGCGCATCCCCACGTGCTCCTCTGGCACCGTGACAGCACGGTGCCACCAACCACGTCACACGGAGCGCACACCTCGGAGCCCACGGCAATAAAGCCACGCTCGCACTGCTGGGCAGCGGCACCGGGGACACGGTGCGTTCCTTGTGCAGGCTGACGGGAAGCAGCAGCAACGACGGCGCACCCAGAAGTCACGGCTACACTCCAGACTCTGCTGCTGGGCCTCTCACTTGGAGCAGAAGCTGTTGAATGACACAAGCAGAAATATTTCCAGCACTCAAAAACTAATCTGCAACTTATCTGCTGCACCTTCCTTGGGGCAGATGTGCAAATATCCCCACTCCACTTTCTTCTGTCTCCCCTGTGGAAGAACAGGCTGTTGTTTTGTACCCAAGCTAAAATTACAGAAAATTGAGCTTTGCACACAGTTGGCAGGTTCAAGCTCCAGAAAGACCAGAGCTAAAATAAAAAGCTAGAGGGTCATAATATGGTTATGACTGCTGTGACTTTGATGCTCAAATAATCACTCGTCTTATTACAGTGGGCACTGGAGGATCTTGCTCAAAGGGCAGCTCTTAGGAGTGGATTAGATACATGAGCCTAGCTCTTCTTTCCTTGTAACCGAGTCTTCCAAGGAAGCAACACTGAACAGTGGCAAGGTGAGGCTTTGCTAAATGCGCTTTACTTCGTTCTTTACAGGACTACAGCACGGGGATGTGCTGGTAACATCCCCCCGTGACTGCGTGCTGCTCGCAGCAGAGACGGTGCTCCGCCTGCCCGGGGCTCCGGCAGCGCGCCCGACGGGCCCTGCAGCCCGGCACGGCACCTCGCACACCAGGCACAGTCCCCCGCGCTCCGCAGGTTGGGGACAGCCCCGCCGGCAGCTGCCCCTGCTGCTCCGTGCACTGCAGGCCACGGCGGCCCCGCGGCGCCGGCACGGCGTGAGGGAGCGCGCGGCTGTCCCTCCGGGCGGGAACCCCGCGGCCACGGCACGGCGAAGCTGCTGCTCTCCAGAGGGCCCCACGAAAGCGAAGCGAGCAGGAAAGCGAAAGGTGCCGCGAGCCGGCCGTGCCGCAGAGCGCGCAGCGCCCGTCACCCGCTCCCGCCTGCGCCCGCTGCAGCCCCGCACCTCCCATCCCCACCCCTGCCCCTCTCCACGTATTGCCCGGGGAGGAGAGTCACCGCTGAACTGGAAGAATGAAAGCAAATACTAAACTGCAGGAAAGGGCTTATTACCCTCACAGCCGGAAAACCAATAAACTTCCGAAGGACACTTCTAGCTCCAGACAGCCCCAGCGGAGAATCTTTACTCCCGTGTCCAGCCTGCAAACTCCTCTCCACACAATCACCCCTCGGCTCTCCCGTGCTTTAGGATCCTGTTGCTGCCAGGCCTGACAGCTCTGCCAGGGTCACCGTGCATGGCCAGGACAGCAGCTGCCGCGCGAGCTGCACTGCGGTTCATCTCTGCTCCGTGCAGCAACGCCGCCCTCAGAAGCATCTCCAGGCACTGCTGTTCCTGGAGGATACTCTGTGCATTCGGACAGAAATCTGAGATTATATGGTAGAGAATAACTGATATACTGTCCAAAAGCAACTGAAATGGTGTCTCCATCAAGAAGGCCGCTCGGTGACACCAGAGCTCTGCAGGTCATGGGGCCCCTCGGTGACACCGAAGCTCTGCAACGCACGGGGGCCACTTGGGTGACACCGAAGCTCTGCAGCACACAGAGCCGCCCGGTGACACCAGAGCTCTGCAGCGCACGGGGCCCCTCGGTGACACCAAAGCTCTGCAGCACACGGGGCCCCTCGGTGACACGGGCAGGAGGAGCCCGGTCCTGGCGCTGGGAGCGCTGCTCTGCCCGCAGGATCCGCCGTCCCCTCGCCAGCTGCAGCCGCGGCGCCCTCGAGGCCTCCTTCTCTCCTGTGCCTGGGAACAGTTTCTGAGCGGCTGCAGTCGGCTGTTCCAGTGCGTTAGGAGCTCCTCCAGAGGCACGGAAACACGGCAAGGCCGGCCTTTCCGAACGGGCATCAGCACTTCTCCCCTGGCAAGGAAGTCCGTCGCTCCCAACCACTGCATTTTGCCAACAGTTCCCAGCGCTGGGACTAATGGCATTACATAACTCTGCCGTCTTTTGCCTCTGCCTTTGGAGCATCAAGTGGCAGGAGGAGAAATGAAAACAGCAGAAAAGAAAAACTCCACCAAGGACATAATGATCCATTAGGTGAAATTTCAAACCAACTTGTCTTTGGTTCTCTTGCTCAAGTGCAATTCCTTTCACTCCCTTCAGGCTGTTATTAACACACTTATAATGAGAAACTAAAATAAAACTCAAGTGAATAGATATGCTTAGGGCATTTTGTTGTTTCTGCAACTAGAGGTAAACTGGCACGGTAAAGCTAAAGCATTTGGGAAATGATATTCCCAGCAAGCACCGTAACTGCAGTAATCCTTGGGCTGCTCTTAGCAGCTCTAACGAATGCCACAAAGGGTCCCGATCTCCACACCCGCCGGCTGTAAAGGGCAATTGCTGCCGTGCTGCAGGGGGTGCAGAACCCTGCAGTGGCAGCAGGACTCGCAGCTCTCCTCGCAGCTCCAAACAAACCAGGGAACTATTTACGTGTGCGACGGGGGAGCGAGAGGGAGCCATGAAGGAGGCTGTGGGGGCTGCCCAGGGAATGCTAGCAGGGATCCCGCCAGCCGTGCCGGAGCATCCCGGGTTGGGGCTTGGGACCCCCGGATCGGGCGCCCTGCTCCACCAGCATCCCCGGCATCCGGCGTGCCCCGCTGGCTGCCCCGGGCCACGTGGCCCCGGGCCCCCATGAAAGTTGCAGAGCCTTCGAAAAACAAACCAGGTAAGTCAACAAGGGCAAAAAAAGAACTAGGAAATGCAAAGATACCACTGGGGATTCAGAAGGTCCCTGAGCTGTAACTTGCTGGGGACCAGAAGAATGTCCTGCAAAACTATCCTCGGAGCCTTCCCTGGTCTCACGCTTGTGGCAGGCAGGGCCCCGCACGGCTCTGCAGCGCAGGGAGCCCAACGCAGCGCGGGGCGGCCGTGCCAGGCGCGCGGGCCACCGCTGTGCACGGCCAGCCGGGGCAGCGTCACCGTGTCCCTGCAGGGAGCCCACGGCCGGCAGCGTCACCGTGTCCCCGCAGGGAGCCCAACGCAGCGCGGTGTGGCCAGGCCATGCCAGGCACGCGTGGCCGGGTGGGGCAGTGTCACTGTGTCCCCGGAGCACACAGCCCCAGTGTGGAGCTGAGACGCTGCCCGTGCCCACAACGTTAACGGCCACTTAAGGCACCTAAAGGCAGTTTCATGCCCTGGACTCATGGACATAATCCATCCGTAATAAAAATGGGATAAGGGGATAACAAGGATTTATTAGAGGATGCTGAGCAAAGAAAGCAAGCCCAGAAACAGACGTTTTCGCACAATTGGTTCACAGATTCGCATTTCATCAGGACAGAACATCGTTTCTTCTCTCCTTTTTTCTAGTAAGGCCCATATGTGCGTGGTGTCACCAAGGTGCTGAAAGCCAAGCTCACGGGCTCTGGCACAGTAAACACGGCGCTCAGAGCACCGCTGCACCCCGAGGAGCCTCTCCCTGGAGCGGAGCAGCGCGCACCCCGCGCAGTGCCGGCTCCCCGGGCCTGCTGCAACGGCACTGCAGCGAGAGCCGAGGAGCGAGAGGCTGCGCAGGCCAAGCTGACACACATCATCCTGGGGAGCGATTGCAGGTGCACCGTGTCCTGCTGGCCGTGTCCCAAGGGCCTCTCCCAGCACAGCAACTCCCGTTCCCGCAGAGCCGCAGCGGAAGCAGGGGCAGTGACAGGGGGATGAAACGGCAGGCTCTGCCCCAGCCATTCCCTACCGAGCCCTCCCTCACACAGAGAGGGCCATCACAACACCCTCGGGCACGAAAACGTGCTCATGATGAAAGTGAACCCGGGGCGAGCAGCACCAAGTATAAATAAAGCAGTAGGGAGAGCTGCACTAATTGCTTGCTCTGGTAAAACAAATGGACCTGGAATAGACAGTGGAACTGCGGAACGTTGTACGTGAGGGCACGGACTGCGAGCAGCAGGCAGGGACTGCAGACCTACCGAGGCCCTGCTGAGAAGGGGCTTCCGCAGGGCACTCAGCGCGGCTGGGCAGCTGTGCCGGCACTGGAGTCCCTGTGTGCACCGCCGTGCCGGTGCGTCCCACCGGGCACTGCCCACGCAGCGCTGCAGGCACCAGGACCCGTGCGCTCCAGCGTGCCCGGCGTGTCCCGCTCGGCACTGCCCATGCGGCGCTGCAGGCACCAGGACCCGTGCGCTCCAGCGTGCCCGGTGCGTGGGGCATCCCACTGGGCACTGCCCACGCGGTGCTGCGGGAACCAGGACCCGTGCGCTCCAGCGTGCCCGGTGTGTCCCGCTCAGCACTGCCCACATGCAGGCGGCCTGCGCGGCGCTGCGGGCACTGGCCCCAGGGCCCCATGGTGAGCGGTGCCCATAGACCTGCCGCAGCCGGTGCTGGGAGGCTGCCCAAGTGCTTTGCTCAGAGGTGGCTCCAGCAGGTCCAAAAGGACCCTGGGGCCTGCCAGGGTGCAGCTGCCCGCATGGCATCAGCATCATTTGTCACAAGAAAGCGAGTTAAAATGTCCCAAGTTACGCCCGGAGCCGGCCATGGCCCTCACGCACCGCGGGCAGCGGTGGCCACGGCCTGAAGCGACACAACCTGCGCGGGGGCTGAAGGCGTTCCAAGGGCCGGGAGCTGGGATGCACCGGTAGCCATGGCAACCCCCAGCGCTCTCCATTCCCTTGGTTCTCTCGCAGTGCTTTTCTCCCATGCTACTCACTTGCCGTCACGCTGTTATCACCAGCAGGCCCAGCAGGTCCCCCGCAGCTCGGATGCTAACCTTGTTGAGAATAATTTTATTAACAGGCGTTCTTGCTGTCATCCCAAAAGCACTGCACTGGGTTTGGGTTTCACTTTAAAAGGAGAGAGAAAGAAAGGGAAAAGACGCCAGGAGTGCTCGGCCGCAGCGCACAGCAAGCTGGACGCTCACTGGGCGGCTCTCCGCGCTCGGGACGTTGCAGGATGCCGACGGGCAGGTTTCCTGTGCCGGAGCCCTGCGGGCGGGCAGCAGCGACGCCGTTCGCCGTCGGGAGCGGCAGCCAGCCCCGATGGCACAAGGAGCGCCGGAGCGCGGGCGCGAGGGCAGCGCCCGGCCCTGCAGCGCCCGCGAGCACTGCAGCCGCTCCGGGCAGCCCCTGCCCCCAGGCTGCGCTGCCGGCCCTCCCTGCCCTCTCCTGCCACGTCCCTTCTCCAGGACGAAGGTCTGCGCACACCAAGGTCAGCCTGCATCTACGGGCTACACAGAGCACCTGGGGGCAACGCTAGGAGAGGAGGAAAGCTGGACAGCTGAGCCTCACGCTCCTCATTAACGGACTGATGAGGCTCACCCTCACCTGCCAAATGAAGAAGCAAGTCACTCCTGTCAGCGCTGGCTGCCACCTCTAGCATCATACAGGCTTTTTTATTATTATTATTGTTATCGTTTGGGGAGAGGAGGTAGAGAGAAAAAGAACAAGAGGAATTTATTTGAAATTTATAATAATGCATACTCCCTGTCACGCTGCATTAAAGTTCTCTCAGGCAAGCACTAAACTGCGATGCTGTACAACCAGATTTCATTAAATGCAAAGAAACCAACAGGCCATTTTCTATCAGCCATTTTCCATCAGAAACATAAAGTTTTTTTAATATTGTCGCTCCAGAGTAAGAATCTCCACCCCAGCAGAGGTTTGCATTTAGCACTGGGTACAGAGGCGCTGCACAGAGCGCTGCTGCGTCCTCAGCCCCTGCACGGGACGCTGCAGGGGAGCTTACCTCATGTCATTGTTAGAAACGGAAAGGGAATCAAGCTTTTCCACATTGCCTGTTTTTCCTGGAAATGCAACCTTCCGTTTTCCGAACAGATCGGGGCTGCCTACGTTTTGTCCACGACGTTTCCACGTGCGGGCTGCACGGTGGGCAGCGCAGCCCCGCTCGAAGGCAGCGCGCGGGCAGGGCGCTACGCGGGGCGGCCCCGGGGCCTGCAGTGACATGTGGACGGGCACAGGCCGGCCCTCGCTGCGGACGTGGCACACGCGAGGACACCCGAGGACTCCGCCAGGCACCCTCCACACGCGGTGCTCAGCAGAACGCCACCTCAGCACCCTGCAAGGGTCAGGAACTGCCTTCAAGAGCCTGCACCGACCTCCTACCTCTTGGTGACTTTCAGGGACTAGAAGCCTGAAAAGGCTCTAGATTGTAACGTGGGGTCACATTAGAGGAAAGGTTAATAACTACCACGGCAGCATCATAATGCTGGCGGCACTGAGGCTGCTATCTGCAGAATACTAATGCCCCCACAGACTTTATCACCGATCGTTTCCCTGCGCAGTACCAGCAGCAAGCCATTTACGTGGCTCTGGGGTCAAACCGAATAAAAAGAGGTATTTACACTTGCTCCACAGAGCTGCTTCTTGCAGAGCATATTGCCAAAGAGCACGCTGATGCGTTCATTCGAAAAAGGATCGTTCGCATTCTGTTTCCTTCAAGGAACTCACATCCTTCCTCCCATCCCCTCAAACAACACTGAGGAATTAGCATGCCATTGTGAGGATGAAGGCCATTTGCACAAATATAAAATATTTAATTAATAAGATTCCAGAATATTTAATGATGCCATTGAAATGCTAAGCACTGCATTACATTTATTACTCTCTAGAAAGGAAGGATCTCCAGCACTCTGCCTGCAGCTGCTCTGTGACAGCTCTCTGGAGCTGCATGTGGGTTTTGGTCTCCTTCCTAAACCAATGTTAAAAGGCATTGCAGATTAAGATTAAAAGTGCAGATGAAGCTCCATTTCATAACCACTAGAGTCCAGGACAGACTGAAATTACCAGGTGTGGAGCTGAAAAGCTGTGCGAAACAGGTTTGGTGCACTGCCAGTGAGCAGGACCGCGCGCCAGCCTCGCGGGGTGCTGGGCACGGGAGCAGGCAGGTCAAGGCTACCCAGCTCCTTCCCCTGCCCGCGCCCCCATGGCGGTGCCTTTTCCCAGGAAAGCCCCTGCTCCCTCCGGGGAGCTGTTTCCACGATCCAAGCTCTCCGGGGAAGCACCTTAGCTGGGATACGGGCCACGGGGGCAAGTCAGCACTAGCTGCTGGGCCCATTTTCTTGGTTCTGCAGATCACCTGGCAGCAGAGACCCTCCTGGATGAAGAGCCGTGGTTTTAGCGGAGCACACGGCCAGCAGAGGAGCAGACGGTGGTAGCAGTCCAGCAGCTCTGTGCACAACAGCGCTGGCGAGAGCGTCCGCCCAGCAGGGCCAGCCTTCTCTCAAGGGGACTCTTCGCAAGCAAATACTAACGTTTTGTCTGCTCTTGATGTCACTTTCCCAAAGAACGTCAGCTCTGGGCAGTTTTTGTGCTGCAAGTGCTGCTGAGGAAGGCGCACGGCGCCCTGCGGAGTGCCCAACCTCGAACGCCAGCTGAGCCCCAAAACGCAGCGCGTGGCTCCTCCTGCCTTCATTAAGGGACACGTTGGCTTTGGTATGTTGTTACTTCTGAGGGGATTTCTCTCCCATGAAGCAAAATACTGCAATACAAATGGCCCTGCCAGGAAATAAGTATCACTGCACAACTCTCATTCTGCAAGGCAGCACCAGCCAAAGCTACATGAATTTTTAAACCCTTAGGTTATTTTTGCATAACTTCTTGCAAGATCTCCGGACAGGTTATGACACTGTGAAGCCATCTCACCTTCTCAGGGGCATAACACCAAGGTCTCTAATCACAGTGTGCCGTCTCCTAATAGCGGTCATCATAAATCTGTCTCTCCTAAGTCATAATCGGTTGTGCTTCTTTGCAGAGACAAGCAGGATCAGTCCCTGGTATGGGAAAAAGCCACCAGTACCTTGGGAGTGAGAAACACAGGCAGGAAGGCCCAAGTCCCAAAGACACAGGCAGCAGCCCATGAACAACCGCTTGTCCCCAGGCCACCGAGCTCGGGCCGAGGCCACGCGCGGCGGCAGGAGGGCTCCAGAGCGAGGGCCGAGGCTGCAAGTGCTGCTCGTTCACGCGAGGCCGCGTTCGCCGGGCCCGTGGCAGGTCCCCGTGGCCAGCGCTGCCCCTGCCCTCGTGCCAGCCGTGCCCAGTGTGCTGCGGAGCGGCGGCGGGGACCGCCTGCCGCGGCAACACGGCACGCGGGCAGGCAGAACTGCTTGTGGCCTCGCTTCTGCTCGGAAATCATGCAGCTATTGCAGAGCAACCGCACCTCCGGGGACGGCGAGATAGAACAGGTTCATTCCTTAGAGCTGGGTTTAGCCTAGCCCCTTTAAACTAACATTTGGAAGGGTTAATCCTTTTGTTTAATTAAAATGCTGCACTGATACTGCGCCGCTGTCTGTAGCTCAGCAGGCTGCTTTCCCACTGTGTGGCCACACTCCTGGAGCAGCAAGAATGCTTCGCGCAGTCCCAGAAAGGCTGACTGTGGGTTTCACCTCGGTGCTCATGCTTCTGTTAATTAGAAGAATCAGGCTATTCCAGTGCTGCTGCTGCCGCAGAGCCCGCAGGGGCACACGCAGTGGCTCTCCTAAGCCCTCCGTCCAGCACCAAACGGCAGCACTGTGCGACCAGGAGCCCTGGAAGAGCACTGGTGACTAAGTGCAAGGCGGGGAGGACTTGCATTAACTCAGCAAGTACACAGAGCACCGCTATGAAACGAATTCTGTTGCCCTTTCTGCTCTTACCAGCTAACTCGCTGTGGTCCTTATTTAGCCGTACGTGCATGGGAGCCCCCTATGCTGGGAGCTCTACAAAGGAAAACACAGAGACGGCTCCTACCATCAGCATTATTTTCAAGCCGTAACGTCCTTCGCAACAAACACGGTTTGAGGCACCAGCGCGAGCGAGGGAACGCTGTAGCACTGGCAGTGCTCCTCAGGGCACAACACCCGTGTCACTCTGATCACTTCACAGAACTGAGCTCAGTGCAGCTGGTGCTGAAGCAGAAACACATTTTGCCTTGAGCCACAGCCCAGGCAGCAAACTCAGGTACTGCAGCATTTTGTGTGCAGCAGAGTCCTGACAAAAGCAGAAGTTTATCCCTGGATAGATGCGGTCCATTACTCCGCTTAATCCAAGGGGTTAGACTGCACTGATTTGGTCTGCTTTTCTTCCCTGTGGAAGAGCCCTAGCAGCCAGGCCTCACCTTGCCTTACTTTTGCTTTCTCCTGTCACCCGCTCCTTATTTTGGTCTAATAACTACACCAGTAACCAGCAATTTTGGAGGAAAACAAGCTGCAACACACATGGTAAGAGCTGGAGGGGCCTGATGACCAAGGCAGTGAATGTGTCTTCCAAGATGGTCGTGGAACCCTGGGGCTTCGCTCACGGACACGCCAGGAAAACAGACTGATTAAAACTGGGCATGAATTAGCCACATACCTTATAGAAACATCCGATACCAGAACTGCCTTTATTAACCAAACTGGAGATTCAGCATCGAGCAGCTGAGGACACGCGGAGAGAGAAAGACACTCTCTATAAGGACAGGAAATTCTTGCTGCTTCTGCACAAGCAAAGAGCTCCTCTGGTTGGAGAAAAACCGAGTAGACCTCTGATCACCTGCTTCAAAACCGGAGGCTAACTGGCCCAGAGGCGGCAGCAAAGCAGTGGGTTAGTGCCCTCAGCGGAGCCCCGGGCCGGACAAGCTGTGACTGCTCTTTAGACCCAGCATGGGAGAAAGCAACAGTGAGAGGAAAGAATTCAGCATGCTAAAAAACAGGGCCACCAAGAACTATAAATTAGCAATGAATAAATTTAAACTGGAAGCAAAAAGGAAGCATCATTAGAAAAGGAAGGTTATGGAATGCTCTCCAGCAGAGCGAGAGGTAAAATATGCAGGTAAATATGCAAGGGGTAAAATACAAGCGGGCTCAGCTGGGGCAGGACTGGAACCTGCTCTTCAGGATGGCCCTCCAGGTCTGCATGAGGAAGGAAGGGCTCTGGATCCCAGGGAAGGGGATGGCCAGGAGCTGCCCTGCCACGGGCGGCGCAGAGCTGCTACCAGGACACGCTGCAGGGAGAGCGTCTGCCATGAGCACCTGGAGATCCCGCGTCCCCCCTCCGCGGGGGTTCCTGCTGAATGCAGCAGGAATATCCCCCGTGTGGGGCGAGGAGAGAAGCTTCTCCTGTGTCATTTATCAGGGTGAAAGGATGTGACCTTTTCACCACCTGCATAGCGTGAAAGCTTCTGCTTTAGAAAAGTGTTTATTCCAGCTGAGAAATGCACTACCTATTGCAGCAGCTGGAAACTAAGCCATTTCAGATAAGAAATAAAGCACACATTTTTAACCCAGAGAGTAGCAGCCACAGGAATGCTTAGCTGAGGAACAGAACAGTTTCTAAACCAGGCCAGAAATCATCCTAAGGAACGCACCAAGGCCGCCTACAGCCCATGCACCTCACCGGAATAACTGGAAGGTCATTTCTGTAGGCTGCGTGGGAGCAAAACCGGGGTCCCCGCTGCCAAGCCTTCATCGCCACGCTGTGCCGGGGCACCGCAGCAAGGTGCGCGGGCACCACTAGCAGCTCCCCAGGCCGGGGCCACGGGCTGCACAGGGTGGGCAGCGGCAGCAGCTCCGCGCGGCGCCGGCAGCGCCCTCGGCCCGGCTCGCAGCGCGGGGCTGTCCCGGCCGTGGAGCCCTCGGCCCCGCTCGCAGCGCGGGGCTGTCCCGGCCGTGGTGCCCTCGGCCCGGCTCGCAGCGCGGGGCTGTCCGGGCTGCAATGCGGGGCTGTCCCGGCCGTGGGGCCCTCGGCCCCGCTCGGATCGCGGGGCTGTCCCGGCGCGCGGGCCGCGCTGCGCGGGCGGCTCCTGCCACCTAGCGGGAGCGGCAGCCCCGCTCGCGGGCGCCCCGGCAGCCCCGCTGCCCGCGCGGGGCTCTCCGCGTGGAAATGCCCGCGAAGGAGCCAGCCTCCCGGCGACAGAGCCCTCCAGAGACCTGGCTTGCGGCCAGGGAAAGAAACTCGCACTTTCTGTACGCTATTCTAATGTGTCTTTGTTAAAAATAAATACATCTATTTCTAGCTCACAAATCATGATAATGTTTCAATAACAGCAATAATTATGTTTTAAATATTTTAAATACACTTAGCCAAACTACTATGTTAGCAGCTTAACACTGCTGAAGACATTTAGACCATTAATGGGATTTCAGCGTACTGACTGAAACCAGACCACGGTCCACAGCAGGCATTTTTCTGTTATGGAATGAAGAGACACAGCACTCGGGCACGGCCTGTGTCCTCAGAAAACCAGCCCAAATCCTTTCTGTTGAACACCCTGCCCCGCACCCTGAGCTCTGCAGCCCCGCTGCTTTCCTGGTGCCATCCCGTCCATCGCGTCCCCTCGACACCGGATCGCACGCTCCTGGGGCACTTTGTGCTGTGCCTGGCACGGGCAGCCCTCACCACTCGCTTTCACAGCTGCCAAATAAACACAATTACACGTATCCAGCACACGCGCACTAGCATTTCTGAGGACATTTTTTGTTAACCTTGGTTTGCTGAGTGCCTTGAAACAAGAGTATTTACCACTTTTACATAATGTAATATCAGCTACCCTCTGTATTCCTGGAGAGGCCACATCCATTGCTCTTTCAGAATTCCTGGGATGACACACCAAAGGAAACCAGACAAGTGGTGTAGCCCCAGTGAGTGCAATGACCTGCCAAAGCAGTTTCAAGGCTATGGTGGGAACGTGCTTCTTACTGCCGTGGGACCCTGCCGTCCCGTATTTGGCTCTGAGATTCATGGCACGGATCCTGCCCTTGGAGCAAGTCGAGGCCAGGAACGTTCTAATCCCCAGCCGAGGGGCATCCTGTAGACGCGTGTGGGAGGGATTCGCCTCACCTGCCTGCAGCACACACCTCCACAGCGGCCGCGCAGCCCGGCACGGAGGAGGCCTGCACGGCCCCTTCCACACGGCTTCGCTGGCCGCCGACCGCGCAGAATGGAGAGCCAGGGCGGCACCGCTGCTGCAATGAAGCACATCAGCAGGCGAAGAACGTGCCATGGCTGTTTGGTGGCATAGCTCACCTCAAACCACCCGCCGGTGGCGTTCAAGGCAAGCGTGGACACAGCAGGCACGGTGCACATCGCTCGCCAGCGCCCGTTCGCGCGGGCACCCTGGCACACAGCGCTGCCGCGCTGCCCGGCCCGCCCGTCCAGACACGCTGCACGCTGGGCTGCAGGGAACCAAAACGGCCGTGCTCACGAAACAAAGCTCTGTGGAGGAGGAGAAAAGCTTTGCGAGCAGCGCCGGGGACACGTGCCCAAGGAGCACAAATTAGTATCATCTTCCCAGCTCTCGGAGACGTTTGTTCCAGCAGCTACAGAGCTGGACCAGGAGCTTTAAACATGGTGATTGATTTTGAAAAAAGAGCAAGACATCACTTCAGCTCATCTAGTCCAGCAGCTACATCCATCTTTCCTGAAGAGCTTCCAAGAGAAGCACATTTCTGAAAACCTTATTTAAAAAAAAGAGTAGACTCAACTGGTCTGATGTTATGGCCAACAGACTCAGCACGCAGCCCGGCAAGACTTCTCAGACACCAACACGAAACCAGACCCACTTCTTCTCTTGTCATGATGCCACATGTGCACCTATTGCAGGATATTCTAAAGAACTGCATTTTAGGACACTGGTTAACACAATCTGTGTCACTCAAGTTTTCAATCCATTATTTGCCTGAATATCTCTTTAGTGACGAATAAAAAAAATCCTTAAAAGGTACAAACCTGTCACAGCAAAACAAATTCATTTCACAAATACATTTGCATTCCAACCAAAATGAATAAATAAGTCTGAATACCAGAGGAATGCAAATGAACTCCCTTTGTTAACGAAAAAAGAGCAAAACTCACGTATACCAGATAACACACCAACTCCATCCATCCACCGCTGCACGGTACTGCGGGGCAGCCCTGTAACGGCGTCTGCCCAGTGATGTACAACAGGCAAAACGCTGCACTAGCAGCTTCCCTCACCACAGTGGACACTCTGCTCTTGAATGCCTGCAACTGCTTTATTAAAGGATGTGCACTTGCTATTTTTGTGGAGTTGCTGTTTATTTGTGGAATCCCACTTGCTATTTTACATGAAGTGCAGAAAATGGCAACATGCTGCAAAAAGATAACATACTGCTGACAAACAGACGCTTGGCTTCCAGTGCGATCTCTCCTTGTCAAGAGATTTCAGTTTTTAAAATTCCTGACAAGCATTTCAACCGTGGGGCTGGGGTGGGGGGAAGACCAGTGTGAAAATCATTGGCAGAAGGTCGCTGCCGTCTAATCAAAGTTTCACTGGTGTCAGACTCCCAAGGTTTTACAGATTCTGACTCAAAACCGTTACCTTTTACAGCACTCGGAACTGACTTTAGAGAACAATATTAAAGTCTTCTTTCAGAGTGAACCTGTAAATCTGAGTGACATTTTTCCACAGATATGTGTCTTCCAAGCTTCCTTCAAAAAGATTCTCTTCACATAGGTTCCTCTCCTCACTGCTTTACTTTCAGTTAGGTACTATTAGACATTGCCAAACCTCTTCTATCTAGCCATGATTCTACGAATCCAGGAGTAATTACTTGAGGATGAAGAATGAGCAGCAGTCATAACACCTCGGCTTAGTATTCATTTGGGAGGCTGTGCCATTATGTGTATGAAATCAGATTTCTAGATTCCTTTGCTGAGAACTTCTTTTCAAGAGCCAGACAAGAATGCAGTGAAACTACTACAAATGCCAATCTCACTTATATCCATAAAATCTATTAGAAGAATAACCGTTGGGAAAATATAGCAAGGAGAGGAAAACAGTAGCAGCTAAGGGCTTACAGGAACCTTCACATTTTAATGATAGTTCTTTTAAGAGCAGAAGCCATTGTCTTCCACAAGGAAAGTGCCCAGCTCAGCAGCCAGAATTGTTCAATCACAGCAGCTTTGACACGTCAAACTGTTCCACACAAAACTCCAAGGGGGGCTTAAAGCACAGCAAGCACACGGAATGGAAGAGGACAGCTGCACCCCTAATGCGAAATAGTTGGGTGCTCAACACGGTCATTAACACTCCATCTTTGGTGGAAAGCGAAATAGTTGGGTGCTCAACACAGCCATTAACACTCCATCTTTGGTGGAAAGAGCCTGTCACCACAGAGGTGGCTAGAGCGGGACTGTGGCTGACCCCGTCACCACGACAGGACCTGCTCTGATCCCTACCGTGGGCCTGGGCCCTTGCAGGGCCCCTGGTGTCCCCATGTGTCACCTGTGCTCCCAGATCCACCTGCCTTGCCAGGGAGCATGCTTTTTGATAAATAAAGTAAAAGGCTTCCTCAGAAAGGTCAGAAGAACAGACAGCACACAACATCAAACCCCTGCATCAAACCCCTGCAATTTCACACTCCCAGATTCTTCTAACAGCACGTACAGAGAAAGAAATGACTGCAGGTTTGAAAAGAGGAAGCCGTGGGGGAACGAAGGACTCAATTTCAGTTACGGACTAGAAACATAAACCATCTGGGGAAGGACACGCATATCCTTGGACTCCCTAAGGGGGGATGAGACACAGCAGCCCCTGTAACACTGCAGATCACTGCCTTTCTTGGAGCGCCATTTCTTGGAAGTGTTTTTTTTTCCATTACTTAATTTTAATTTTTAATACTGCAATTCATGAGAAAAACAAGAAATGAGTGTTAACCCAAAGCAGGAAAACCCATAATTATTTAAATCTCCTCTCTATTTTATTAAGTAAATCTCAGCTAACTGAAAATGCCTCACCAGTGAACTGTAGAGAGGCCACACCAATATGGAGATCAAGATCACTTTGTTTCACACTTCAGAATCAGCCCCCAAAAAGCTCTAATTCGATCTTCTTATATAGGCAAGCGGTGAGTTACAAAACACAGGTTCCTGGACTTGTGGCAAAAGCATTAGTGTGCAGTACAAACCTGTTCAGATTACTTTTAGGGAAAAGCTCACCTCGTAAGTATTTAAGAAAATATAGTAGTAAGAATAAAATATTCCTAGGAATAATGATTAAGCTGTAGCATGTAGAGGTTCATAGAACCACAGACTCACGGAACGCTCAAGGTTGGAAGGGACCTCTCGAGGTCACCCAGTCCAACCCCTGCACACGCAGGGTCACCTAGAGCACGTGGCACAGGACTGCGTCCAAGCGGGTTTGAAGATCTCCAGAGAAGGAGACTCCACAACCTCTCTGGGCAGCCTGTTCCAGGGCTCTGGCACCCTCACTGGGAAGAAACTTTTCCTGAAGTTCCTGTAGAATTTTTGATGCCTAGCATCAACCTTTTGATGAAGGTTGCTTGCTTTTTAAGAGCTGAATCAACACAGTGTAATAGGCAATACAAACCATGAGAAGACGATATTATTACATAGTGTTTTATATAGACTGCTCTATGCATTTACCAGCATTATGGTTCGTTAGACCAAGCCAGCTGTACAGACAATTGATCATATACATCCCACAATCAGACATACAAAAACATAAAATGCGAGCATATATTTTTCTTGCTGTCCCCATATGATCCTTTTCAGGCCCTTCTTCCACGTTCCCCGTGGCTCTCCCTGGCTCCCCCCATCCGGCCCGCCCAGCGCAGAGGTTCCAGCGCGGCCGGCGAACCTGACCGCACGCAGGAGGCAGCCCAGGCTCCTGCACCGCGGAGGCCAGGAGAGCTCCCTTAGGACGCTGATCTGCAGCAAAACACCTCCTCCTCCTAAACCTCCTCCGCTGGGCCTCTCATTTTAACGTCTCTATAAAACAGCAGTACTTGCCCAGTTCACGGATCAGATATGGTTTGTCTTCATTGACCACAGAACTAACCCAGACACGAGAACTACGCACCGAGACGTCGAGACCAAACACTCTATTCCTGCAAACAAGCTTCCCGCTATTCCCTGTGTAACCGGGGATCCACAGGCACCTACCTTCGGTTCTTAGCACTGACGACTGCAGCTGCATGTTTGTTTTCCTCTGCATATGGATTCTTGGGAATTTAGGGTAGAAGCAAGCACAGGATCGTTGTCTGCTATATATCTGGGCCGTTAATTAGCATAGGCATTTCCTGTAAGAAGCCCAAAAAGCTTTAATTACAAAACTATATATATATATATGTGTGTATTTACAAAATACCAAAGAGAACACCAGAATATCCAGGACAGAAAGCAGGTGATGATTTAGGTAGCTACTATACGCTGGCAGGAACTGGAGCAGTTACAGTGAACACTGAGGTAGGTAGTTTCTTATCCAGAACTGAATTTCCAAGGCCACGTGCAGAAACACGTAACCTTTGAGGCAAGGCATGGGTTGGTCTAAGGAACTGTAAGAGCTCTAAGGACTGTAGGCCCCACTTTGGCTAATGGTCACAGAATCTACTGCCACTTTTGGAAATCCAAACGCAGTTACAGCTCAGGGTTACTTTGCAAGTTAGTGCTTGGAAGTGCATGAAACTCTTGAAATGGCTGATACCTGATAATTTGTTTATTACACTCTGTTTTTTTGTGTTTATTTTAGCTGCACGCAGGAGCAGGCAATGCGCCCCCGGCTGCGCTCGGCCTCCTGCTGGACCCGCGCAGTTCTGGGGGGGACGGGGCACCCTCTCTCCATTCCAGACCCCATTCCGAAGGCCCGTGCCGCCCAGCGAGGCTGTCGCAGCTCTGCTCCCTCCCGGGCTCGCGCAGGTGACGCCGGTTAGTCCTGCACGAGTCACTTCGCTCCCTCACTTTCACAGCTCGCTCCGTGGCAGCCCGGCTGCACAAGCGTCCTTGCAGGAGCGCCCGGTCCGGGCCCACACGAAGCGCTTCCCGGGGCGTTTTCCTTCGCGCTTCCCGGAGCGTTTTCCTTCGCGCTTCCCGGAGCGTTTTCCTTCGCGCTCCCCTTCGCGACCCCAACGGCCCCGACGGCCGCGCGCGGCGCCCTCAGCGCGGGGGGCGGGGCCTCGGGCTGCCCCGCCCCCCGTCGTCTCCGCCGCTCCGGGCTCCCTCCCGCCCGCTGACGTCACCGCTGACGCCACGCTCTCGCCGCCAATGGGCGCGGGCGGCTCGCGCTCAAACGCGCGCGGCGGGAGCGGCGCTGAGGCGGGAGCGGCCATGGCGGGGAGCAGCGCCCGTCGCGGCGCCTTTCCCTTCAAATCGATCCCGTTGAGCAGCATCCCCGACGGCACCCTCACGCCGCTCAAGGACCTCCTGAAGGCCCACGCGGCCGCCGAGCCCCAGGGCCGCGCCATGCGGCCGGCGGCGGGGCCCAGCTGTGTCTTACAGTCCACGCTGCTGCCGGGCGGCGGCGGCGGCGCCGACATGGAGCGGCTGGAGCTCAGCGAGATCCCCGGCGTTGCCACGGCCCGCCGGCCGCGAGACCCGGCGGCGCTGAAGCGGCGCGCGGCGGAGCCGCCGCACTACGAGTCGCCCGCCAAGCTGGTGCCGCCCGCCCGGGGCCTCGCCCCGCCGCCGCCCGCGGCCCCCGCGCCGCGCACAGGTCGGTGCCGCCGCGGCGCGCGGGGGGAACGCGGCGGCCTTGGAGCGGGACAGTCACCCCCGCCCCCTCATGACCGCAACGGAGGGAGGAGGCCTCCGTAGATGGCGGATTTCTGCGCTAAAACGCGTTTGTGCCGCATATTTCCACTCTTCCCTCCCTTCCTTCGCATTGGCGGGCTCTCCCCTACGAACTCTTCCTCCTTCCCTCGCTGTGTCTCGTTCCCCGCCTCGGCGTGGATGGGGCGGCCCTCGGTGGCCCCTGTCAAGCCCGCCTAAGGCCCAAGGCCGTCTCGGCCTGTCCTGCCGCCAGCCTGGGGAAGGGCAGGGGCGGCGGGAGGCTTCTCCCGGTAAAAGCCTTCCTGGGCAATCCGCTCAGCTCCCTGCGCTTGGAAGCGTTTTCCTGCCTTAGTGACTCCCCCCCAGAGCATTTTTACAATCCAGACCACTCGGCTGAGCTCCTGCACCAAACCTTTACCAGGTTTGGTGGGGTTAGCGAGCTGTCCCATTTGCCAGCGCTCCTCTTGCTGTGTACACAGGAGCATCGCCCGAGCGCTCCGTGGGCTTTACCAGGGCCATGCCAGGGAGAGCTGCCACCGGGGGTGACCCGCTCTGCCCCGAAAGAACGAGCTAGTGTGGAAAATACTGCCTAGCTTTACAGCTGTGTATTATAAAGTTCTCCTAGGTGGCCTCGTTGCAATTCAAGTCCCTTATTACTCTTGCAATCCCTATTGGATATAATTAAAAAGGAGATCAGGCTGTTATTTTCTGTGATAAGTGCAAACTCTTAAACTCTTATATACTTCTTAACCCTGGCTTTCCAAGTGGCACACTTCTGCTTGCATCGTTGTCCCTCAAATTGATAATGACTCTTCAACTGAACTCAGCCCTGTCGAGGGCTTGATAATGCTGTGGTATTGGTCTCTATCCCTTGGTATTGGTCCATATCCCTTCTGCACATTCCCTTAGTCCCCTCTGGGTCAGGTTATGGCCCTGCCATGTGTATATCTCTATGATTCTGGGGACACATTTTTTTTTTACGTGTGGCAAAGCAACATCTGGTTTGCAGGGAGAAGGGAAAGGCCTTATTGCTAAGGAAAATATATGGGAACAAATTAATAGAATCACAGAATGCTCAAGGTTGGCAGGGACCTCTCAAGGTCACCTAGTCCAACCCCTGCACACGCAGGGTCACCTAGAGCACGTGGCACAGGACTGCGTCCAAGCGGGTTTGAAGATCTCCAGAGAAGGAGACTCCACAACCTCTCTGGGCAGCCTGTTCCAGGGCTCTGGCACCCTCACTGGGAAGAAATTTTTCCTTAAGTTCCTGTGGAACTTTTGGTGTTTCAGTTTCCGGCTGTTTCCTCTAGTTCTGTCAGTGGCCACCAGTGAAAAGAGGCCGCCCCATCCTCCTCACTGCCTCCCTTGAGGTACTTCTAGACACTGCTCAGGTCCCCTCTCAGCCTTCTCTTCTCCAGCTGAACAGGCCCAGCTCCCTCAGCCTCTCCTCATAGGGCAGATGTTCCAGGCCCCTGATCATCCTTGTGGCCCTGCGCTGGACTCTCTCCAGCAGCTCCACATCCCTCTTGTCCTGTGGAGCCCAGAACTGGACACAATACTCCAGATGTGGCCTCACCAGGGCTGAGTAGAGAGGCAGGATCACCTCCCTCGACCTGCTGGAGACGCTCTTCTTAACGCACCCCAGGATCCCATTGGCCTTCTTGGCCACAAGGGCAACTGCTGCCTCATGGTCAACTTGTTGTCCACCATGATGCCCAGGTCTTTCTCTGCAGAGCTGAATTGTTGTAAAATGCAACCTAGCATCTTAAGAAGTATGTGTTTTGCTTTTTTTTTCTTCTCCTGTGTGAAAATGTTCTTCCCAAATCCAAAGGATTTTTTTTTTTTTCCCTCAGAATTGCCTTGCACCCAGATTCCTCAGAAGAGACCCGTGAATCGGTTAGCTGTAGACCCTCTTGTACGAGAATCTCCTCAGAAGTTCTTCCTGCGTATGAAACGGAAACTGCAGCAGCAGAAAGGTGGGTGATACTGCTCTTAATAACATTTCTGAAGCTTCCTTGAGATCAGGGCTTCTGCCGTGGTTTGTGTGCTGTGGCAGACAAAGGATTTTTATTTTTATGTGCAGATCCAATACTTTCTAACTCAGTTAAGGAGAATATTCTTCCCTCCACAGCTGCAGAAAAGCCATCAGACAAACCTGCTTTTACTGAGCAGCTCCACAAAGCTCATACAGACTCTGTGACCACTGGTAATGACAATCAGGATAACTTCATCATGGAATCGCTTGATGCTGATGATGAATTGTCTCAGAATACAGTGACTAATACTGTGAATAGAAATTCCCTCCCTTCTGAAAGTGGGGATCTGCTAGAAGAAAGGTATGGACGTGGAGAAACAAAACATGGTAACTTTCTTCAAGAAAGAAGACAATTGCGACCAAGTAGTCCGCAACCAGCTCGTGGAGTAGAAAAGGCACCGGAGACTAATTCTCCGAACCCCCCGCAGTGCTTATGTAGCATTATGCTCTCTTCTCCCAAAGTCTACATACCAAGGAAGGAGAAACCAAGAGAAGACTCCAAGGCCTCTTCGGATAAACCTCATACAGATAAAACATCTGGCAATGGAAGTAAACAGGTGGGAGAACTTAATACTCTAGGGGATTTGGCTATCTCAAAGCTTCCTGGGGGCTGCTCATAGCTCACAGTTCTGGGGGATTTGGTTTTGTTTTTCTGTTGTTGGTTTTGACTTGCTAGAAGTCAATGTTAAATTATAAAAGTGCTTTCAGTAATTTATGACATCACTTGTTCATTAGCTTCTAGCTTGATTGTTTCTCCATAAATGTTTAATAGTCATTTTTAATTTCTCTGACTTGGAACATTTTGCCTGAAAACCTTTTCAATCTAACTCTTTAAAAATGATATGTCTTTATTTTTGTCACAGCGAAAAGCTTGCCTAACCAGCTGGAGAATCAAAGTGATCAGTAATAACACTGCAATATGTGTTGAAGGAGAGCGAACGTAAGTGTCGTGTGTGGGGTGTTGCTTTTTATTTGTTTGGGGGTTTTGTTGTGTGTGGTTTTTTTTTTTTGACACTTAAATGCATAGCTTTTAGTTATATAGCTTTTATAGCTTAGATTCTGAACAGTTTAGCATGTCCATCTCATGGAATATCTGTGGTTCTGAAACTTGTATTTCCTGAAGTATCTTGGTAGCCACTGGGAGCCATTTCACCAGGTCGGAGGGCTACCTGAGCCAGGGCTGTCACAGTTCTGCTGCCCCTGGCCCCAGGGACACGGCCTTTGGCTCATGTCCTCGCTCTTCTGCAGCAGTGACATCTCTCAGACTTGGCTCTTCTTTAAGCTGACTCCCACCTTGCTGCCACCTGTGTGGGCCTGCCCTGCTGCTTGTGCTGGCAGCAGAACCCTGTGCAGTAGCTGATCCAGCTGAGCAGAACTTCTTTTTGGTTAAGGTTTTGATCAGGCTGTTTCTTGTAGCTATTTGAATGCCAATGCCAAAGCAAAGGAGAGGATGGTGGCTCTGCATGGGCCTGTCCCTTCTGGCAACAGCTTGCACTAAGGTTCTCAACGATCCTGTGAAAATGTAGCCTAGGAGAAGCATATTCTGCTCTTTGCCTGCTGCTACAGATAGCCACTTATCTGCTTAAGAGGTAACCCAGAACCTCACTCAACAGTAGTGCTACTACTTAAAGGAAGTAGTTTGGTACTCCTACTGAGACCA
The DNA here is from genome assembly GCF_059628265.1 of Tinamus guttatus. NCBI lineage: Eukaryota > Metazoa > Chordata > Aves > Tinamiformes > Tinamidae > Tinamus > Tinamus guttatus. The sequence goes on from NW_028289056.1 coordinate 1,498,479, forward strand.
AGACATTTCAAGAGACCAAGACATTTCAGGAGACCATCTATCCTGTACATGGCACTTTCCAAACAACTGTTACCTTCCTTTTACTGCTAGCAACATGTCTTCATTTTGCTGCTGCATATCTGGTATTTGCTAATATGTACTATGCCTGATCTGCTTTCTAGACTCTCTGAATGGAGTTGGGTTCATATTTTGTGAAGTTTTGGTCTTTGATACTGTTCTATACCTTAAGTTGTTGTAAAAGTGTATTTAGAAAGAATTATATTGTTTTATATTTTAATATTTGGATCTCTTTTCCTTCTCAGAGAAGTCTCCTAACTATTTTTTTAACAATTCTACTGTTTTCTATTTTCAATTCTACTATTTTCAGTTCTATTCTAATGCCCATTCCAGGAAAAGGGAAGATTCATTTGGCTTTGAACACCAAGGTGGGGCAGCATTTCTGTAGCACTTTCAAGGCCTTATGCTTTGTTTCCTTGCCTGTATCACTCAAACTGCATAACACTCCTGGTCCGATATGGAATTTTAATGTTGTAATTTTTTTCTTTTATGACAAGCATTTTATTTCTTTCTTTTCATGTTATCCCTGTTTATTAGAGATATGAAAGATCTGCCCTGGCATAGTAATGCGATTGTAGAACGTATAGCACGCAACCAAGTTAAAACACTATCTGGCAGTATCTACTTACTGCAAGGAAAGATAGATTCTGCTTCAATGAGAAAAGAAGGTAAGGCACTTGCTGCTACTATTACACTGCAAACTTGAGTACAGCTTAAATAAATGTAGAGATGCATGTGGGGAGAAGCCTGTTTTCTTAGAGAACTGAGTCTCACCACCTCATATGTAAAACCTGAGGAATGAGGCTTGATGGATGTTTCCATTGGAGTATGAGCTTAGTGCTTGGGAGCAGACAAAACCAATCTGGGTACTGGGAAGGAATATAAAAGGAACACACTTTTCCTCACTTAAATGTGCTGCAGAGCCCTCTCACAGGGGTCACTGCTCCCAGTTAAGTGTCCTGGCCAGCAGTGAGCCCACAAGCTGCTGTGGGCACGCACCCACGCGCTTCCCTGCAGGACCAGGGCTATGGGACACCCCGATACCCGTGGGAGTGCTACAGGCCAAACAGCTGGCTCAGGAAGGCCAGTGCTCCAGTGGTGCTGTTCTTCCTTCTCTGTTGCAACTGTTAATGCTGCTCTTTTTTATTTTGAACAGGTTTCCCGTATCAATTCATCAAAAGATTTATGTATGGCTTTTCCAAGAAGTGGAAGGAATATGTTGAGGATTTACTTGAGACAATACGATGGTAACTTCAGAGATGTAGTTTCATTGTGATGCTCTCTTTAGCATTAGTTAAATTATACCCCACTTTTAAGTATGTGATACTAGAAGGCAATAAGGGTGTTAGGTGTGTGTGACACCTGTGTTCAGGCAAGTCCTGGTCGGTGCTTGGAAGGACACCCTTCTACAAACAGCCTTCATTCCAGGGGCTTGTTCCTGCGGTCCCTGCTTGCGTGGCCTCGGCAAGCAGGAGAGCTTTGGCTCCACTCGTGTAGGGGTCCGTTGTGTCTGTGGATGCAGTGGTTTTGCTGGGATGAGAACAAGGCTTTGAATGCACAAGAGCTGCTGACATGTTAAAAGAATGAGATGTTTACATTTTTTTTTTTCTCCACCAAATCACTAGGAAAGAACATAAGCAAACTAATGATGAGGATGAAGATGAAGAGACTGAAAATGACTTGATGAATACAAACGTACGGAAAAATGCAAAAGATTCAGCAGGAGCCCGAAAGAAATCTTCAACTAGAGACACAACTTATGAAGTATTACCGAAGAATGATAAAACCAGTAGTGGGTATTTATACTTCTTTGAAAATTAAAAACTGGTGTTTCTCTTCATCTGCTTTTTCTGGCAAAAAGATATGTAACATGGTTCATCTCTGTTCCCATCTTGTTAATTAGTTGTATGGAAGTGGTAACAAACCACTAGCTTTAGCTTTGATATGTTAAGTTGTTCACTTAGTGCTCTTGATCACTGCAGTCTGACTTGATAATTGCTTATTTTCTAGTTTGCTGACAGACAGTATCTGTAAAAACAGTTTTGTGGCTCTTCAGAGGAATAACCCTGGGAAAGGGGCAGAGTCTGGCTTGCCCTGTTGCAGGGGAAAGGCTGCGGCTTCCAAGGCACTTGCTCTGCAGGCAGAGTTGAGTGCAGTTCCGTGCCGGGGGAGCTCTCCCAGGCTGCTCCTTTTTGGCAGAGGGGGTTTTAACACCAACTTGGCCCTGGAGCTGGTTTGTTTTGCAGCTTCTCAGCCTCACTGACCCAGTAGTGGGTAGGAAGTAAGAGTGAGCATTGGCGGATGAGCCCAACAGCGTATGGGAAATTCCTTAACTAGGTCTAGTTTTATAATTTAGTGTAATAATTTCCAAAGGAAGTTATAAAGTTCTAACTCAAGAATCTAATCAAGAGGCTTTTTCCTTCTCTTGCAAGAGCAAGCCTGGCTTTTCTTTAAGGACACAGATTACTTTTGTTTTTAGCCTTGACTTCTTTTTGATATCTTGTCATAGGGTCCAACAGGCCTCTGTTCAAAATTGAAAGTATCTGTTAATAGTCTAATATTCCTGGTAATACTAAGAAAAGCTGCTTTTCTCATTTCTGTGAGGATTTGTGTGATAATTTTTCATATCACTTTGTTTTCCTGTATGACTTTTAGATTATTCCTAGCCTTCTAAATCATCTGAAAAAAAGAAGCTTCATGAAGTATAAACTTCATTGTTGTGAAAGTTATTCAGTCATTAAACTATGCTTATTTCTAACCTGAACTCTTTTAAAACTATTAATTTGTGTTAAGTTTTCTGTTTCCATGCAGACAGTACAAATTAACTTTCCTTATTCACATGTTATTCTTATGCTTGGGAAGCCTGCAAAGAGATGGACTGTCAGTACAATGTTTGGGGCAAAATTATATTTCTTGTTGCCCCTCCCCCTTTCTTTTTCCCCCCTCTAGATAAAACACCAAAGCACAATCGTCTATCAAATGACCAGAACGAAATTTATACTCGCAGTGGTCGTCTTGTTAAACCACCATTAAGTTTCTGGTGTGGACAACGTGAATTTGTTGATCAGGATCTAAATGTTACTATAGAAGCAGGTGGAGTAGATTATTTGAGTATGGTAAGATTACTTTGTCTCTTTACCTGGTGGTTTAAATGTGTAATTCTTTTTTCTTGAAATGTTGATTTAAAACAAAACAAAACCCTAGGTTTCAGTTCTTTGTAAGTGCTTGAAGATGCAGGAACACAAAACATTTTTTTTTAAAAAAAAAAAAGCCTTAATCTTTTCAGTTACTTTCTGAAAGATGGGATTAGTAGAAACTACTTGTGGGAAAAAATGAGGGTTTTGGAAAGTGAGTATATCAAACAAGAAGCTGCATGTAGGTACTGATGGGGGCCCTGGAGATAGTACCAAGATACCCTGCTTGGCTATTAAAATGCTTATTCCCGCTGTCCTTTAATCACATGAGGGATGCCAGTGCTGTGGGTGAGTTTTTCTGAAGCAATCTCACTCCTCCTTTCTGCATACATCTTCATTAGGACCAAGTATTTTCTCACTTGTGGAAACCATCTCTGCTCTCATCTGTCTCAATCACTCCTGACCTATGGTGGCACTTTACGCTAGCCTGATAACACTCTTGATACTGAACAAAGGAAAGCAGCATTATTGGGGTGGCTGTGCACGGAGCTGTTGTCTTGAAGATCAGCTGGCCCTTTTGGAGTGGGGAGTGCACTAACGCTTCAGTGTTAGTGAAGATTTATGTCTGGCTTATCACTAACTCATGCCTCTCAACCTTGAGACTTTAACCTGCTTTTTGTATAAAAGGGAGCCTGGCTAACCTGCTTTGGTCGCATGCCTATAACTAAGCATCATTGTTGATCAAATACTAAATAGCAGATACTGGGCTATGGAGGTGACTTTTAAATCTCTCCACTCTGTAAATATTTGGCTTTTTCAGAGTTGGTATCAGTACACTTGCTATGTAATCTCTAGCAGGAGTTTAGATTTACTGTTTTATTTTGAAGTTGTATAGTAGTGAAAAACCCCAAAGCAAGAAGAAAAACAGAATGGAATCAGTGAAGACAAGGGAAGAAACAAAAAGCCAACATAAAGGTAAAAAACCTTGTAATTTTACATGTTATTGACAGGACTTGGTGTGATTATGAATTTGGTGTTGGTGCGGTATGGTGGTGTCCTGTTAGTACTAAAAAGAGTAAATAACTATTTAATGGTCACTTGATTTTTCCTATAAGTAATTTCTAAAAAATCCCTTTATTGACATAATAGGAATGAGCAGATTTTCTTCCCAAAAATGGGAGTGAAAAGACATTGTTTGGCTTCCCTGGCGTCGTGGCTGCCGCGCGGGGCGGCCCTTGGCGGGTGCTGCCCCGGGTGGGCGCAGAGCCCCGGTCTCGGGGCACGGCAGCGCGTGCCCGAGGGCAGGGACAGGCCTTTGCCAACCCCTCCGCGAGGGCTGGGAAGGAGGCCGAGAGCCCAGGGAGCTCCCCTGGGTGCTGGTGTTGCTCACGCTCTGTTGGCCCACGTTAGGCACCCCTGGCAGCAGAGATGAGTTTGGAGGTGCTCAGGGGCTGGGTCTTTGAAGTGGGCTGCCAGGTTAGCCCCGCTGCCCTTCTCTGGCACGGGACGGGGCAGCGCTGAATGTGGGTTAATGTCGAGCATCACTGATGTGCCAGAGAGCACAGGAGTGACTTACGTGACTTTATTTGGTAATACTGATGTGCTCTCTTCCAGGGAAAAACCATGAGAAAAAAGTAAGCTCCAAGACAGAGCCCAAGTCCGCTGGGAGCAAGGGGACCAGGCACTATGTTTCAGATAATGAAAGTGATAGTGCAGCTGCTACTAATAAAGCAAAACTTTTTGTTAAGTTGACTCCCTTAAATATTAAAGGACAAAACCACCAAAAACATAATAGCCAAGCTACAAGAATGAGGAAGAAAGGGAAGGGGAGAGAATGTGTGGAATTGGACACACATAAGCAGTCCTGTGTGTACTCTCTAAGGTCAGTTAAACAACTTCAAGACAAGAATTCAGCAAAAGAACCCTCAAGAGAAGATGAGGAAGAGGAATCCAGCGAAGATGTCCCTCTGTCAATCAAAAGGGTAACCAAGCCCCTGTCGTCCCGGGAGACTCGGCACTCCCGATCCCCGTGCGACCCGCGGCGGTCCCGGGATGCCAAGAAGGCCCCAGGCGAGCGCGGGGCAGCGCACAGCGAGGCCTCCTCGGAGCTGCTGCCGGGGCAAACGCCTTCCACGAGCTCCGGCAGCGCTCGCTCCTCCAGGACACTGAGGCCGAGGAGCAGAACCAACCCTCCCCTCTACACGTTTGACTCCGAAAGTGAGCTCGAAACGAGCGAGGAGCGACTCGAAGTGAAAGGAAGGAAATCAAAAGTATCTATGAAAAAAACGAACTGCGCAGCTGCCAACACTAGCAAATCTTCAGCAGCAAAATCAAGAGAAGCAGAGACAGAAAAGGTCCAGAAGTCTCTTGAGCTTTTCCCAGGGAGCGCTGATGATTGGACTCAAAAGGAATTACAGAAGCTATACAGGCAAGTAGTTACTTTCTTGCTATGGCACACTTCCTTATGGACATCAGCAAGGAAAATATACTTGAATCTTAAATTTAGGCTATCCTTCAGAATTCTGCTTTACATTGTGAAATGTGGAAAATTCATTTTTTCACTTTTTTTAAAGGCTTACTTTTTTAACTCCTTTCTTTAAAAACAAAACAAAAAAACACAAATTTAGAAAAATAGTGAAGTAAAGGAAACAGTAGCTACATTTTGTGAGCTGTTACGTGAGCCTCAGGAACCTTTATCTGGGTAAAGAGGAACGCTACAAAAACCCAGAAATCCCTGGATCAGTACTTCCCTACCTGTTTTTTTTTTTTTTTTTTTTTTTTTTAACACGTTTTTATTTCCTTTTATGAAAGGAATAGACATTCCTATAAGTAAAACTGAAAAAGCATGAGAAAGTGAATGATATGCTAAACATACTGAGAGAGCTAGTAAGGTAGTAAAATGTTAGGAAAAGTGTAGTCAAAAATTAAACATGTAGGAAGTTGTTCAGGTTTCATAAAGGGGCCCCAAACCCAGGAATGTTGAACTACTGTACTCTGGCAGTACTTAAACCAGCTCCTGGGCAGTATTTAATACAGTACACTGTATGCATTTGGGTTTTTTGAACCTGAAAGGTTGTGAGCTTGTGTCTCAGTGAAAATACTATAACTGCTGCAAGCAAGAAAGAAATTTCTCATGAAACTGAGGCACTAGCATGACTTGTCAAGGTGAATATTTGCACCTTTCAAAGTGTCCAGATGCAGAGCCAGGACAGTCTGTGCGGGGTGTTCCCCCCGCTGCCTGTCAGGGTGGTGTGACCCGGGTGCTCCGCCAGGACAGTCTGCGCGGGGTGTTCCCCTGCTGCCTGTCAGGGTGGTGTGACCCGGGTGCTCTGCCAGGACAGTCTGCGCAGGGTGTTCCCCTGCTGCCTGTCAGGGTGGTGTGACCCGGGTGCTCTGCCAGGACAGTCTGCGCGGGGTGTTCTCCCCGCCGCCTGTCAGGGTGGCGTGACCCGGGTGCTCCGCCAGGACAGTCTGCGCGGGGTGTTCTCCCCGCCGCCTGTCAGGGTGGCGTGACCCGGGTGCTCTGCCAGGACAGTCTGCGCGGGGTGTTCCCCTGCTGCCTGTCAGGGTGGTGTGACCCGGGTGCTCCCCCAGGACAGTCTGCGCGGGGTGTTCCCCCCGCTGCCTGTCAGGGTGGCACGGTGCAGGTCACGGGTGTTGTTCCCTCGCAGGGCCATGGCAGCGTTTCCCAAGCACAGGAGTGGCTTCTGGCTGGAGGTGGCCCTGGCCGTGGGCTCGCGCTCGGCCGAGGAGTGTCACCGCAAGTACATGGAGCAGCAGCAGGCAAAGGGCACCCGGAGACGCACCGCACAGGCCACGGCTTCGCGGAAAACGGAGGAGAAAGGTACGTACTTCACTGGGAACTTTAAATCAGAGTGTTCTCTGTCCAGAAGAGATGACCTAGGTTGCCCAGTCCTTGGGCTTTAAGGACAGAGAAGGGCACTGTGGCATCTTGTCCATCCCGTGTAACAGCAGCTGCGGGGCTTGCAGCACAGGCGCTGACGTCCCTTCTGCCCTGCAGGCAGCTCTGGGCCAGGTGAGGTCCTGCCCGGGCTGTGTGCGTGGCTGCAGCCCTCGTGCCACAGCACTGCAGCAGAGCTCTGCCCAGCGCGCTTCCACCTCCCCCGCCTTCCTTCACACCCACGTGCATGGGTAGTTCTGTTGAAATGCTAACAAAATCGGTGATGGTCAATATTTGCAAAGGCTGTGGGAGGCTCTAGCATAAACTTTTAATTAAAACATACTGCAGAAATTTCCTCTGAAGGCATAAATTTATATAGATTCAGATGTGCCATAAGAAACCTCCAACGGGACAGGATTTTGTTTCTCTAATGCAGAATGCAATTGATTAAATTGTTACTGCTTTTAAATCCTAAAAACTAATGTCTTTGAATAATTACCACACTTTTGATTAATGTAGATAAGAAAGAGCCAGTTATGGTAACTGCTAAAGTAGGAACCTTCAAGAGAAAGCAGCAGATGAGGGACTTCCTGGAGCACATGCCAAAGGACAACCACGATGACATCTTCACTGCGACGCCCTTCCAGAACAGAAAAGTCAAGGTAAATCTGGGGAAGCAGCGTACGTAGCGCCTGCCTGCTGGTTCCGCGCCGTTCCCGTGCTGAAGAGCTGCGCGTTCTGCTGAGCACCAAGCAGCACTGCTCATGTTGGTGACGCTGGAGTGTGGCCTGGTGCCCTCCGAGCGCGGGGGAGGCCTGGGGACACTCCACGGCCCCGGCTGCCTCTGGGGCTGCTCTCTGCAGCCCCTGCTGCCCGAAGGGGCTCTAACGGGGTGCCAGGTTAAGGAGAGCTGTCCCCGCTGTGTCCTCAGGAGTGCTGCTGCCCTCCTGCTCCTGCCTTGCAAGTTGCTTATTCACCTGCTCGCGTGGTTCATGGGCTGGAAAAGCCTTTTGCCCCGAGCTGCCTGCACTTCTTATTCTGGCCTGCACCCAGAACTGCAGTGCTACTTTAGTAGCACTAACTTGATCCCTTTCTGTAAACTCCAGGGTCCCCATAACCATTATGTGCAGTTTGGCTGCTAAACAATTGATGCATCTGTGTCCAAGATGCCCTGGTTTTGCAGCGGGATCTTCCAGGATCCATCCAATACTGTGTCCTAGCCCCTGGGTTCGAATTCCTTTTGCCCAGCTCAATCTGTGCAAAACCAGCCGGGCTCCTCCTGGAGCTCCTGCTGAGCGCACCCTGCGCTTGCCACCTGCTCAGCCTTGGTGGCCGCCAGGCCCCGTGTCCCAGTTGTCACCCTGTGTGTCTGGTCACGCACTTTGCTTCTGCTCTGAGTCTTTTCAGTTCTTCTGTATCTTCTCAGAGTGAAAGGGCTAGAAGTTCACTGGTCAATGCTGAATTCTCCCTGATCAGTAATGGTCAGCTCCAAGGTTGTAACTTTCATCTGAAGTTATTTTCTGAACGTGTGCTAGCACCAGAAAGTCAGCAAAGAGCTGGGCATCTACAAGAAGAGTAGGAAGAAGGTGGCAGAGGCCTCATTCTGCTGCCGTATGAGGTCCTCGAGTATGTGTCTCCTTAGCACTGTGTGCAGTTGTGGCTCCCATGCCCCTGAGGAGTCAGAAAAAGGTGACTGAGCTCACAGCGGGAACGGAGCACCTCCCTCCTGAGAAGAGGTCTGGGGCTCCTCGTCTTGGAAAAGAGGAAGCTGGGGAAGAGGGATAGAGCCAAGGTGCTCGGAGCCCTAGGGAGCGCTCGCCGTCGCTGCAGGCAGAGGCAGAGCTGCAGGAAGCTTCCCGAGGAGCTTTTTGCTGAACACAAGTTACTGACTGTGCTAATGTGGCTTTACAGCTGCCGCTGCTCGCGGGGAGCCAAGACGACACCAACTTCGCGCTCACGGACAACCCCGTGACGCCGTCGTCGGTCCTGTTCCCGCTGCAGCAGACGCCGCAGTGCGAGCACATCAGCCCGGGGATGCTGGAGCCCATCAACAGGTAGGGGCCAAGGCCAGCGGGCTGCTCCTGGGCGAGCGCAGCCGGGAGCCGCTTCCTCCTGCCGCTCTTCTTGCTTGCCCCTATATCTCTCTTCCGTGTTCATTCTACTGACAGTTACTGGCTTCAAAGTTCCTGTTCTCTTCTGACTAGCAGAACTAAAATTACTGGGCATGCAGGTTTAACTTCCACACTTGAGCTGTCCTGCCGATCAGCCCTGACCTGGGAAACGGAGAGCTAAATCCATAATTTAAGAGGAGATGGACTGAAGTTTATATGGATCAGGGAAGTGAAGGTGCTAAAGTCAAAGTCCATATCTTCTTCCTGATTTAGAGTGGTGATGCAGGAGGTAGTAGGAATGAATTCTAAATAAAAAAAATAAACATGGCATTTGGAAGATTTTAATTTGGCTGTTTTTTATGTCTGAAATCTGGTCAAGCTAGAAATAGTACAAATAGGCTAGCATTTCCTTCCTCATTTTCTGAGTTTTTTGCCTCTTTGTAGAAGGTAGAAGCAAGTTACTAATTCACCTCCAGGCTCAGAGCATGCATTGTAAATACTGCAGTGGCTTAAGTATTTGTTTAGAGAAAATTATTCCATTCAACTGTGTTCAGTCTGAGCTACTAAATGAACTAGGGACTTCCCCCAAAAATTCTCAACTAAACATCCTTTTACACTCAGGATGGTGATTTAGGCTTTGAACTTGGCAGATGTTTCATTGCTCACTTTCTGTATTAAATGTGCTGAGCCCTGTTGCTTCAGACTTTACTGAAAAGCTTGATTCTTCCACATTGGCGGGGGGAAAAAGTAATTTTATCCAGTCTGCAAGGAAGTAACATCTTTGGTAAGGACAAATTCTCTCACACCTAGATCACATGTTTGAATTCTTGATATAACAGATCACTTCTATATTGAGGCATTTTCCCCAAACTATTATTATACTTGTTGATTGAGCATCAGTGGTTCTTAATGACCATGCTCATTTTCTTCCTGAATTAGAGCTGAGTGAATAATAGCTGCACCTTTACCAAGCAGCTTCACTCCACCAGGCACTCTGGCCATGCCAAATACCCTGTTTTTGTTTGCAGGAATGACTGTGACAGGCACGTGTTCCGAATGCAGAACATGTATGGCAAGAAAAGCACCTGGGACAACATCAGGAAGAAATCGGTAACGTCGCTGGGCTTCACCTCTGGCTGCGTCCTCTGGCGGGCAACGTTTTGCTGAACAGTGGGCAAAAAGCACTGGGGTAACAGCCGTATTCAAGAGATGCTCTTGACTAAAAATTTTTCTCCAAAACCTATGTATTTTGGAGAAAAATCTTACTAGACAAGAGCTAATTGCAGATATGATTAAGTACAAAAGCAGTTATAAACTTGGCGGGGGGGAGGGTGGGAAAAGACAAATTTGATCTTTAGCTGCATGAAGCTACTGTTATGCACTCCTCTACCTTCAGAGAGGAAGCAAAATTCCCCCTTATACCACCTAGTCCATGACTGATGCATTTATCCATTTAATATCTTGGATTTAGAAAGTCTCATGCTTTTTGAGGTATTTCCCAAAACTACTCTATTTTTTAACTAAACACTAAGTTTTATGTAAAAAACTGAGGTCTAAAAGTAGGAAAATTGGCCAGTGCTTCTAGATCAGTACCATTTTCTATATTCATTGAATATAGAAATATATTCTATGAATATAGAAAACATTTTATATTCACTGAAAATGCAGTAGAGCAACAGGATACTTCCAGTCTGTTGCAGTACCAAGTCTTTGCCTGTTGTTGTTTCGACATTCACACAGTGTTGCAGCTGTTTAACAATCTTCCTTTCCTGTTGCTCAGGCAGGAGCTGTACCTGCTACCCCAGCTTCACGCAGAACCACCAAGTTCACTTTTGATAAAAGTAAGCACTTGTTTCCTGCCTCCAGTTCTGGCTTATTCCCTGATTGATGCATTTCCTCCCCACCCAGATCTCTGGTTCTGCCATTGATTTGTCTGGTTGCAGATATCCCCAAATATTAAGCTAGACACAGTCTTAAATTTTTCAGCAGTCTTGGGTTGTCTTTAGCATTTTTGCTTTTGGAATTTAAAAATAAATTATAAACAGAAGGGCATTAAATTACAGGCACAGACCCTCACACTGTCCCCACTGTTTTTCTTGTTGCAGATGTGCAGCAGACCTCGGCTATAGGGCAGCTCTTTACACCCAAGGCAGCATATTCATCATCAGAAGAGGAAGAAGATTCTTATTTTTCTGCTGACTAAATTTCCTGGATTTTAATAGGTCAACAGTTCTATACCCTTTCTTACACAGCACAGTTGAACTGAAGCCTTTAGCTATCCCTATACATGATATTCTTGTGGGTGTCAGTTAGTTCAGTTTGGAAATCTTGGTCTGCAGTTATGAGTGTTAAAATACTTGTCTTGCTGCTTTGTCAGTGATGGTTGTACCTTTTCATGTGTACCAAGTGCCACTGTCTTTGCTTGGCTTCTTCCTTTGAGATACCTTTTCTTCTTTCCCCAGGGAAGATTGAGTATCCCTCTTCCCTTCCTGGCAAAGTTTTTGATTGTTTTATTTTAAAGTTAAGAAAAACTTAAAAAGTCTGTAACAACTTGGCCTTATTTTATATTTTCCTCTAAGGTGAGCTAAGCTGACTCTCTTTAGTAATAAAAAGGTACCAAGTATCTGACAGCATCTTTGTGAAGGGGTAGAGGAAACAATTTTTTGAAGTTGAAAGTCTTAAGCAGTCTCTTAAATGCATTTTCATCTTAAAATTACAGGAAGCCCTGTCTCATACGCTGAGTAGTAAGAACAAAGAAAAAGCTTTGAGCAGATACTGCCTAAAGGAGTGATGTGGAGAAGAAGGGTGGGGGGGGGGGGGAAACAAACCTTCTCAGCTTTTGGTGGGGACCAGCCCTCCAGGCTGCCCTGCTCCAAGCTTTGAGCTTCCCCCTCGCTCCTGGAGCTGTGGCCATGACAGCTCTAGAAGGCACAGCCAAAACCGCTGCCAGCACCAGGGCCAGCCTGAGCTCTTTGGTGTTCTTGCAGAGGAGGGGGCTGCATCCTGCCCTGCTCTGTCCCCAACGCAGGGGTTCCAGGCCTCCCTGAGCATTCAGCCCCCAGATTGCAGCAGGCTCCGCTGGCTCACGCCTGCTCGGCCCAGGTCCCGGCTCCCCTTGGGGCAGGCAGGGACGCGGGGACCCACCGTCCTTTTCCCAGGCAGCCACGGCGTGGCAGCACAGCGCTGCAGCGTGGCTGGGCAGGGTTTGGGGACAGCCACTGCCAGCAAGAAGCAGCTCTTGTCCCTCTGCCCTCACCTGCTCCTACAGCCGGGGTCAGGTCGCAACACGGCCACGGACCAGGCGCCTGCGCCGGGGCAGCTGCTGCAGGGACAGGGACACGGCCCCGCACACCTGGAGAAAACCCTGCACGGGTGCAACGCGCCACACAGCGCCCTGCCCTTTCTGCAGGGATTTATTTACATCTTCTACAGAGAATCCGACCTACATAAAGTGCAGTTGAAAGGAGGCAGCCCCCCAGGCGGGAGGCCGGGGCTCCGTCCTCAGCTCCTGGCGCCGGGGCGGAGGGCCGGGGGCAGCATCTGCTCGTCGAAGCCGTAGCGCAGGTAGCGCACGATCTCCTCGCCCTTCTGCTGGCTCACGCGGGCGGCGGCGGCCACGTCCCGCGGGGAGCTGCAACACACCAGGACACCCCCTCGCACGGCCGCTCCGAGCTCCCGGGGACGACACGGAGCCGGGCGGGAAACTCCCTGCCGGGGAGAGCGTCCAGGGCCACAGCTGAGGCCGCACGGCACCCTGCAGGGCTCCAGGGATGGGGCTGCACCGGGACGAGCAGGAGAGCGGCACTGAAAAGGGGAGTGGGGCAGGAGGGACAAACTTCACCTCTTAGGCCGAGGACAGGGCAGATGTGGAGACAGCAGAGCCGTGGGGGAGCAGTGAGGCACAAATGGGCAGCTCAGGGCAATCCTGCCTCCCCTGCAGGCAGCAGGTGCTCCAGGGTGAGACCGAGAAGAAGGGGAGTCAGGGGAGGTTCCCCCTCACCCTGGTCAGCCCCGGGCTGCTTCCCACGAGGAGGCAGCGACGGTCCCAGCCCTGCTGAGGACCAAGCACCTCCGCTAAGCCCAGCCCAGCTACAAGTTGGGGAATGACTAGGGAGACTGGCAGCCTTTCCAAGCACCGTCACTGCTTCCCTCTGCTCCATCACCCCCCCACAGCAGCCACAAAGGCCTCATTGGTGACACAGTGCAAGCCTGATGGCTGGGGTGAAGTCAGAGAGATGGGAAAGGGGCAGGAAGAGGCGCTACAACCTCGAACCAGACAAATTCACCGCTGTGAGGTGTGAGCACCTCCCCATACGGGCAGGTCACCTGCTTGGTGCTGTTACCTGTTGGCCATCTTCTTCACGGAGTCAAAGGAGTGGCACAGGTTGAGCGCGGCCAAGTAGCTGATGTTGGGGATACTCAAGTAGAAGTTGAGCATCTCCTGCCTGTGGCCCTCCACTTCGGCTGGCACCTCGATGGCAGCGTTTTTCCTCTGCTCCACCAAGGCCAGGTCTTTCAGCAAAGCAGCAGTTTCCTCTTGGCAGGAACTAAAAAGGATTCGGATCCCAGCCTGGACCAAGGCAGAGAGCACTCCATCATAGTACTGAGTCCTCTGGAAAAATCTGGATGTTTCCCCTGAGAGTTACAACAGAAAAACTCAGTGAGACTTATCTGTAAACCCTGAATTATGGTGAAGAAATTGAACATCTGTTAAACAATGAATAGCCACCAGGACAGACTAGAGAGGTTTTGTAAAGCCACAAGCAGAAAGTGCTTGAACGGTGGCTTCAAGGGTGGGCAGAAAGGCAACGCAAAGGAAGCGAGGGCAGCGGAGCGTCCTCGGGGCAGTCTGCGTCTTTGGTGACCAGCTCCAGCACCACGTTCACAGTTACTCTAGCACAGATACGACATCTAGGTCATAAAAACAAAGCTACATCCACAATAACTATTTCAATAGCAGGGTTTTGTATCCCCAGATGTCTGTAGTTTATCTGAAGCCGCGAGCTCGAGTTTCATCTTTTTTAAAGCAGGGGCAGGACTTCTTTAAATTACTTAATTTTCTAGATGGCATTGGGAATAGGCAACATTAGGAAAATCACTTGACTACATAATGCAATTAAAGCAAAGGGCTAGTCCAGACTGTAAGAATTAATTGAAGAAATAGCCCAGATTTCCCAGGTGGGATTATCAAGGCGTATCTGAGAATCTCTTCTGCACTTGCTGACATGAAGCAATAACTCAAACAGAGATTTTCCAAAGTAACTCCTTGGACACGGACTCTTTTGTCTTTTTTTCTAAAAAACTGATTACATGCAGCTGATTATATTCCAGTTATTCAAGTACCAGCTAGTATATATTTTAATCCCTACTTTTCCTTTTTTACTACCCTTTGAAGGTAGATTTAATACCTAGCATGGCTTGCTCAGGTGCTACCATTCCCACTGGTTCCACAGGGGAGAACTTTCCGGCGCAATCTGACAGAGCACTTCTTGTTTTCTCCCAAGTTAACTTCTACTTCAGTGCAAGCACCTTCCTCACTCCATCATTCTTGCCCTCTTTATCCTGAAGATGATTTTTGGCATATTAACTCAGCAACCATAATACGGTTACCTTGCTTTCCCTTGCTCCAGTAGAAAGTCCTCTTTAAGCAACTGTGGATGTCAGTGTATACCAAGTACCCTCAACACAAAGCAAACAACTGTAATGTTTAACCTGTGATCTTAATGCAAGGCTCCTATGGAGCTGGAAAATGGGTTTAGACCGTTATTTTGCATGGAGCTGGTGTGGCCCCTGGCATGGAGCTCCCAGGGAACACCCACCTGCTTTAACCCTGTCCTTTTCCACAATCACACATATCCTCTCAAAGATGCTCTGCAGGCGCTGGATCCTCTGGATAACCTTGGTCCTGTTGGCAGCGTTCAGCAATTCCGACTGGCACCTCCTTTCCACCGCCATGCGGTTGCTCACGACGTAGTCGCTGCTGCTCAGCGAGCACACGTGCACCCTGACGCCGTGGGCGGCCTTCAGCGAGGAGATGACGGCCGGGCCCGAGGAGATCTCGCGAGCGTCCACCAGGACGCAGAGGGGAGCCGGTCCCTGCGGCGCGGCGCGGCTCGCGGCTGCCCAGGGCGTCCCGGCAGCGGCTGGAGGGCTCGTCCGGGCGCTCCTCAAGGAACTTTCCGCCTGCAAATGTGGAGAATCGCACGGTATTTCTAAGGGAACTCAGGAGTGCAAGGCCAAAGAACAACACGCCAAATAAATAAATAAATCTCTCAAATTAGCTGAGCATATAACTAGTCAGTGGCTTAAATCACAGGCATGTGCAGCATTCACTAACACTAATAAATTCAACAAAAAGTTGAATGCTGTAAGCAAGAAGTCAGACAGAAAAACATGCGCAGAAGTTCAGGAATCACATCTCCTCAGACTATGCAGGTTTTTAGTTTAGGACAGTGAAGAAGAATTTTATAACCACAAAAGCAAAGTCTTCCCAACCCCAGGTTGCTGGAACCTCTCTGCTAAGTGAAACCAATCCGTACTGCTCCACGCCGGCCGGCTGACCAGCAGCATCTAATCCTCAGCCCTCATTCACCCATCACTAGGACCGTCTCCAGCTCTACTGCAAGCGCCGAAGGTCCCTGCACCAGGGAAAGGGCGTCACTGTAAAGCTGGACGTGGCGCTGCCCGCGCGGAGCACGGCCGCGGGGCTCGGGACGAGGCCCCCACGCTGCTGCAGCAAAGCGGGAGGCGAGAGCCAAGCCTGTGTTTCCAATTAACACCAACCTCAGCGGGAGCCCCCGAATCCTCCTTCCTGGAATCAGGACCAGTGACGGTTGATGAGGAACATCTGCTCCCGACTCGACTTTCTGGGTGAAAATCAAGTGTTTCAGACACTGAAGCCTTCAGGCCAAGAAGCGCCTGACCCTTATTCTCCAGGGGCTGACGAGCACGGACTTCTCCAGCAACTTCTTTGTGCTGTGCTGAAGGGCCCGACGGCAGCGGTGTGGGTAACTGAGCATTTCCCTGTTGCGTCCTGCCACGACCTGTCCCCACGGGCTTCTCCTCACCCACGCTCGCCTCTTCCCCACTGGAGTCATCGAGGACGATAATTCGGGACGGTTTCTTCTTCGGCGCGGGAGCGGCGGAGCCCTCTCCCATCTTGGCCTGGTTCAGCTTTTTCCTACGGCGAGTGAGGTACTGTTTGCTTCCCTTAGCAGAACTCTCACCGATCAGGAGATCAAAATCCACACACACTTCCTCCTCACTAGATCCACTTCTGTGGCAAGTTTCCTCTTGCTCCTCTCCAACACAGAAACTGTCTTCTGTGTAAGCCTCATCTTGCTCAGGAATCTGGGAGGAAAAGTTTGAAATTCTATTAACCCTGCTCTTGCCTTGTGTATCACTGTCTCAGGGCATCCTGTGCACAGGGACCACAGAGCAAAGATGGTCATGAAACAATCTAGCCTTTTCATCAAATACAGACCTCTAATTTTGCAGTGCTGAAGGTGATACAGAATATTTTATTTATATATTTATATACATGCAGGATACAGAAGGAGACCTTGCTGGGACAGAGGGGACTGCCAACCATTCTGAGCATCCAGTTTTCCAATTTTATCAATTACCTACCGTGCTCGGGCTCTGAGAAACGAGAATGGAAAGTTAAAGGCACATAGGGAAAAAGGCAGTGCCAGCAGCGGTTCATGTCCTGGCACGTGCAGCGCAGGGTAAGGCAGAACCAAGTGCAGGCTCCTGCCCACCCCGAGCAGGGCACGGGCAGCCCCGCGGGCCGTGACGCGATGCGGGCACCGGGGCTCAGGAGACGGGAGCGCCGCCCCACGCGCTGCTTCACTCCCTCCTGCTTCCAAACCACGTGCCAGGAGTTGACCTCCAGTTTGTCCAGAGCCAGCGGGACCCCCCTCTCAGCATCGGTGCTTGTCTGGCCTCAAGAGCTCAGGGCAACCCTCCCTGCAGGGGTGACAGGGCCCGAGCTGTCTGCTACCCCTACCCTGCAGAACTGCTTCTCTCCTGAACCTGCAGCCAGCTGGAAACCCCCCCGGCCCAAAGGAACCTTCCTGGCAAGATGCAAGTCAGCACGTTGTGTGACAGCGGCAGGCAGCAGAGGGGCACGAAGGGCTGGCGCAGAGCCCGGCGTGGAGCTGAGCCCCCTCCCGCTGCTCAGCGGAGATGGAAAGGGCCACGGCTGGGACCCTCTCCCGACAAACTGCCCGACACCCCTCTCCAGCAGGAACCTCTCTGCTTTCGCCACCGTGCACCCGTGGGGCAGCTTTTTAGACTGAGACATCAAAAGGAAGCCAAAAGGCACACCCCAAAGTAAGACTGAAACCTAAATGGTTCTGTGCAAACTGAACTGCACACAGACGGCACTCGGGTTATCTCATACCTGTGAGAAAATCGCCCTGCTGCTGAATCCCCGGTGAACCATCTTGTATCTGTTGCCAAGGGCTGGACTACGCACCGATTCCAAGTAAACTCCTTGCATCTCAGACTCTGAATTAAAAGAAAGAAAAGAGAATAAAGTTTTTTATAAATAATTATTTCTTTCATTATTTTGTTACATTATGTTTTCCACAATAAACAATTTCATGATAAGCTCCCCAAAAATCTGTATTTCACAAAAAAAAGGGGGGGAGGCGGGGGGGAAGAATTGGAATTCTCCAGAGGCCTGTAAAGATCCCAGCAGGACAAAGGCCTGGCCTCCCCGGGGAGCCTTCCTCAGAGCTGCCCTGAAGCAGCAATGCTCAGCAGACAGCACAGGCTGCTCCGAGCAGAGGGAAGAGCCCTGGCCCCCGAACACGGACCCAGCGCCTCCCTCCCCCACGGTGCCAGCCCTTCCCAAGCAGAAAGGACAACTTGTTCCAGGGGCGAGAGGGGTGGGCCTACACACAGGATCTTACAAGGAACAGTTCTCAGGGAGGAAGGAAAAGCCTCAGTAAAAACTGCTGAGAACCCCTTTAATGGGAAGAAGAGCTTTTGCATTTCCCATTATCCAAAAAAAAAAAAAGGGGGAAGACAAGGTTCATTAATGCAGTTCACCTCAGCCCCAAATAAAAGCATGAATTCCATCTGTGACAGTGTCAGCACTGTAACTTTACCTTCACATTTCAGACCCTTATTTCAGATCTCTCTCTACCAAAGCCCCGAAAGGCTCCGAGGTTTCTCAGTGCAGGGGGAGCTGCCTCTGTGCAGCCCCACGGGCGCCCGTGGGCTGGTGCTCAGCACAGGGCCAGCTCCCAGGCTCCACATCCTCCGGGAACTCACTGGAGCCTGCACAGAGCTACTGCACCGCAGAGGCCTTTGGGGAGGCACCTGCACACGGAACCCCCGGGAACACCAACGCAGAAGGCACGAACAGAGCATGGAGATGCTGGGTTTAGCACAGCCGAGAGCTCACTGCTTCTAAACTGACACGTGCAGTAACTGACAGAATGACCCTGCCTGCTGTGCACCACCTCACTGATACCTCCCATCTTAAAACCATCAGAATTTTTCTTCATTCACCATTTAATACTTGGGTGAACTCTGAATCATCATTGAGAAACTGGGCAAGTGAAGAGTTCAGCTCATTCTCTGAATCATCACTCTCATCAGATGAAACGCAATCCACATCTTGCTGGGAAAGCTCAGCTTCTTCCTCCAAAAACTGCCTCGCTGCATCCTAAAAAAAGAAGAAAATGCAAACGTTTCGAGTTAGAGAAGTTGGCTCCCAATTAATTAATGTTGCATGTGAGATCCTCAGCCACATCCGTGCAGGACTTCAGAAGATAACTAGTGACCAGACGTGGTAGGAAACAGAACCCAGCACAAGGGAAGCGATGCTAAGAACACAAAGCTCAGTGAAATATCTGAAAGAGCCCGAAGATCAGTCCCACCACAGCAGAAGGTGAAGCTGGAGCCAATGCACAAACGTTACCCAAAGGGTGCGTGTGTGTTGGATCAAGCATGAAAAAACACACAGTGTGCCTCGTAGTGCCCATTGCTGCAATCCCCTCCTGGAGGAATGCATGCCTACCCAAGAGCTTTTCCGTTTACTCTGGATATACACTCCCAGCTCCGCATTCTGGCAAGCTCTTGATGCACTGGTGGATTCAAGTATGAAACACTGCGCTAAGACTTAAGCTTTGGGTGGAGGGAA
Source organism: Tinamus guttatus (assembly GCF_059628265.1). NCBI lineage: Eukaryota > Metazoa > Chordata > Aves > Tinamiformes > Tinamidae > Tinamus > Tinamus guttatus. The sequence goes on from NW_028289056.1 coordinate 1,517,838, forward strand.
GCATCTACTCTCTTGAGATGTCCCAAGCCGAAACCACTAGAGTAGGTAATATATTCATATCTCAAGTGTCCTAATAGCGTAAGTTATAGCAAAGAACCTGAGTTTCTCAGATCTAACTAACCTTTGTGTATCTCCCTACTTGCAGTGTAAATTTTTTTTTTTTTTGCATCAGAATGTTATTATGCAGGGACCTGGGGACTCCTCTAAAGTCAGGCAATGGAGGTGAGAGCTGAAATCATTATCCAATGTTCCCAGGTCTCATCTCATCTCCAGTGTGGAGCTAACTTGTGTGAAACAGATATTAACACCAACAGTAATAAATGATGTCCTAAAAGTGAACTGCTGCCCAGCTGCACATCTATTGTTATATCACAGGACTTTAAGATTCTACATAATGCCATAAAAATAGATACATACACACGCAGGCACCGGAATGACTCTATGACACGGTAAGTGTTTGTCCTAAGAATGTGAAATGAGTGTTGAGTTTTTTTGGCTTTTTATAAGGTTTTAAATTTAGACAAATTAGAAAATAGTTGGAGTTTACTCTTGCAGTTTGGACACAAAGTAGAATAACACCAGTTCTAGCTTTGGTTCTTTTCTGAAACGTTGCAAACATCTATACTTACAGACGCAGAGCTCTGGCAAAGCACTTCAGTCACCTAAATGACAACTCAGTGCAAACAGCTCCAACTTTGCCCTTTGGAGTGCTCGGAAGGGCGCGCACGCTCCTACCTTGCGTGTGCGGCTGCTCTTGACCCTCTGCCGTTTCGCACCTCGCGGCTGTTTCTCCTTGCAGGCTGCTGCGCTGCTGTCCCGGGTGCTCCCGGGAAAATCCACGCTCTCGTCGCTGGACACATCTGACTAGAGGAACCAGCCACAGGCACTTTAATAAACAAGGCTGAGGCAAGCAAAGCATTCTAATTACACAGATATCCTTCATCTTTTTTCCATCAATGTCTGAATTTTCAAGCTTGAAATTGCAAAACAATACAATAATGCTAACCATTCTATTAAATAGAAAAGTAGCAGATATTTAGAAAGGAACAAGAAAATGTGTTGTGGGGAAGAAAAACCACGCTAAGTGTGATATGAACAATTTGTTGACTCAAAGCTTGCTGGAATAAAGGTTATTTTAGTGCCTCTCTCAAAGGCTGAGCTCTTATGCCTACAGCAATAATTCACTGCCAAACAAGTACAAATTAATCTTGGGGAATTTGGGAAAGAACTGAAGGAAGGAAAAGATTACATTCAGATAGCACAAAATCTTTTTAGTAAGAGCGCTTGCCTACTGATTGGAGGAAGATTAAACGTTTAAAAATATAATCCCTAAACAAGCTTGTACTATTTTTCCTCCATCTCCCCAAAGTGCACACTCACCATACTAAGGGGGTGTCTACGTTTTCTGATGGCACGAACCGGTGATTCAAAATCACTGTCATTCATAACCTACATAAACAGAAAAGAGTATAATTGCAGAGAGGACTTTTGCTTCTATGTGTGGGCTTTCTCGTCCTCTTTGCTTTTCATCTCCCCCCACAGCAAGACTCACATCAGGAGACTTCAAAACATTTTCTTTTTTCCTATTTTTCACGCGGATAACAACCTCTTCTTCACTTTCACTGCTTGTTCCTACAGAAAAACAGCACACAGCCTTTGTAAGAAACGTATTGTTCACCACACAATATTGCTGCAGCCAACCGCCTCTTACAAAACCTGCCTCTTACAAAAGCACCCACAGGAGAGATTGCTTATTGATCCAGGTGGCCAACGCTGCTCCCGTTGGCCTTGTTAACCACAATAAATAAGCTCCAGCTGAGAGGGAGGATAAATCCTGTTTACAGAATGGCTCTGAGTGATGACCACGGGCAGGAGCAGTAAAGCAAAGGGAAGGTGGAAAACTCTGCGGAAGGGATGGAGCTGCTCTAAGGGGGATAAGAGCCACGAGCCTGGCAGGACGGGGGAAGCTCCCTTCCAGCTCTAGCTCTCGCTGACTTGAATTTCTTCACGGAAAAGCACGGCCGGGCACTGAAACGGAGGGGCCCAACCCGCGACAGCAGCTGGAGCGGAGGGCAGTGCCTGCCGCGCTGCAGGCGCGAGGCCTGAGGGCCCCTGCACGCCCGCACCACCAGTTTGGGGTGCTTTATCAAATACACTTCAAAATTTATGGGTTCCTTATAGTCCACAAACTGAGCGTGATGATTCAGGAAACACTGCGGCTTTGAGCAAACAGGAGGATTCAGGAAATCTACCGACCAGCAGACAAATTCAAAGACGATCAGAAAAAGATGCCTTACCAACCAAACAAGCTATTTGCACTTAATTTCAGTGTTTAAGGACCATAACAAAATCATTTGGGGAAGTTCAGAAAGCCCATTCCCAGGAAGGGAAAGGGGAAGGGATCCACTAGTGTCTGCAGTATAACAGGGCAACGTGATGTGAATAAGATACGCAAGGACTAAGAAAGGGTTTGAAAGACAGCTACAGGCCACACAGTTGTATGGATCATACGTAGCTGCGCTGGGAGCACTCGCAGAGAGATTTCAGACACCAGTCCAGAGCACTCTATCTGATGTGTATGTATGTGCATAGCAACAATACACGTGTGTATATGTCTTCCAGCCTCAAATGGCTGGTTAGTACATGGGATGTGTTAGAAGATGTGATGTTTCTGGAAGGTCTCCTCAATGAGCCAGTTTTTGGTATTATAACCACCACGGTGGTTGTAAGGAACCTCCTTCTAAACTGGTCAAAACTTAGCTGAAGATTCAAGAGAAAGTAGATTCTCCATTCTTATTTAAGCACAAAGCTAGCAACTAAGATTACCGCTGAAATCCCTACCCTCGATAGGAAGTGCATGAGCAATATGCTGGTTTGCACCTTCTCGGATTTCAGTTCTTCCCGAGGGACAATCAAGCGCATCCAAGACTGAACTCTCAAAGTGAGAGTGTTTCTAAGCGGTCCCGTATCTACCTTTTCTGTAAGCGCCATCTCCTGAATCTCCTGCCTGACACTAGAGCAAACATTCACAGCAATTCTTTGGATACCTTCGACGGGCAGGAGCTTTCTCCCTGCTGGGGCAGGGAGTGACACAGCCAAGGCTGCAGGCGAGCCCCTTCCCGCGCTGTCTCCTGGCCTCCGAGCAGCAGCCCCAGCGTCCCGCAGCATTTCCGTGTGCCTTGGCCTCCAGCCCCGGGAGGGCAACGGTGTCGAACTGTTCTCAAGGCTTCCACAGTCCCGTCTGGGTGGTGTTTGAAGCCTGCAGTTATCATTCGGTAATTTATCCTCAGCAGATTGAACAGCTGCATAATCGCCACCGGTTGCTTTTTGGACACTATTAGCATTCCCATCTTCCAAGTGTTCATTCTCGCACTCTTCGAAGGAGAAGCCCAGATCAAAGGTAACAGAAAACAGCTCCTGAGAGCAGTCGTCCAGGCCGCCCTCGTCCAGGAGCGGCTCAGCCGCGCTGGCGGGAACAGCCCGCTCGGAGCCTGCTCCCGACACGGCACCTGCGTCTGGCGTGACCAAGGGCTTTGCATTTGCAGCACAAAAATCATCGCTTATATCATAGATGTGTTCGTCTTCAAATAAATGTATACTCTTCTCTCCATCAGCAACCACTCTTTTCTCATTAATTGGAAGAACTTCTCTATCTTCCTGAAAGCAGCATCTTTTGGATGGGTTGTTTGCTGGAGTGTGATTTATGGTTAGTGTTTTCTCAGGAATTTCTGTGAGTTCTTCACCGTCAAGCACAGCGTCAAAGCTGTCACTCCAGGGAGGCTCCTCCTCGGCTCTCCCAGCAGCAGCCTCAGGAGGTGACGCATTCTTTGCAGGACAGCTCTTTACAGAGACGCACAGTTCTCGGGTGCCTCGCAGTGCAGGAGGATTTTCCAATGGCAGTGGTGAACAATCAGCTTTGGAAGAAGCAGGGGAGACTTCGTCCTGCAGTCTGCCTGGGGAACTGCTGGGAACAGCATTTTGAACAGGACAAATCGCTGCTTCTCCACTTCCCAAGGAGCTTTCAAAATCATCAAGCTGATTCAGAGAGGGAGGAGGTTGTGATAGAAGCCTTTGCACACCAGAGAATACTTCTTTTAACCAAGGAGATTCCTCAGATGGTGTCACAGGTGCAAATGAATCTAACTGTGATTCAGGAAGGTAAAACAAGTCGGCAGAAACAGGTGACTTCTCACTTGTAACACTACCATAACCTGAATCTGCACGGCTGGCGCCCAGCGAGCTATACACGTTATCTACAGATTTACCTTCCTTTATTAGGGCACTTTCATGATTTACAGCACTTTCACAGCTGTCACATAGGTCAGTAAAATCATTTAAGTCAAACGTCACCTTCTCTATTTCATCATCTTCCTGGCTGCCCTGATCAGTATTTTCATCCTGTGCAAGCGCCCTTGCTGTGGCAGAATCTAAAGCACAGGCTTCTGTGGGCACTGCAGGTGCTTCTGAATTTAAACCCAAAGTTCTGAGTGTCTTTGTGTTTGTTATTTTAAAATCAGAAATTAATTCAGTCTCAGCATCATTTATATAAGGCAAAAGTGCTTTTGCTTTTGACCTGTGCACCAGGGTTTTTCCAGCTGATTGTGCTTTCTGACCAAACGTGGTGCTGGGCTTGGAAAAGGGGCTTCTATTCCTTTGGACGTTAACATCCTCAATATGCAAGTAAGGCTGAAGCTCCCGTTCATAGCTGCAATCTCCCTGTTGAAAAAAGAAAGTGCAATATTTATCATGAACACACACAGACTTATACCTGTTAGTAGGAGATAAGTGTCAGGCTTTCTGCCAAAATTTGTTAAGAAGGAAAACAAAACAAAACAGTAAAATCTTTTGCATTCAAGTTCACAAGTTTCAAACAAATACCTGTTGGAAGCTTAACTGCAAATCTGTGCTTGGGTAGTCACACCTGAATGACTAAGATGAGCAGAAGCAGCCAAGCACAGTTAGAGATGGCATTTAGCAGAGCTGCAGTGCACAGTGCTCTGCACAGGCAAACTAAAATACCACCTGACTCAAGTGCGAGTGAGCCTGCAGTTCTCAGGCTCCTTTCTCTTCATACGGCCATTTTTGCTACTGGGATGAATGTTACATTATGAACTTCTAACATATGCAGAAGGTATTTTTTTCAATTGATATTTATTAGTCTTACATTCATAAATACACTTATATGCCTTTTAAAATAAACTTAATATTGGACTTCTAAATAAATGCAGTATTACAGTTCTAGAAATAACATAATATGATATTCTACAATTTACAGCAAATCTACTGGCCCTGCTTAAAGGGAATCAGCTCTAAAATATCCTTGAAAAAGGCAGCTGCAGATTTTGCCGTGACTCCCTACTGGGTACCGTTGGGAAACCTCGTGAGAACTGCCTGGATCGAGAAGTCGTCACAGAGCTGTTCTTGACATGACTCTGCCCCAGCGACTGACACGATAAATCCATAAATGTGTGACCCGGGAATGGAGAGGGGATCTTTCCTGAAAGAGCCTGTGGAGAGACGGAGCAGGCAGAGCTCCCACGGGGCACAGCTGGAGCTGCTGCTACCTGCCCGCAGCTTCTCGGGGAGCCGGGGAAGCCCCTCGAGGAAATAAGAGCAGCCTTATTGCAGCCTCGGGAAGCAGCCGGCAAAGCCAGGCCATGCCAGGCAGACAGGGCAGAGCCCTCAGCCAGCCCTGGCAGCTTGGTGCGAGCCTAATTCCTGCAAACACCATCACATCGCCCATCACATCCCCCAGCCCGAGGTCCCCGACGGGAGGCGTCAGCAGACGAGCCAGGATCAGCACAGCTTGCTCACTCTCCTCCCTCGTAGGAAGTAAAGTGACACTCAATGTTTAGATTTGAACACCGCCTTCGCATGCAGAAGGCCCCAAAGGATCCCAGGCTGAATAAACAACGTGGGAACACGCTGTTTTGGGGCCAGGGCAACGAACCCTGTTTGCGCTCACGACCTCCGTGCCCCAGGGCCGTCCCCTGCCCGTTCTGCAAGGCCGGCAGGGCAGAGCAGGGAAGGAGGCTCCGCGCAGGGAGCTCCAAATGCCTCCTGCTCCCACGGGCAAGGAAGGAGGGCAAGGAAGGAGCAGCCAGGGCACCGCTGCGGCCGCCGGCGCCTCGACGAGCGTGGCCAAGGCCACGGGCAGCGGGAGCGCGGCCAGCAGCGCCCCACGCTGCCAGCGCGGCCCACAGGGCAAGGACGCAAAAGGGATTAAAAGACGATTTTGGCATCGGCAGCTTCCACATGATTAGTTTCTTTCAACCTCAGTCAAAACGAAGAATGCAGATATGGAACTCTTCATACAGAGTAAGAGCAATAACAAACAGCAATCAAAAAGCCCTGGGCAAATTAACTTCCTAAATGTCATCTGAGGGGACCGCATGCTTTGCTGACAAGATAACGGTGCTGACAACGATGCGCTTAGATTTCTCTAAGCAACACGATTGGATGTTACACAATGTTTTGATTCAGTATCCAAGCACTACACAAGCACAACATATATTAAGTGGATTAAAGACTGATTAGCTGCCAAACCACTAAACCACGAAGCGCTGTTCACCAGCCCATCCACTTCTGCTGGGCCCAGCACAGATCATTCTTGGCCCTACATTTTCCGCATTTAGATCAGTGACCCAAATAAAAGAAATTCAGCACTGATGAGACTTGCAAAAAAAGATAGAGGAGGCTGAACAATAATTCAAATGATCTCTGGATCAGGGGTCAACTAGGGAAAAGAAAAAAATCTCTGCTTTAATATGGTCAAACCTGAAGCTGTACATTTAGGAACAAATCACAGACCCGTATCATGACATCTCAGAGACCTAAAGAAACTCAGGAATGAATTCCTGACCTGCTAATAACAGTATGTAACCTCTGGCTTACAGCACACCACATAATTCAGGAACTAGGGCATGGAAAATATGGTGCCTTTTCTTTTAGAAATCCTGGGGAGATTTGGAAAGCCAGAGGTCTCTAACTTCATAAATTTGCAGAAGCTATAATAAATAATCAGTGGACGAGTCTTCTTCAGAAAAGGTTGGTATTACTTTTGAAATAAACCTCATCGGTTTCAAACCCATTAGATTTCTGCAAAGGGGCCAACAAGCAGAAACACGAGCGTGCTCCCAGGCACACAGTCTGCTTGGCTTTCAGAAAGGGTTTCCAAGGCTCTGCCTGTCTGAGGATGCAACAGGGCTTTGCAGAATCACACGTGGCCTAGGAACAGCCGGTAGGAACGAGCTGTTCACCACCGCTTCCAGGACAAGAGCTGGATCAGAAGGACAACCGCCCACATCCACGGCAGAGAAATCCAGCGAGTCACTAAATGCCCCCTTGGAAATCACGTCCACCTCGGGAGTTTCCTGAGGCAGAAAGCGGGTGGGAGAGGCTTAAAGAATGTCACTCCTACCATGTCCCCTGTGGGGACAACAACCAAATTGCCCACATTCAAGCTGAAGTACCTTAAAGACAGCCACCACACCTGCAGTACGGTGCATGAACATGCATTGCCACAATCAGAGGCATTGCATTACAGCAAGGGAACGGCACGTTCCAGCGGGACACGAGTGCCCGTGGGACAGGCAGAGGAGGGCACCAGCAGCTTCCCCTGCCACCAACCACTGCCCAAAGCTGACGGGGGCTCCGGGCAGCCTGAAGCCGTGCAAGTTCCTGCAAACACATCTCAGTGCCAGAGGCTCCAGAGGTTCAATCCACACAGCTCGCCAGGGAAAGGCAAGGGCCGACCTAACTGCAGGCTTTGTCCTTAAATTTGTGTTTACAAGATTTCTGTCCTTTACTGGAAGCCCAAATTACATTCGGCACAACTATCTCAAGAACAAGCAAAAAAATCAACAAGTCATATCAGAAAATAAGTATTAGTCATATCTAGCTCTATTTATGCATATGAACCTTCATTTCTAAAATTACATTGACTACTTTTGGCCTGTAACAGGATTGATAGCCACAGGAAAGAAATAAAAGCTGTGTGTGAAGAAAACAGGCCAGAAGACAAATTTAGCTTCGAGGGCAAACGTTAGTAACCTAATTTCAGGCTTACAAGGGCTTACATAACTGTTCTAATTTGCTTTATTCCACGCGGTTGTACAAAACACTCTCTCCTGTACAAAGGACTTTCTCCTCGAACGTCTCGTCGCTGCGGATGGCGTGCGAGGCCACGGCTGCAGCCAGCACCCCAACCTGCAGGCTCCATCTGTGCGCTGAGCCCTTCCGCCGCGCACCAAGTAGGTCAGGCAGGAGCGGAAACGGCCCCTCGCATTAAAGCGATGACCTTGCTTGGAATTACTAGGGCAGCTCAAAGAGCAACGGCTTTCTTAATATAGAAAATAAAAAAGACAACTTTTAAATACTTAAACTTTACATTTTTAAGGACTTCATATGTATGTACACATATGTGTGTGTGTCTGTATACTTATATATGCAAATAAAGTTTTGCTTATCCCAATTTCACACTCCAGCATTTAAATTTAAGGAAGCTCATGTCAGAAGCGAAATTAACACCACCCTCTCCATCCTCATAAGCTGCTTTGGATATATACATATATTTTTAAAAACTAGATTCAGATGTCTGCTAAAACCCTGCTGGTTTTGCTATTTGAAAATGAAAATGTAAGTCTGTAAATAGATGCTTATACACATTTTGCCAATTTCAACTTTCATAATTTAAATCTTGATTGAAACTAGGGTAAAACCATCAGAATAACTGGCATTCAAGTCTGGTCTGACTCAAAACCTGAAAAATCTGTTTTCTGAACTGTTTATTGGTTAGATTTTGGACAGAAATGTGTTTGTATTTTTAGTTTTAACATCAAGCATTAAACCCTAATAAGGAATAAGTGCAGGTAATGTAGTTAAGTGGGGTTTTTCCTCAAGTGTTGTTTTAACATGCATCTTAATAATAATAATTACAACATGAAGGGTGGTGGTTTTCACTGAGGCTTTTGCCCAAGCAGAGCAGACAGATTATAGACATAGGGGAATATGCTGATCTGCTATTTGAATGACGAGGTTGCAGATTGATCCACTCCCCGCAAGCACATATTTTTGTGGGACTAAGACCATTTTTGGGGCTGGATTTACTCCGTCCTTGGCTGAGCTGCTCTACTCGGAAGCTCCCGAGGATGCTGAACCGCCCGCAGGCCGTTCCCTGCGGCCCCTGCCTGCCCTGGAGGGACGGCGCTGCCCCGGCACCCGGCTCCCCTGGCTGGGCAGCGCGCACAATAAAACGCTCCACGGCTTAACATGAACGCCTTCGCTATTTGGTATTGCCCAGGAATAAGACTGGAGGGAAAGAAAAGGACAAAACTCGCACAGTTGCCAGAGAGCAGCTGCTTTAACCCACGTGTTGCCTCTGTCCAGTGAGAGAGAGGCCATGTAAAAATAAGGATGCTACAAAAATAATCTTGCTGTGGATGTAATTTCCAGTTCTCACCTGTTCCTAGAAGGAATGGTCAACTCCGGCACCCTGCTCCAAAACCAAAGGCCGTGACCGACACCTCCCGCTCCTGTGACACCCAGGGCTGCTTATCCATCACCAGCTCCTGGCATTCTGGAGGAGATCCTCTCTGCTCCTGGCCCCTGGCCACTATGCACTTCTCTTCTTGTCCCTTTTCGGTATATTAATTTCAGGGAGTATTTGACTACACAACAAATACAGCTAAAAAAATCAGGAACATTTATTAGCAAAATATGGTGCACCCGTGCAATCACGGAAACAGGTATCATTAAGAGGGTACAGAGGCAGAGTGGATGTTCAGGGACATCTGAAATGTTAAAACAATCAATTAATCTGTGGTTCAGCAACGGCTTCACTTACTTACAAACATTCTGGGCTAGGGAGAGCCAGGCAGTACTGTAGGTGTCCAACCTGCAACCACAGATTGCTTGGTTAGCTAACCTCACAGATATGTTATAGCCAGCATTTGTTATTTGATTTCTTTTGCCTGTGTGCAAAAGATGCTTAATTTTGTGTTAAGCACTGCAAAAATAAACGGAAGGGTCCTCCTCCCCCCAAGTAAAGGTTGCGGGGGGATAGAGAGCAGTGATTTGGATATCAACATATAATTTCCATCAAAACAGACAGCAAAGGCATTCCGGAAGCCCACCAGCCATAAACATATCCTAAAAATTACGGCATTTCTATATCAACATTAAAAATATAAACAGCACAGCTATAGCCAAGAAAACACCAACCTATTGCATCTAAAAGTAGCTTTCCAATTACAATAGTGCTCCAGTGTTCCAAATAAACAGCACTGTACTGCACTAAGCCTTATCCCTGCAAGCCACTGCAGGACACAGAAAAACAGTGCTGAGATATTATACCCCACATAATGCTCTGCTACCCTCCCGACCATGGGGAGGGCGAAGAAGCACCGACACCCTGGGGATGGGCGCCAGGGCAGGCAGGGAGCTGGACACGCGGTGGAACGGCCACGTAACCCGGAGCGCACACGGAGCTCCTCTGTAGGTTAAGGTGCCACCCTAGGGCACCTACTCGGTATTTGTGTTTGTTTTCCAAGCATGGAATGGAATATTAAGGCATCCCTGCAGAGAACCAAGGCTAGGCTGGAAGGAGCACGTGTAGCTGAGGCCGAGGGCTGGGGAGGCTTTGGCAGTGCTGCCCAGGAGCAGCGAGTGCTCCCAGCACAGGCGGCCCCATCCCGTGTCCCGGAGCAGCGAGTGCTCCAAGGACAGGTGGCCCCGGTCCCATCCCGTGTCCCGGAGCAGCGAGTGCTCCCAGCACAGGCGGCTCCATCCCGTGCCCCGGAGCAGCGAGTGCTCCCAGCACAGGCGGCCCCATCCCGTGTCCCGGAGCAGTGAGTGCTCCAAGGACAGGTGGCCCCGGTCCCATCCCGGTGTCCCACCAGCTGCACTAGCCCTGGCCCTGCCACAGCGACAGCCCAGCCCGCTGCCAGAGCACAAAACTCCCCAGGATTATCGGGAAAAACACAGAGCACCTGCAGCTTCGGGTCTGAGCAATCTAAACAAGCCTTAATTGGAGTTCAGACTTGAACCATCTGGCAACAAGATCAAAAAAAAAATCAATATAGCACAAAAACTGTTTTAATTGGAGGCCAAGGTTTCCAGCCTTGCCGGTTCTCCCTCCCGCAGCCTTAGCGCAAGAAGGACGCGAGCAGCTTTCCTGCCCTGCCCCGCTCTGCACTGGGCTCCCCAGGCTGCTGGACCTGCTGTGGGTGCCTGTCCCCTGCTCCGTGAGCCGCAGCGCCCGAAAAGGGCTCCCGGAGCCCCGGCCAAACCCGCGCTTGCACCGACCCGTTACCCAGCTCTCGTTAACACCACAGCAAAGCGGCACTTGCTGTCCTAAATTGTTTGACCCTGGCTGGGCAAGAAGTCTTGCCATATTTAATATTAGATTTTTCTGACCAAAGTCATACTATCGCCAATGAGGGTCTATTCTTTTCACTGTCCTTACTTGAATTTCTTTCAACTTTGTGTTCAGGATCTCTTGGGAACAAAAAACAGCTGGCTGGAAACCTTGTATTTTCCCCAAGAAGTATATGCAGGTTAAAGCTTTTAAACCAGGGAGAGTAACTTCTGCCTCCTTGCAATTTGAGGACCCTCTGAGACGGTTTTCCCTTTGCCAGGCATTTCATCTAACGAATCGCTCCAAGGCAGATGACACAGGCAGCTTTAGAGGCAGCTCCTTGGGATCATCTTCCAAACTCTGCCTCCCAGGTGTTGCTGTCACAGGTAACAGAGCCAGCCCTGCCTGCGGGAGCCCTTCCCCTGCCTCTCCAGGAAGGATATCGGCTTTGGCTGTAACGGGCCGCTTGGAGCGGGGAGATGGACACTCACAGTGACACCATTTGACAACATCACGACTTCTAAAGAGTCGCTAAGAGTTGTCTAATTCCCAGGGAAAAAAAAAAAAAACACTTTAGTATTTCCTGTTATTGATATTGAGACAAATACATTTTCAGTAAAAATGATTAGTTTGCCCTGACCTTGTGTCCAAACAGTACAATTTAATTTTCAAAATGCTTAAAAGCCACTGAATTATTTTGCATAAGGACAACTTGATTTGTTACCATGTTACACAAAAATCCCTGCCAGCAGTGTGCTGAAAATCCATCCCCATCTGCCCAGCTCTTGTTGCTGTAGTAATAAAGCCACCCAGGCATTAAAGGCTTTTCTGCAGTGGATGTGCCTGTTCCACGGTTCATACTTGGGGTCTCTCTTTTCCTTGTTTTTCCTGAATGCGCCAATTTATTCTCCTAGTTATTAAAAATATATAAATGCAATATAAAAATAACAATTATCCCAAAAATTTTAACTTATTTTTGAAAAGATTATGCAATTCATTGATTTTTTTAAAAAAATCTATTGTGCAAAAACACCTGTAAACGAGGTTTCTTGAAAATCTTTTTTTTTTCAGAACGCCTGCATCCAAGGAGTTTAGAAAGCACTGGGCTTGTATGAGCAATATCCTGACGGGTGGGCTGGACATGCTAGAATGCTACATGTTATATTTCTTCCAGTTTTAGGTTTAAATTGTAAGCTGAAAACCAAACCGTTAATACTCAGGTTTTCAGGACAATGTCCCAATAAGTGCAAAAACACAGGGATCAATGATGCAGGCCTGCCTCTTCTGAAGGGAGCTGGTTCTGGGGCGAGGAGCGCTGCACGCTGCCCACCGCGGCTCCAGCAAGGCTCCCGACACGGTCCCGCAGCAGGGTCCTCCTCGGTGACCGCACGAGGACACAGCTCCCTCAGCGGGGCTGCCCATGACACTGCGGGGACGGCAGCTGGCTCCCTTGGGCAGGGGCCTCGCGGGCTGGCAGACACCCCAGGACCCAAACCGGAGGCAGCAGCGTCCCTTGGGGCACAGGCTGCTCACACCCGGCCGCAGCAGCGGGACCAGCACGAGCGACTCTTCCCCTGTCCCACACCATGAGACCACATCTCAAGTGCTTCATCCAACCTTAGGCCCTCCAACACAAGAACTATTTTGTCAGACCGTAGCAAGCCCTGAGGAGGCCGCAAGCCTGTCCTGGGGCTGGAGCACAAGGATGCGCTGCAGGAAGGTGAGGGGAACGACGTGTTCATCCTTAAGAAGAGAAGGATCTTACTGCCATCTCCAGCTACCCAGTGTGAGGGGACAGGGAAGATGCAGCCAGAACTCCTGCAGGTGAACAGTGGAGGGCCAGAGCTAATAGAAACAACGAGAATCAAGGGAATTCCAATTAGATATTAGAAGGATTTTTTTTTCACCAAGAGCGTAGTCAAATTCTAGACACGGGCCCACCGAAGCTGTAGAATTGCCATCCTAGGGGAGGCCGAAAAATGCCTTGGCAAGACCCTGGGCAGCCTGATCTGTGCTGGCCCTGCACTGAGAAAAGGACTTGGCCCGAGACCTCCAGAAGCCCAAACTAAATTGATCACTCCTAGCAGTCACAACCTCCAACTGCAGCAGAGATGAGTGCTGGGGAGAGGCAGGGGCACGCACCAAGAGAGGCAAGTTAGAACAGAGGCGATTCGAATAACAGTGCATCTATCCTTGTGTAGAAATCTACGGGAGAGCTTTGATGGCCTGGAACCTTGACAGCGTGGTCTAAGTGTACGAACGACCGGCAAGAATTCAGCAGGGTGGAGCGACGTGTCACGCTGCCACCTCTCCTGTGCCGCAGTCACTGGGTGCTCGAGGCATGGGAACGGCCTCCGATTACACGTTTCTCCTGATGAGAAATTTAGCGTCTCCACCTATGACTGGTTAAAAAGCAGAGGGAAAACTGGCTGAAGACCAATCCAGATAACGACTGAAATGCTGAGCAGAGAAGCGGCTGGGACACACAGGGCCAGCTGCGCTCTCTGACCCTGACAACATCAGCTGCAGTGCATCACACGTAGGTGGCATTTAGATGTTCAGTTACAAACAGCTGAAATCAACTGTTCACCATGTGCCGTCCGCCAACAGACCTATCCCTCCCTTTCTGATGTATTTCTTCCAAGATTTTCCCAAGAAGGTGGGCGGCCTCGGGAACGCTGCAGCGCGGTGCACACGGGGCCGCTCTGGAAGCCCTGCAGGAAGGACCTTGTGCCACAAGCAGCTCCTGGCACAGCCCTGCACCAGCGCCTCCCGCCCCGGCCGGCACAGCTCTCTCCTCATCTCCTGCCAGCGTTGGGGGAAGACGACGGATGCCTTCCTTGGTGATCAACAATTTTGTTATCGAAATTATTAAAGGTGCCACATATGGGTTTCTCATCTATGACAGCCTGGAAGGTGTACAAGAACTGGACAGACCACCTGTGCTAACACACGTTCCTAGCAGAAACCCAACTCTCCAATACTGCGAGTGCCTAATTTGGTGGGAGGGAGGGAAGCCCTCGATTAGAAGATCACTTCTAAATTTGTAACCCTTTTCTCCTCCTGGCTTCTTCCAGCATACTGTACCAAGATCCCCTCACAGGGCTCCCTCCCCAGCATCCCGGGCAGGTGCAGGTCCTCAAGGAGGCCCAAGAGGCCCCGTTCTGCGCCGGCGCCAGGAGCTCGGCCGCGCTCCCGAGGCCGCCTGCGCTCCTCCGTTAACGCACCGTCCGAGCAAGGGGCACAACCGCAGCGGCCCTGCGCTCTTCCCCGGTTCCTGCGTTTATTCAGGAAACTCTGGCAGCCTAGCAACGGATTCTCATGACCTGAAAAGCTTCAGCGCACTAAAAAGCAGCGTGTGTGGAACATGCAGAGCTAAACTGGAGGAAAAGCGGTGTAATGTGAATGTCCACAGTCCTCAGGTGCTGCTGACAGACCTGTTTCTACACGCATTTTTCCTACAGACATCAGGTACAGGTGCTATCTACAAATAAACAAAACAAAACTCCCAAAATTGTTTTGAGAATAAAATTCTCATCTCCCAAATGGTTCTTGTCCATTCTTGTTTCACTACACTCCTCTTATCCTGTAATTCTTAGGGGCAATTAGGTTTTTAACTAGAGCTTATACAAAAAAAAAAACTAAAAATCCTCAAAACACAAGCATATTAAACAAGCAACCTACATTCATTATTTTTATTGGATGTATTTAATGCCCATACATGATACAAAATTGCTTTTGATTCCTATTATACTCTGGAATAATACTACTACTACTCTTAGTGACTTTATTCTTTAGTGTGATTCGTTCTTATATCTTACATCTTTTGCAAAGGATTGATGTTTGGATCCATTAAAATAAGAATATTTGTGGGTGTTCTTTTTTTCTTTTTAGGAAAACATGTTTTTAAACAATTTCTGTAGGAAAGATTCATAATAACAGAACACAAGTGACAGACATTCTGTAAACAAAATTAAATGCACATTGCCTCCTTCATAATGCTTGACTTAGCCCAATGAAAACATAACTAACCTTTGTTGCAGCTGATGAGACAGGAGAGCTCTCATTACTTGTTAAATATTCTAAGTGTGCATTAAATACATATGCGTGCTTGCACACAGCAAGGCTTGAGCACCCTACCTGTTCGTGTCTCATCTGCTCTATCATTTCCATAACGCTGATAAAACTGTAGCAACGATCCGAGTGGTCAACCATAGCGGTAGGGAAAGGACGATTCTGCCAAATCCTCCACTCACACAAGGACAGTTCACGAGTTCCCTCCTCTTTAGGCTTCTGCAGTTTGGAATTCAAATAGCAAGGGGATTTTAATCAAGAAATTGTTCACCTTGTTCAATTGTTCAATGTCTACTTCAGGAACAATAAACAATAAATAATCTGAATGCAGGAAAGTTTGTAAACATTATCAGGACAACTTCAGCCTGGTCTAAAATGAAAACAAATGTTTTGTGTGATCATGGTTCTTAATCAAAGATGCGTTGTTTCAAATGGTGAAACAACAGATATAATTTCTCTGGATCAGCACAGGGCTTGCAGAACTGGAGTTTTTCTTTTTGGAACATTATCACAGTTATATAAACAAAGGAATTAAAAAGTATGGATAAAATACCATCATAAATAAACAGCATTCTGTATGAAATTTAGGATGCAAAATAGAAACTGAGTACTGGGAGATTACTCTTTTCAAAAGAAAAAAAAGACAGAAAAGGGACCCAAAAGGCGACTCAAAAGGGGACCCAAAAGGGACAGTATTCTGTTTTCAGACATTTAATTCCTAATTTTTAACTTCAAAAAACAATATACAATTCTGAAAATTGCATTTTTAAGACATCTTTCAAATTCATAGCTAATCTTGTTATCTAATGTTTCCTCTAGCTCTCCTATCAAAGGCAACATTATATTTAGTTTTAACTCACTGGTGCTTCCTCCAGGTTTTCTATGGTTTCAAACTGAATTTGTGGCAATTTCAACTCCTTAACTCCATCACTTTCTTTAAGCCTGTAAAGTCTGTCCCATATTTCAAATTCCTCAGATGACAGAGACCAGTTCTCATGACTGTGTGTTTCCTTAGTGCCTAGGAGGGAAAAAGAAAGAAAACATTTGGGGAAAATAAGTTCTACTTTAAGAAAAGAATAAACAATGAGAACTTTGTGTGGTACCAGTCAAAAAAAAAAAATCCATACTTTCTGCCACAGCCAAAACCAGATATATACAATCTGCTGTTAGAAACAAAATATCAAAACATAGCTCTATGTATTATAAACTGGGATACATCGGTCCATAAATCCATTGTTTTGGGGGAGACCTCATATAAACAAATACAGAGGTATATAAGGATGTGTCAAACCCATGCAGCCTGTGAACAGCACAGCGATCAGGACACAAGGAAAACACATGGTGTAAGTTTGTAGATGTGTTTCTCAAAGGCCTTGGGGAACACTGCAAATATTTTTCAAAGAGTTTTCTTAATATGAAAAACACCTCTTTAAGTACAGGCAATGCCACCAATTTGCTCTGCCGTAGGTATTTTCTCATGCATCCCCCCGCGTGCTGGAGGCAGCTGGTGCAGACAGGGCCCCGGTGCCGCTTGGCTCGAGCCCCGGCAGCTCCAGAGCCCGAGAGGGGCCGGAGGCACCTGCAGCCCGACGGCGGCTCCGGCTCAACCGCTACCGCCCTCCTCGAGGCAGGGAACCACGGCAGGTCCCTACGGGCAGCCACGGATGCAGAGCATGGAATACCCAAAGCACCGGCGTTAAAGAGCAGCTGGAACGCGGCTGCTCTGAGCCCGCACATATGAAGTTCGGGGAAAAACAATTAGGTTAATTTGGCATTCACCTCAGAAAGGATTTGGATGAACCTGTAGCCAACACCCTCTTCCGAATTAATGCCGCTTAAGAGGAATCAGTTTGTATCCCTCAATCCGCTCAAACGATACCTGCTGGAGCCGATGGCGTGACAACGTCTGCTAGGACTCAAACCCAGATCCCGCAAGGTGCTGAGAACTAATGACCGCCAAAACATTTTAAAGCTAATGTTTAAAAAAATAAGAGCGTGCAAGATAACCATTACTGCTAAATATTTCTGACCGAACTCGAGGAGATGTTATATATTTCCTAACTACCACAAGAATGTAGCAGAGAAGGAGAGAGACCTGAGAACAGCCTGTCTCTGGTCAAGGATGGAGCAGGAACGGAGCGGCTCTCCCCATGTCCTCCGCGAGAAACACCGCGAGAAACTGCCTCAAGGCAGGTGATGGTGCACGTTATCAGTTATCGTTCCTGCCCTCTCACACCAAAGCCTTCCCCGCTGCTGCTCTGCGCTGCTCAGAGGAGCCAATGCCACGTACCCCAGCAGGGCCACAATGTCACCGAGCGAGAGCCAACTAAAATGGAGACAATCGGGGACCCAGGCCTGCTAGCAACAAACAGGGAAATGCAATTTCAGATTTAGTGGCTGGTGGGACCAGAGAAACTCTTATATTTTCTATGTTCAGTAATTATAAATTGGAGGATTCATTCTTAGCAGAAAGATGTGTAACTAGGAGAGTTCTGCAGCGCCCTCCAAAACAGCAGCTCGACAAAAATCTGAGCAAGTTGCCTACTGAAATAGGCAGGTATTTGTACTAAATCAGGGATCCTGACATTCAAATCAAGTAGTATAAATTCTGCAAATTATGATGCGTGTTGTTTTTACACAAAGCCACTATTCAGAGCACTGAAACTCACTGTGTGGATGAAGAGCTCTCAAAACTAAAAGCAAACTTCAGAAAGATGCAGAGACATTTCAAAAACAGGCGTATTAAAGTATCAGAAATGAGCAGAGAGGAACATCTACAGCAGCACTGCTCAGTTTGTAGGTAAGCTTAGTGCAACCAACACTGGAGCAAAGGCAGGAAGTCTCCATTTGGGTGATCAGACTCAACACTTGGGGAATGGAAATTATTGAGATGTGGCTGTTGCATTAATACTGCCAAGATCAGCCGTAGTTATTTACATTACGTTGTGTGGACAGCTAAGCTGCATGCTAACAATTAATTGCAAAGTGCCAGAAATTCTTATTCAGCTCTCAGAAAAAAAAAAAGCCCACCGAATGCAGCGTGTTGGGCTGCTGCAGGGCTCTGCTGGCTCCCGGGGCGCAACACGTCCTGGTCACGTTCTTTAAACACAAAACCATTCCTCTTGCTTCTATGCTCGTTTTACTACACTGCCTAAGAAGCCCCTCAGCTTTAGCAAATAAGAGAGAACGAAAAAGACCATCTACAACATATTCACAACTGATTTTCCAACATGGCAGGGAGCACTACAGTAGCAACAAGAAAAATAAAATAGAGGCTTTTCTCTTCAAGATTTATCTCGAGTGTGGCCATCATCAGAAGCAGATTGTCACTTGCTTCAGGCAGCAAAGAACAGGACTTTGATGAATCCATACAAAGCTGGTGCTCAAGATGAGCAGAAGTTCCAAGAATTTGCTCTCGCGTAGCACCTGCGAGACAGCAGTCAGCCGCGTCCCTCCGTGTCCACCCGCGCTCCAGCTGAGCTCCAACCCGTCACACTGGGGACTGCAGCCTCTGAAGCGCTGTTCCCTCTGCAGGGATGTGCTCAGCGCACGGTCCACCTCATGCACTCGCTGCCTCTCATTTCAGCTTCCTGCGACAGATGTTCAGAAACGTTCTGAGATGCTGTTTCTGCCTCCAGGTTTTGCTCCCTTACTTCCCCGCAGGCCGCGTGCCTGTTTGCACGAGCCCAGTGCTGCCTCCTGCTCTGGAACGTGGGGAGATGCTGGAAGCGCCTTGTGCACGAGCCCAGCGCTGCATCCCGCTCCAGGACACGGGGAGACACCGGGAGTGGGATGCTGGGAGGCACCAGGAGCGCCTTGTGCACGAGCCCAGCGCTGCATCCCGCTCCAGGACACGGGGAGACACCGGGAGCGGGATGCGGGGAGGCACCGGGAGCACCTCGTGCACGAGCCCAGCGCTGCTGCCCGCTCCAGGACACGGGGAGACACCGGGAGCGGGATGCGGGGAGGCACCGGGAGCGCCTCGGCGCTGCCCGGCGAGGCTGACCCTGCACACCACGGAGCAGCCTCGGAGCAGCACCAAGCTCCCTCCTCGACAGCTCTACCCTGCTCAATGGGAGATGACATGAGCAAGCCACAGGGAAAGCTGCTTTTTTTTTCCTGCATTATTTCATAGCTTGCTTCCCCTTCCTCTGCTCAGCCTTTTGCTTTCATTGGACAATCTTCAGAAAAAGATCAGATGTATATTTTGATAACAAGAAATTTAAGCTCAGAAGCCCTTAAGAACATTAACCCTTAGGTCTAACTACACGAATACTGAAACACAAAGCTACTGAAGGAGTTCCTTCCTTCACAATAGTTCCTATTGGTCTTTAATACTAGCATAAATCTAGCATGAAAATTTCCAAGTATTTGCAGAACATGAGCTTTTTCCTCCTATCACAGAAGTTATATTTAGATCACTGAGTAGTCCAGTGTCACATGAGGGGATCAGCTGAGAAGCAATTTCTCTTTTTAGACTTTTCTCTAGCACTGGCAGTTCATAAACTACTCTTGCTTCCTCCTTTTTTCCCCCTTCCCCAATAATTCTTTACTTTTAATGCGTTTCTGTACTACCGGCATTTGCAAAGTTAGAAAGAAGCCATTCCTTGCATTAATAAAATTGCTAAGCCCAACTGCTACAGATAAACAACAGACTCAGTACAGAATAATCACTAAACATTTAGTGACAAATATGTCATCCAGCGCAGGTTGTCAGAAGCCTCCAAGGGCATCACTAACATTTGCCTCTTCCAACTGAGCAGCAAGTGGAGTTTCTGGCCCTCACTCACTGGAGAAAATGAAGCAAACATCTGTTTGGAAGCACAGACATTTAGGACAGAACTGTGATCCGAGGCACAGAGGGTGGAATCCAAGCAGCCGCCAGCACAATATCCCCACGGAAAGGTTACAGTGACAGAAAGGACACTTTCACTACAGACCGGGGCCTGGTGAGCACGCAGCTTGGATATGCTGCAATATAACATGAGATTGCAGCTTACACAGTGCTTACAGAAACACCATAATCCTCTTACCAGTGACACAGGAAAAGAGAGCAGATTTATTCTGCAGAGAGCTGGATCTCCTCTCTTTGGAGCGCGCTCTCGAATTGTCTGGCTCGTATTTTTCTGTAGTGATGAACATCTTATGCAGCTTTGGATTTATGCCTTCTGGAATCATACGTGGGCTATGCTGGTAAAAGTGAAGAGTTTTGTTTTCCACAATGGCTTTGTGAATGCTCCTCTTGTTCGACTGGCTTTGATTATATGTCTGCAAAAGACAGAGCAAGTCAGGTGCTGGTGAACAGTTTTCCAGGCAGAACTTTACCAAAAGCAAAAGCGCCCCTGAGGACCCAGGAGGCTTCTCGGCAGTGCACCACGTTCCAGCATGAAGCTGCAAAATCTTTTACAAACACAAGCAGAACAAAATAGGACACAAACGCAGGGAACCCAAGCACATGCCCCCTCTAAGGGAGGCCGCTCAGGTCACTGCAAGCTCCTCGCAGTACGACCCAACCTACGGCAACGAAAACGGGGAAGAAAGGGGATGGCGAAACAGAGAAATAGGGGCGCACTGAAAATACCCGAGTTGCTACCTTAAAAAAAGGAGAACTAGTAACTGCTTTTTTTGATGTTTCCATTACCTAGATCAGATTAAATGTGGATAATCATCTTTGTGTCTAAGTAAAACATTCAAAGCAGTTGTGGTAAAAGAAATAACAAAAAAAAGACTGTTCCTTAAATTGCAAGTGTGTCATAGACTATGAAAGCCTTAAAATACACCAGGCAAAACAAAACCCTTGATGTAGAGCTACTCATAGGCTGAACACAGATCAGAATTGGCACAGCACTGAGAAGAACGGAACACAGAGCCCGTGCCAGGAGGGATCCAGGATCCGCCACGGATCCAGGGTGAGGCAAGCGAGATGACCACAGCCTCAGAAAGGAGGCCAGGCCGAGGGAGGCACAGGGCCACTGCCCTTGTCACCTGCGCCGCCAGCCCTCCAGCTGCGCTCCCCTCGCCCTGGGAACACAAACACGGGCACTGATGGAGACGGGAAGGCGCCCGCGCTTGGAGACGGGAAGGCGCCCGCGCTTCCCGCCCTGCTGCTCCGGGAAGGCTCCTCCGAGCCGGGCACGCCGTGGTGCCCTGTGCCCGGACCTGCTCACAGACGGGCTTAGGAAACTGCAGCAAGGCAGGTGCACAAAGGTGCTCTGAGCACCCGGGAGGGCGGCTAACGGCTGGCTGCGCCAAACCATCCCAGCCGCAGGCCGGTACTTTGGTTTTGAGCCTAACACAGGCACAAAGGGCTCTACAGTACGCAACCCCCTGCTTCCCAGCATTGGGAAAAGCTTTTCCCGTTGCTCCACAGATGGTGCCAGCAGGGCTGACAAGCTGGAGAGGCCCTGGCCTCCCCCATGGACTCTGGGCCTTCACATTTGCATCCATCCAAACCTCTGCTCGCGGCTCCCCTCGGGGCTCAAGCACCTTTACGGGAGTTAATGTGAGAGCACCTGATACTTAGCTACGAGTTACGTGAAACAGGAGAACCTCCACGTTACCAAGAGAGCTGGAAGGAAACTATATTGAAAAAGAAAAAAGGCAATATTCTTTGTCAATAAAAGTTTGATGATGTCAAAACAAACTATTACATAAAATGACTGTTCTACCTGGGGGGAGGTTGTGCGTCAAGGGTTTCTGAGTGAGCTGGAGAACAGCATGGCAACTGCATAAAGGGAAACTTCATGGGATTTAAGGGGCCATGTTAATACCCGCTTGCAGACTGCAGCTTCTAAATGCAACCGGTCTTCCTAAGTAGCACGTGAAAATGTCTATTAAAGACACTATTCACATTTATTGTGTTTACCTCGATGGATCCTTCAAAAAAGCTTGCTTTCCCCGGGGAGGATTCTTTAAGCCCCTCACCTGGAATTAAACCTCTGCTACCTACAAGTTTAAATTGGAGGCACAATCCCAATGGGAACAGATGAAAGAACAGGACGGATTCTGAGCTTACACTTGGCATACACAGATCTCAGGCTTCCCCTCATGGAACGGGATCCAACTAAGATCGCAGCCAGCGACACAAACCCCAGGCGTGCCCAGGCCAGAAGGGGATTTCGTGCCGAGCAGCGAGGTGCACGCGAGGACACTTCCACGCCAAGAGGGGACAGGAGATGGTGAAGCTGCAAGGCTGCTGGTGCGTACTGCAGAGCAGGAGGCCTCGTCCCCACCGCGCAGCGGAGGCCCCGCAGCACGTTCGCTTCCCGAGGGGCAGCCTGCAGCCCAAGAAGATTAACTAACTATACCCCGAGGCGAGCGCCGAGCTCCAGGAATTTAGCAAAAGTAGCTTTCCACTAAGCTGATCTCGTCAGGCCTCACACGCAAGACGCTGCGACTAAGCGCTCGTCTGAGCGCGCGGTGTCGTCAGCAGAGCAGCCCGCGGCCTCCGCTGCCTCCACACGCCATTCTGCAGCCTGGCAACACAGAGGAAAAACCCAAAACCTTCCTCTCGGTTTCAGTTATTTAAAAAAGGAGAATGAAGGCTTAAACACCTTAACGCTGAGAAAGCATGCGGATTTTGGGAATACTGCAGGCGTTCCTGTCCCAAGAGTTAAAACGCTGCTAGAGAGGCCGGGGCTGCCACGGTGTCAAGCCTAGGGAACAGAGCTGTCCAGAAGGGGCTGGAGACACCCCGCTAACCTGAGGAGGCTGGAAACACCCTGCTCTCCCCAGAGCTCCCTGCAAGGGGCTGCAGTGCCCTGCGCTCCCCAGAGCTCTCCCTGCAAGGGGCTGCAGTGCCCTGCTCTCCTCAGAGCTCCCTGCAAGGGGCTGCAGTGCCCTGCTCTCCCCAGAGCTCTCCCTGCAAGGGGCTGCAGTGCCCTGCTCTCCCCAGAGCTCCCTGCAAGGGGCTGCAGTGCCCTGCTCTCCTCAGAGCTCCCTGCAAGGGGCTGCAGTGCCCTGCTCTCCTCAGAGCTCCCTGCAAGGGGCTGCAGTCCCCTGCTCTCCCCAGAGCTCCCTGCAAGGGGCTGCAGTGCCCTGCGCTCCCCAGAGCTCTCCCTGCAAGGGGCTGCAGTGCCCTGCTCTCCCCAGAGCTCCCTGCAAGGGGCTGCAGTGCCCTGCTCTCCCCAGAGCTCTCCCTGGAAGGGGCTGCAGTGCCCTGCTCTCCCCAGAGCTCCCTGCAAGGGGCTGCAGTGCCCTGCTCTCCTCAGAGCTCCCTGCAAGGGGCTGCAGTGCCCTGCTCTCCTCAGAGCTCCCTGCAAGGGGCTGCAGTCCCCTGCTCTCCCCAGAGCTCCCTGCAAGGGGCTGCAGTGCCCTGCGCTCCCCAGAGCTCTCCCTGCAAGGGGCTGCAGTGCCCTGCGCTCCCCAGAGCTCTCCCTGCAAGGGGCTGCAGTGCCCTGCTCTCCCCAGAGCTCCCTGCAAGGGGCTGCAGTGCCCTGCTCTCCCCAGAGCTCTCCCTGGAAGGGGCTGCAGTGCCCTGCTCTCCCCAGAGCTCCCTGCAAGGGGCTGCAGTGCCCTGCTCTCCTCAGAGCTCTCCCTGCAAGGGGCTGCAGTGCCCTGCTCTCCCCAGAGCTCCCTGCAAGGGGCTGCAGTGCCCTGCTCTCCCCAGAGCTCCCTGCAAGGGGCTGCAGTGCCCTGCGCTCCCCAGAGCTCTCCCTGCAAGGGGCTGCAGTGCCCTGCTCTCCTCAGAGCTCCCTGCAAGGGGCTGCAGTGTCCTGCTCTCCCCAGAGCTCCCTGCAAGGGGCTGCAGTGCCCTGCTCTCCTCAGAGCTCCCTGCAAGGGGCTGCCGTGCCCTGCTCTCCTCAGAGCTCCCTGCAAGGGGCTGCAGTGCCCTGCTCTCCCCAGAGCTCCCTGCAAGGGGCTGCAGTGCCCTGCTCTCCTCAGAGCTCCCTGCAAGGGGCTGCCGTGCCCTGCTCTCCCCAGAGCTCCCTGCAAGGGGCTGCAGTGCCCTGCTCTCCCCAGAGCTCTCCCTGCAAGGGGCTGCAGTGCCCTGCTCTCCCCAGAGCTCTCCCTGCAAGGGGCTGCAGTGTCCTGCTCTCCCCAGAGCTCCCTGCAAGGGGCTGCAGTGCCCTGCTCTCCCCAGAGCTCCCTGCAAGGGGCTGCCGTGCCCTGCTCTCCCCAGAGCTCCCTGCAAGGGGCTGCAGTGTCCTGCTCTCCCCAGAGCTCCCTGCAAGGGGCTGCAGTGTCCTGCTCTCCCCAGGGCTCTCTTTGGAAGGGGCTGCCGTGCCCTGCTCTCCCCAGAGCTCTCCCTGCAAGGGGCTGCAGTGCCCTGCTCTCTCTGGAAGGGGCTGCCGTGCCCTGCTCTCTCTGGAAGCGGCTGCCGTGCCCTGCTCTCCCCACGCCGCTCACCCGCTCTTCCCGCCCCTCCGCCAGGATAACCACGATCCGGCCTTCCCGCTTGCGCCCCGTGCGGCCCATGCGCTGCACGAGGCGGATCGGGCTCTTCTGCGCGTCGAAGCAGATGATGAGATCCACCTCTCCGATGTCCAAGCCTTCCTCCCCAACGCAGGTGGAGACCAGGGTGTTATAGCCACCTTCGCGGAAGCGCTTTACCACCTGAATGGGGGATTACAGAGACATCCAACACGTTAGCGAGCTCACACACGTGTAGCAGTGCTCAGAAGCTGAAAAACTGAACTGCATTTTACGGTTACGAATGTGCAGTCAGTTTTTCCAAGTTTGTCAACTACTGCATTCAGAACTGATGATCAAAATACAACACGTGAATTTTATCAGCATCCAATTCTTTTCTTAAAGAGAAAGCATACCTTATTCTGAGTTCAAAATTTATGTTCTCAGCTTTACAATTAAGTACTTCTGTTTAAAAAGCGTTATTACATCAAAATTTAAGGATATCGCTTCTGCATTTACAACAAAAAATCCCCTAAGCAAACGTCTTTCAACAAGCAAATATTTTTCAACATTTTAAAATGCGTAAAATTCAGCATTGCCTAGTATTGTAATTGTATAAAATACTTGCATTTATATATTTGGCTCAGCGAGTATAATCTCAAATACTCCAGGAGCCATTGCATTACCCAGGAATTCACGACTGATACTCCAAGGTTGTGTGTCTGCCATAGACCTGTATCAACAACTCATGCAATCGCTTACACAACGAACACTCTCTCAAACACCATTTCCTGTAACAAATCCCATCCCTCTACCTCAAGCTGCTCCTTCTGGGTGAAGCCTCTGGTGCTCTTCCCTGTGGAATGGCCCACGAAGGTCATGACTCGGACAACGGGACAGAGCCGCGAGAGCATCTCCGCGATTTCTTGCACGCTGTCTCGAAACGATGAGAAGATCATTACCCTGGTATCCACCGATTCGTTTTCAGGTGTGCTTTGATCTGTTTAAATAAATAATGCAAGGAAAGGTCATCCCCTAGGTTACAAATTCACAGCTCTCATCCGGCTCCAGGGCTGGGAGATTTTGTCCAAATATACTCACTTACAAAAACTTTAAAAAATGTATTAAAACAAAATCTAAATAGGTCAATCCAAAGTATCAGTAGTTGATATTAACAGTCAGGAACGTCTCAGGCTGAGGAGACAAACCTCCCTGCTCTCAGAAGATGCTCCAAGACACCGGCTCCTCCCTGCAACCAGCAGTGTTCAGTTTGGCACATTTGCACCAGCTGTGCGGAGAATTTCTCTGAGGTTCATTATTAACATTGCTCTGGAAAGCTCAAGTTTGCAAATAAGTGTCTTGAAGTAAAGCTTAAACAGCTGCTTCCAAGGAGATGCTAATGTGATTTTTAAAGCTGCTACCCCCGTGCCCCGAGGCACCTCGGCGGTTGTCAGTGTGCGGCTGTGTCCATGGACGGCTGTTGTGGGTCTGCGGGAGCAGAGCGGCATCAGCAGTCTGGGATTAGCTGCAAAGTCACCTCCACTTCTACAATTTAGGGTCGTCACGACAGCAGAAAAAGAAACGTCCAAAATCTCCTTTATCTACCCAAATCCACCGGGATCTCTTCCATCTCAAAGATCTGTCATCACCGTTCTTTGTGTTACTCATTTTCACAGTGAAAATAACTTCTGCCTCAAAGAAAAACAACTGTGGACTGATTCACCCTGAAGCTGCAGATAGCAGGACATTTAAAGCAGCTGAGAAAGCGAAATACTGTGCCTCTCTAGCCTGCAGATGGTTTATCTGGACAGCAGCATTAGTCACAGCCACATGTTGCAAGTGGGCAAAAATGCAGCTATTTCCTTAACATCTCTTCAAACAGCAGTTATTTCCCGCTCAGGCATTCAGCTATCAGCCAAACACCACAAGGAAAATAAAATTTCACAAAAAAAAAAACAGGACATTAGCTTTAAAAGATTTTAACAAGACGCCTACCAATTCCTAAAGCCCCCGGTGGTTTCCAGGCCCAGGAGGGTATCATCAACTACTGCACAGCCTCACGGCCTACTCAGACTTAGCACCAGGAGGAATCAAACAGAGTTCAGGAGATAAAGAGCTCCCTCACTACACACTTCTCCAAAAAAGACCTTTACCTCTTCAACAGTGAAAGAAAATTTGGACAAAGAATCCGTTTTCTCAAGTCTGACTCTACAAAAAGCTGTTTTCCTGAATACATGAAGAACAGGCCCTTGGTGTTGACCACAGTCACACGCTACGCCTACAGCTGCGGTAGCGAGGTGTTTCCTGGAGTTAAAGTCCAAGTATGATTTAAATACATACATACACACACACATATAGACACATACACCATATACAACTCTGACCAGCTAACAAAACTCCCAGTCTCCCCTTTCATTCTGCAAGGAGATGCACAGAAATGCTTTGAGCAGCTCAAGCCATCTTTACTGCCTCAAAGAGACAAGCTGCAACTAAGCATCTTCCCCATTTCTTCCTCAGGAAACCCTGAAGTCCCTGGGGGATTAGGACACCCGCTGCCTCGGGACAACGCTCCAGCCAAGGGGGCTGCCAACCAAGGGGGCTGCCGGAGGCGTCCCGGCGCGCTGGCCGCCTGCGGGAGCTGCTCCGCGGTTCCAACGGCTGGTGACACTGCAGGCACGGGTCAAGCAAGGCCTTGAAACAAACAGCGCGGATGAGCACGGTTCTCACCCGGGAACCGGGGAGTTACAACGCTGCTATCCTGCGTTCTCCATAATTTGCCGTGCTGAGCAGACGGATAGGCCGTATACTCTAGAATAAGCGCAGGTTGGATGCATTCTACTTACCTGAGTTCATTTTATTTTCTGCCACCAGCTTCATGTTAAAAAAATAGATATGGATATATGGAATAATGGTGTTGAGCATATCCTCATCACTTGAATAGCCATAACGTTCAGTAGCATCTGCTTTTGTACTGTGAAAGGTCTTGTAGGGCTGCCCTTTCCTCCTTGACCTCACCTGAAAGCAGCCGTGGAAAGCTCAAGGCACTCGCAGCCCATGACGAACCTGGGAAGCGATGCAGGTGCGGCAGAGTAGCCGGGAAGCCACCGCTTCCAAAGCCCTGGTCCCGCAGCGCTGCCCTGAGCTGCTGCCGAGCGCAGGGCGCCACGGCGGCGAGCGCGGCGCGAGGGGCCGGCATTGAGGTCGGCAGGGACCTCTAGGGATCATCCAGTCCAGCCCCTGCTCCAGCAGGGACACCCAGAGCACAGGGCGGCATCCAGGCGGGTTGGAGATCTCCAGAGAAGGAGCCTCCACGGCCTCTCTGGGCAGCCTGTCTAGGGTTTTGTTCCAGAGCCTTCTGAGGGAGCAAAGATCCGTGCAATTAAGTTTGGAATTTTAATAAGCACTCAGGTTTTTATCGACGGGCTTGAGCCAAAGCCCTGTCTGGAGGAGGGCGAAAGGAGGACACGGGTGTGTTCGCGCTCAGCCCAGGAACACGCTCGGGCGCAGCCGCCTGCGCGCGGGGGCTTCGGGATTACTCGCAAGGAACCGGGAGCCGGGGTGGAGGAGCAGCTCTGCGGCTGCTGCACAGATATTATCAAAGATGCTGTGACACAATGAATGACAAGCCAAATAAATAAGATGACACTGTATTTCTGTCCATTGCCCAATACATTGGGTTTGGAAAAGCAAAACTTTGCGATTAGATTGAATGTTGAAGTGTTTTCTGACCTTGCATTATAGGCACAGACTTCACGATCAGCTGCTCGTCCTTGTTTCAAATTTAACTATATGGATCTAGAGAACTGGTGCGAGGAAACTGCTTCCTACTCCCTTTGGCCCAGACAAAAAAGGGATGAGAAAGGAGAATGTAAAAAAGGGTTTTTAATTCCAGTCTGAGGCTTGAGAGGTTGTCACTCCTAGGAGCTGGCTGTGCATCAGGAACTCATCCATACAGTCTCCATTCATTTGAAAACAGAGAAGGAAGTGTATGTAATATTAAAACCAGCTATCATACAGGAAAGCTGGAATATTGGTAGTGGTGGCAAAACAAATGTATTTGCCAGCATCACTAAAAAGCAATTACTTATATGTGTGGGAGGAAGGGAATTAACTTGTAGCTTCACAGAGAATTTTAATTATATGTTTCCCATTCCTATATGCATATAGAAATGACAAAAATTGTATGAAATAAAAAATACCAGCAGCACAAGACTTAACAATTTTTCCATGCTCAAACCCATGAGCTTAATTCTACCCATCTTCATTCAGTTATTTTAGTATCAGGTTAAACAAAATACTAGAAGAATTACATATCTTTATACAGCAGATTAAAAGAAAAATCCATGCTTTGATGACAAAAACTCTAGCATAATCTAACTGCTGTAATAATCAAGATATATAAAATATCTGGAAGCATCTTAAAGCTAAATGTCAAAATGAAACACTCGAAAGATTCTTTTAAGGCCTTTTTACATAAAAATATTTTTCATTTCAGATAAGCACAAATATCCATGTATTACTGATAGTAAGAAACATTTTATGTAGCAGTCCAAACCTATTGGTTGTTTTAGAAGCAAAAGCAGCAAAACAAAACCTCCTTCCTAGTTTGCCATAGTAGAAGCCGCCTCCCTCAAGGATTCACGCCGGAATTTCTATACTGTATCACACAGTAGTTCTCATTCCTTATGAATAATCAGGAGCAGGAAAGTTAATTCACACTGAAACTCTATCCAGTGTATTACATGGTAATAATCAATTTGATGCAACATTCACCTGGATCCACACACCTTATGTACAGCAACTCCCAAGTCGAGCGAGGACTAAGGAGCCACATCATCCCCAGAGAGCCCCCAAGGTTGAGGAGGTCTCTGCGCTGGGCAAAGGCTCTTCCTGGGGCTCAGCTGCTGGGCCCTTGGCCCATCCTCATCCTCACGCACAGCACGGAGACACGGAGAGCCCAGCTGGGCACACGGAGCACCGTCCCCACCAGGAACACCCACAGACCCCTTCCTCTCACATCTACTTCTTATAGGTGCTGCTAGCAAGACATCTCCAAGGAAAAGGTGTAAGACGCTCCAGTACTAAGAACTGAGGGATTTTTTTCCCCCAAGACATTCAATTTCTTTCTTTGAAATTACAGGACAAGATTGAAGAATAAAAGGGATTATTTTGCTACTGTAATTTCTCAACACTGTAGGGATAACCGGTCTATAAAAAAAATCTGAGAGTATATTTTAAATTAAGATAGAATATCTTTCTTCTAAGTACAACCATTTTGGAACTTAATGCAGCTTAACTATTTAAATTAATCAAAACACATACTTCTCATTAGCAGGTATTTTGTATTTGTCCTTTAAGTAGTCATACAACTATTGATTTATGCCCCTTCACATAATCTCCAGCATTTTATCCTTAAACTCTATAAATAGGTTACAGCTTTTTTCTTTTCCTCAAGCAAGTTACCAAGACATCTTCTATTTTTTTTAAACAACAAACAAGCCCCGTATTCCAGATAGGTACACTACAAACACTAATGTAAATATATATTCACACACATATATACATACTTGACAAAAAACAATTTAGCACTTACCAGAACATCCTCGTTTCCAGGATTCAAAGTGCTTTACTACAATTTCCTCCAATTTCCTTAATTTTGGATGACTGTAAATGAATTCTTTTTTGTTTTCAGACACTGGAAAGGACACAAAGCAATTTAAGATAAGTGCACCTGCAGTATCTATACAGGCTCAGTGAACTGCATTTTCTTGCATTCTGACTCTGAGTCAGACATAAAAATTCTCAACGCTAGTTCTAATTAAGTTCACCTAAACAAAAACTTCAGTGAATTACAGAAAAAAAAAAAGTAAAAATGTATTATTATTTTGCTATGACCACATTGTAAAGATACATTGTCAGTCTAATTATATTTAAGAGTTAAATAATATTTTACCCTAATATTTTAATTCAAATTAAAAGCTTCCAATACGCAACACTCATTTGAAGGTCGCTAGAATGACTAAAAGAAGATAAAAAGAAAAGTGAGTCTGCTGAAAACTGAACTTTGAATGAAGAACATGAGCCAGGCATCACCATGAACGCCTTGGTGCATCCACAGAGCCTGCAGCAGCAATTCCTGTTTCATTTAACAGCGACTCTGCTCCGGCAGAGATGGAATTAGGGAAGAGGCAGCGGAGTAAATGGTGGGTCGTGGAAAGGGAAGCACTGACCTGGGCCGTCCTTGCGCAGACCCCCGTTTGCTGCAGTCAGGGACGCGTCTGCAAACATGTCCCTGAGCTGCTGGTACAGCTGCAGGAAGTCCTCGTTGCGGCCAAGTTCGTTTCTTGTACGACTTAATCCTTTGTAAAACGTTTAAATATCTTAGTATTCAACCTCCAGAGTGTATCTAATTTTTGCTACACAAAAGACAGGCTTCTTTGAAGCAACCAGCTCTTTTTGAGAGCTAAAATGTACATGTCAGCTTTAAAAAACAAACATTGTTAGTACCCTTTTTATATTTTTCATATTAATGTATTTTTCAGGTAAGACACCGATATAGAATTTAAACACAAAAATTATATGGATAGAAAAGCAACCTTGGCTCTATTAAGAAACTGAGAAGTTTTATGTCAGCTGCTTTACATCAAAAAAACTCTACAACTACCATCAATGCTTCCAAGGACCCAAAGAAAAGGGAGCTCATTGCAAAAAACAAACCAACCAACCAACCAACAGTTCTTGGATGATTTTACGACAATGCTGGAAAGAATGTTGTCCTGCTGGAAGCAGAAGCCCAGCTCACCAAAACCTGCACGCAGGACACAGCCCCTTCCGTCAGGGACCTGTTGGCCGGGGCCAGGCACTCGGGAGCTGGGAAACTCTGAGGGCTCTTTAGTGCCGAGGGCCAACAGAAGCACGATGCGCTCAGAAATGGCAAAATCTGCACGTGCAAGAGTAATAAAATGCAAAATACCAACGGTATAATCACAAGGGTTATTAGCAAATGCATCTATATGTTGTATATTATGCAGTATCATTAATAAATATTATATGCCGTGCTAATATCCATACTTTGCTCCGCACACAGCCCATGCACAGGGTATAACGCACAGCGGGCGCTGCAGCGCACGGCCCCCCGCAGCGGAACCTCCTCGGGAAGGCGGGAAAGGCCTCGCAGGGGAAGCAAAGCTCCTCCTCGGAGCACGGAGCAGGCCTTGTGCACGCCACAAAACACAAGGACAGGAGGAGCTACACGCGCTTCAGCAGCGAGAGGGAAGATGTTGCGTGCTCAGTGTAAAAATCCTGGAGTGATAACTCTAAATTTGTATTTAAAAAGTCTTTTGGCAAAAATACTTAAAACTGTAACTATTTTTACTAAGAACATGAGCTAACAAAGAGAGGAATTGCTTTAAAAGGTCACACCCTTCCTTGATTTAATTTAATTTGTTCATTTGTTTAGTTTTCTCTCCTAAGATACTGCTATCACTTACCCCAAATTCTATTTGTCTTCCCCATTTTCAAAACTGCTCCCATACTGTATAACTATTTTTAACATTGAATGACATATTTCCAAAGGGGACGAAGAAGAATTAAAAAAAAAAAAAAGTTAAATTTGCAACCTAGTCATTACATTAAATATTTTGATCAAAAGTATTTATACACGAGGTAAATTATGGGTCAAAAGGAAGGATGCTTCTGAAGACTCTTCACCTTTTGATCCATCCATAATTCCACAAAGGTAGATAAATAATGATCGTAACCCCATCTGCAGCAGTAGCTCATAACCATGATATAAACTAATACAAAGTGCAAAATCTCCTTCAATTGTGCCTTGCAGCATTCCCTGTGAAAACAAAAATGACACATTAGATTTCAAAAGTCAATAAGCAGCAGGAATCATATTACAATTCTTATGACAAAAAATAGATTATCATCTGAAAAATGGTACCAAGGAAAAACAATAATGTACAGTACGTGTTTTGTCTGTCAAAAACTCCAGAAAAGGGGTCAGGGAATTCCTGGGGATCAGCCATGGCAATTTTCTCCTGCCATTCAAATTATTTCCAAAATATTTGTATTAGCTTCCCTGGTTAGCTCATTACTTTTCCAATGAAATAAGCTTCCAATGAAAGGCAAAATCTGACAGCTGAACCATCCATCAATATTTGACAAAACTAGGGATTTCTGTCATGTCTATCTAGGCCACCAAGCTTAAGTAAGGGTAGTTGTCTTTGCTCCTGTGAACCATATTTCCCAATATTGTTTTAAGGTACACTTTGTTGTTGTTGTTTTAAGGCAATATTCTAAGTTTTCACCTCCTCAGCAGTTCACCTCAAGTTTCACTCCTCCGTGGCAATTTACAGAAAAACAGGGGGAGCAATGTTGTTTTGAGGTCAAGGTACAGTGCGGGCAGTCAGGAAGTGCACTGCAAGTTCTTACTGTAATTCCAGCTTGCAAATGAACTTCTTTGCTTATTCTCTAAACTTTCCTATATTAGCATCAAGAAATGTGGAACAAGCAAGTGTATGTTATCCCAAGGCTACAAATGGAATATTACAATGGAAATATAAGTTAAAACATTCCAATAAACTTTGTAAACTATGAAATATCACTACTTGCCATGCTAAAACCACAAAAATTAATATATTTACCGCATTTTGTGAAGAAGGGTTTTTTCTAAATTGGTCCCTTGCTAGAATTATCTGATACTTCGTAAGGCTGGGAATCTCCCGCCTCGCTAAAACTCCTATTTTAATCAGGCGGCCAGCAAATGTTTCTAGCACCTGCAAACAGAACAAAAAGCATACATGAGACACGAAGGCAAGGATGACATTGTTAGAAAGGGCTGAATATCCTTATTCCTATTCTTGTCAATATATAAAATAGAACACAAGGGGCTCGTTTCTTTCCTCTGGACGGTATTTTCCCCTCTCTCGTGGGGACCGCTGCTTTCCACGCGTTTTCTAGCAGGTCACCAGCCTGCAGCAGGTCTGCAGGAAGCCGCTGCAGCGCATGCGCAGTGGTTGCAGGAAGCCGCTCCAATGCACATGCAGCAGCTGCAGGAAGCCGCTCAAATGCACATGCAGCGGTTGCAGGAAGCCTCTCCAATGCACATGCAGCAGCTGCAGGAGGCCGCTGCAGCTCCGCAGCGGTTGCAGGAAGCCGCTCCAATGCACATGCAGCAGCTGCAGGAGGCCGCTGCAGCTCCGCAGCGGTTGCAGGAAGCCTCTCCAATGCACATGCAGCAGCTGCAGGAAGCCGCTCAAATGCACATGCAGCGGTTGCAGGAAGCCTCTCCAATGCACATGCAGCAGCTGCAGGAGGCCGCTGCAGCTCCGCAGCGGTGCAGCCCGCAGGCGTGCGCGCGCGGAGGGGCCCGGCAGGCCATGGCCGCTGCGCGGGTGCTGCGCGGGTGCTGCGCGGGGCCTTGTCTCCTTCGCGCTGCGTCCCGCGAGGGGAACGAGGGAAGTGACCCGCACTAACTCACCCTAATCCTGTTTTTCCTCTCTGCTCCCCAGCCTCAGGTGGTCGGGATTTTTTTCAGGACTTAGTTTTGCCTGAGTGCTAACTCGGCAGTAATTGGACTAATGAGATCGGCACTACGGAAATGACTAAATCTGCTGGCCCACCTGGCTAACGGTCCCAAACACGCACTGGTGTGCCCAGCACCACCGCACGCTCCTGCACTTAGCCTGACAGACACACTGCTTCATCCCTGCTCACGCGCAGCATTCCCGGGTTTCCTGAGCCTTTTAAGGGCAGTTGGGCTGAAGCAGCGTCGGGAGGAAAGAGGGCAACACACAGCAAAGCCCTGAATGCCTATTCCTTTCTTTGCTCTTCTTTCAGCTCACTGAAAAGCGAGTCCAACCAGAACAGCAAGTGCAAGTTTGGGACTCAGAGCAAAACTTCAGCTTTTGAACTCAAAACGGCCCAGCAGGAAAAAAAAAAACAAATCTAAAATACAGTGCATGTTCTAACACCAAGTAACACCCCTCTATTTATGCTCTCCACACTTCTAGAGTGTTTGGGGTTCCTGCAGTCTGTTGAGATGCGTTAAGATTCTCAGCAACCACTGCCTCTGTGTGCCCCTCTCTGCAGCAGCCGCTTGGTCCGTCTGGTTTCATTCCTCCCACAACCCGGCCCTGCTTCAGCCTCCTGCTCCGGGTACGGTGCCCGCCTGGCACCGAGTGGGAAGCCCCGAGGAGACGGGCGGGAATGACCACAGCTGCAGCTGCGTTAATCCCGATGGCATCAACAACACAGAGGGCTTCGGAACGGGATGGCGCGAAGGCAGCAGCTCCGCTGGGAACAGGAGGCACTGGGGAATTTCCACAGCGCAGGCTCCGCGTCCGCAGATCCCTCAGGAACAGCGAGCTGGAGCCAACAGGCTGAGCAGATCAGGGCAGGGAGAGGCCGGGGGGTAACGAAGCCGAAACCCTGCCAGCCCCCGAGCGCTCGGCGGCAGCCCGGCCTGCTCCCGCTCCGCGCGCGGCGCCGCTCCGTACCGCGGCGCACGGCAAGGAGTGACGGAGCGGGAGCGGAACGCGGCGCAGCCACCGCCCCGGGACGGGGTGATGGGCCCCAGGCAGCCCCGGGCACGAGGAAGGGGCGCCCTGCAGAGCGCCCACTGCTCGGCGCCCGCGGCACACGCAGGGACGCGCGTTCACGCCGCGGCACACGCAGGGACGCGCATTCTCACCGCGTTCTCACCACGCTCGCCCCACAGCACACACAGGCACGTGCGTTCTCGCTGCGTTCTCGCCACGCTCGCCCCACAGCACACGCACAGACGCGCGTTCTCGCCACGTTCTCACCACGCTCGCCCCACGGCACACGCACAGACGCGCGTTCTCGCCGCGCTCGCCCCACGGCACACGCAGGGACGCGCGTTCTCACCGCGCTCGCCCCACGGCACACGCAGGGACGCGCGTTCTCGCCGCGGCACACGCAGGGACGCGCATTCTCAACGCGTTCTCACCACGCTCGCCCCACGGCACACGCACAGACGCGCGTTCTCGCCACGTTCTCGCCACGCTCGCCCCACGGCACACGCAGGGACGCGCGTTCTCGCCACGTTCTCACCACGCTTGCCCCACAGCACACACGGACGCGCGTTCTCGCCGCGCTGCCCAAGGGCGCACGCGGGTCCCGCGTGACGCCTGGCTCGCCAGCCAGAACCGACAGCATTGCTAAGGAGTGCCAGAGGAAGGAAAAAATCCAGGTTTGTTTGAAAATGCCATCACAACCATCCACCAAGAAAACAGCGTAAAGGTTTAATGTTCCAAACCTGGTCTTTTCCAAGCAGTTTGCTATGCTGCTTTTAAATATAGCTTTTACTCGGGGTAAAAGCTTGGTGTTTTTTGTTTCAATGGGATACCATTAAAATTGCAATTTGCCCTCTCCCCAGCAGTTCAGCGATGAGGATACCAGAGCTACCGCAAATCAGCTTACACTATAGAAACGGAATCAGCCTCTGAATACAAAAATATTTCCTCAAAAAAGGAACGAGTTTTGCATTAAAAGGCAATGCTCACCCCAGTGCGATCCTGCAGCCCAGGTGTATTACGCCTCGCACTGCTTGCATAGCTCTTTCCTAAAATTTTCCATTCCACCTATTTTTATGTTTCATCTCTTGACCTGGTTTATAACATTTAAGAAAATTATATTGCCACAGTGTGCTCGATGTACAACCCCTGTCTGATTTAATCATCTCCCACAAAACGAACCCAGGAAGACTATTATGAAAGACAGCAGGTTCCAGTCACCTGTAGCTTCCAAACTAATCAGGAACAGTAAACATAACCTACTTAGAGGAGGCAGGGAAACGAGCACTACTCAAAGTGATTGCATTTTGCTTCTTTCCATACTTTTATTCTAATTAAAAAGATAATACTTCTGGAAAGTCTCGTCAATCTTTCCAGAACATTTAAGTGTTATGTTACTCGTTTAAAAACAGAACTGTAGCATTCGTTTATACGAATTGCTTGCTAGCACTAATGCCTTTTTTCGAACCTCCCTAAAATGAGCTGGTAAAGCTGACATAGCTCCGAGCGGCACATGGCAGAGGACCTGTGCAGCTGCCCCGTGCTATCCCGTGGTGTTTGCTGCCTTTCTGCAGCTGCTGCTGCACTGCCCTGGGAGCTGCGGAAGCCGCAGCCCCCGGCAGCCTTTGTTTGCTCTCAGCACAAACAAAGAACCGAGGCTCCAAATCTAGTCCCTGGAGACCAGCCGGAAACAAAAGATCTGCCCTCCTTGTTTCACTGCAGGGCTACAACGCTCATGGCTTTTCAGGAGCCAAACCAAAAGGGTTTGGGCTGCACAGAGCGAGGTGCCCTGGGGGGTGGCAGCCGCGGCACCCCGGCTCCTGAACGCAGCCCCCAAGGATCCACAGCCCTGGGAGGCGCTGGGAACGCCGCTCCGCAGGGAGCTCTCCCGGGATCCCTCACCGAGGCGCCCCGGGGCACGCGCACAGATCGGGGCAGGCTGAACAGGCCCCATGAATGCAAGGAAGGGGGGACAGCGAGGGGCCAGCCTCCAAACCAGCTGCGTTATGGCAGGGAGGACACGCTAGGAGCTACCACCAGCGCTACAGTTTGGTTACTCTCCTTGTATAATCTCAGAATCGGGATAGAAGAGCCGCACGCACGAGGGAGAAAAGTGCTATTTTATGTAAGCTTTGGCCTGACACTTACTTATCTTTCCAACAAGATACAGAGCAACGGCGATACAGAAGGGTGCAGTGCTGTTGTTTTTAAAACTTACTCCTTATTTCTTCCAAACTAACAGTGGTCAACTTAGCAGTGATCCTGCTCCTTTGCCAGTTTTACCACATTAACTCATTTGGACCTTCACAGTCTCCCCATGCTCCAAGAATTCTTCCCTGGAAACTGAGGCTGGTGACCGGAAAGCCACATTTCATCCTCTTTCAACATTTAGTTTTTCTCTTCTTATAACATTTTTCACTTAGAAAGACAGCCCACATTTTTTACTTTTGAATTCATTTGGCTAAGGAGTGTTTTCACTTCCCGTTACAAACAGGGATAAAGCAAAAATCAGCGTTTTCAACTGTAATTAGTAACAGGCAGCTATTCTATTAGTCCAAGCTGACAGCATGCCTAGACACAGACCATAACGCGTCTTCGGTACTATATCGAGGTTAGCTCTTTTTGTTTAATTTAAGCGGCCCCCAACACAAAACCAAATCACAAGAGCAGTCACTTCTGACCGATCGATCGAGTACGATCTTAAGGTTTTAAGGATTTAGTGGCACTTCTCACCTGCTGAGAAACTAGGCTGTGATTAAAGCCAAACTTTCTGCTTTCCTCATCCCAGCACCGACGCTTAGCAATCCTCCAAAAAGAAACGGTTCTGCCTGAGCACCGTTTTATTCCGGCAGTACCTGGAGGGAACGGGAGCTTCCCGAGGAGCGGTGCCGGCGGGATGTGGCATTCCCTCGTGCAGCGGTGGTAACAGCACCAGAAGTTACACACGCTCTGTCCACAGAAACGAGCGCAGTGCAAACTCCGTAAATTCAGTTAGGTCCGATTAAGTTAAGCCCAGTTAAGTCTGTGATTTGGACCTGTCGTGACTTACTTCAAGACATCTACCCGGAGCAAGGTAGCTGCCCCGCAACAAAGTTCAGCAGCATCTTTAAGAAGCTGTGAATGATGCTTTAAAACGATGTAAACAACAACAACAGCCCCCCAAATGCAGCCCATTTCTGCACATTTCAGTGAATTTTGTGATTTTATACACCAGGGAGCTGGCCATGAAATCAACACGTAAGGAAGCACCATCTCCAAGCAGCTGCCAAGGGTTTGCCTTCCCTGTGGACGTTCAGGTCCATCAGTCTGTGGTGCTGACAAGGGGTCGGACGTCCTCCATGCAGAACCACCTGGATCAATTACCTCAGCAAAGGAAGTAGAAGAAAAGCTTCACTTTTCTTCAAACAAAACAAAAGTATTACTAATAACAACAATAATACTACTACTAATAATAATAAAAAGCTAAATTCAGTCAGTAAGAAGGGTGCTTTGAGGACATTCCTGCTGGCCTGCGTGTGCAGCTCTCAGAGGAGCAATGTTCTCCGCTGGCCTCTCGGCCGGGAGCAGGAACACACACTTCATGGGAACAGCGGCACTTCAGCCGGGACTGGGTCCCCTCCTTCCTAAAGCGGGTAACGCTCCACTGTCCCCCCATGAGCTGCACCTGGTACCAGGTTACAGAGACTGAGGCAAAGATAACGGGCGGAAAAAGGAGGGGGGATATTGAGCATCCCAGCACAGAAAGCCAAGCGTTGGATCCCTACACTCTGGTCTCCAAATCAGTTTTTCCACTGAAGATTCTCAACCCCAGCAGCTTTCCCATTCCTCCTGAGCACGGAGGATCGCGGTGCCTCTTGCTAAGCCACCATTCAGGCAGCCAGAGAGACCCCCGCCAGCGGATCCCCCGGCTCCAACGCGGACCCGCTCCAAGCCCAGCCTTCCCAGGACAGGGCTGCCCGAGGGGCTCTGCGGGGACGCTGCAGCGCAGCCCCCGAGCAGGCTGGAGGGAGGGCGGGCGGCGGCACCGCGCGCTCCCGGCACGGCCCGGCCCGGCCCGGCACGGCCCCGCCCCGCCCCGCGCTCCAATCCCGGGCAGGACGGGCCCTTCTTAAGGCGCCGCCAGCGCCGCGCCGCTGATCGCAGCGGGCCGGCCATGGAGACGGGCGGCTGCCGCATGGGCGGCGCGGAGCCCGCCGCGGCGCCCGCGATGATCACGCTTGAGGACCTGGACGGCATGGCCGAGGAGAGCCCCGACTCCGCGTACCACAGCAACGGCAGCAGCCTCGAGGAGGAGGCCGAGCGCATGGAGGACGAGGAGCAGGAGCGGCTGCTCAGCTACTGGCAGAGCGTGGGCCGGGGGCACCAGGTGGACGTGCCCCGCGGTAAGAGACCGACCCCCTCCGCCCCTTGTCCTGTCCCTGCCCGTCCCCCCCTTCCACACCGCGGCCGGGCCCGCGGGTCACCCCCGGCTCTGGCCGGGCCAGCAGGTCAACCCCTCCCGCTGGGGCCCGCGGCCGGGCCAGCAGGTCAACCCGCTGCGGTAGCGCGGGCAGCCCCTCTCTGTGCCCCAGAACGGCCGGGGAGGGAGCACAGCTCTGATATGCGGCGTGACGCCCTGTCCAGCCCGTCCCTGCTCCAGCTGCCCCGAGGCTCCCTGCCCAAAGGGCACGCAGCAGTCGAGTCCAACAGAGCGCAGGGCTGCTCTGCCGACCAGGGGCCTCCAGCCCTATGTTGTTAGCAAGGAGCAGTTCACGTTCAATGGCTAGACAGTCTTTCCGATTCTTTTGTAATGAGTCCGTAACTCCTCCCAACAAGCAAAGAGTAACTGCAAACTTGCCTTTCCCCCCCACTCCCAAAATTGTAACACTTGATTCAGAAGCCTTAACTTCTCACCACGAGATAACACAGACAGAGATTTTCAGCACCTCAGCTGTTGAGCTAAACCACCTTCAAGGAGGGACAGAAGTGGGGAAGAAAGGTCCTCCCCCTCTCCCCCAACCCAGTTGCTTGTCCTACTTGAGGTCTCCAAGACCTCAGAAAAATCTTAGGCTGCAGCAGACACTGCCACAATTAAACACCCAGGAATTTAAAGCCTCTTTCTATATCCCAACAGTATATGATCTTATTTTCCCCCTCCTTTTCAAGTCATGCCCGAAGCATCATCTTTCTAATGCTTTAACAAAGGAAGTTAATTAGCAATTACTTTTTTTTTTAAAGACCCTAAAACCTGTGTATGAACAGAGTTTGGCAGGTCCTTGCGGTCCCCACTGCAGGTGTTTCTGAGCAGCGAGCTGCTTTGTAGTGCTAAGCAAATAGTTAAACAAAAAACCCCACACACCCCAAGTGGTGTTTCTGATACTCTGTGACTCTTTTACTAGTTCTGCAGGCTGCACTAACAGAGAGACTAGGACAGTCCATAATCAAAACAGCAGGAAGAGTCAGGTATTGCACTTTGCAAATGGGAAATAAAACAGATCAGAGTCTTGTGGCCTCAGAAAAACAGCCCAGAAACAGTGAGTGCATCAGGACACTTGTGGCTACTTGCTCCCTTAGCACAGAGAAGAAGAAAGGACGAGCGCAGGAGCTGAGGGGACTGCCAGGAGCCCCTCTCTTTCTCGTCACAGTGACATTATTACAGGCAGCAGCAGTTAGCTTGCATGCCCAATATAAGGTCCCGCTGTCTGTTCATTTGGGCTGTTTCCTGGGATTAGGTGCCAGAGGATACTTAGGAGCACTTTAACTCCCACGGGCTTTGGCACCTCTTGTGCTGTGGTGACAACACCTCAAAGATTTGCCTTTTAGCTTTTGTTAATGCTTTTAAGAACGACAGGAACATCATAAGCCTTCTAAAGAACCACACCATTTCATGAGATTTTGACACCAATTTATCAATTATTTTCTGGCCTATCAATTTATCACTGTTAAGAGCAGCTTAACCCTATAGACTGGCTCCATGGACTATACCAAGCTTCTCAACAGAGGGTGGTATAAAGATATAATCTTTCTTGCTTGAAAAAATCCATTTCCTTTTATCCACTACCAGTAGAAGCAGTCAAATTTCTCTAATTTCAATATAAGAGTAACAAACAAGCTCAGAAATGAAAATCAGGCACTCGCTGAAGCATGAAGTTGTCCAGGAAGGTCCGGGCACAAAGCAGGACGCTCTGGGCCCAGGTGTCCTGGCTCCAGATGGAGCTTTGGGTTTGAGCGGCCCGTGTTTTCCCTCCCATGCAGAGGCTGCTGGAGAGCCCCGGGACGGGCTCGTCACGGACGCGTGGGGATATCCGGGCTCCGCGGGGGCAGCCTGCGTCCCCGAGCTGCTCCGCAGACGCACCATGCACCGTCCAGCGGGTCGTTTCCGCGCAGATTTGGTGCCCAGCCTTTACCCTAAAGGCTGGCAGGAACCATCAAGCCCTTGGGGCCTTTACGCCAAGGTGCGGCGGCAGGAACGTGCCCTTGGGTGGCAGCGGGCTGATGGGGCCCTCGCGCACCCTGCGCCTCCCAAACTCGCTGCTCTGGGCAAGCCGCACCAATGCGCCTTACCCCGTAAACCCCTCGGCCAAGATTTGCTGCTTTCGTAACGCCTATCTATAGTGCCAGCTGTAATTACAAAGTTGGAGCTCAGCTATACGCAGCCTTCGCTAGCTATACTGCTGTGCCTCGTTATCAACTTCTTTCATGCTTTTGCAGCAGTATTTAAGGTCAAAAACTTCGACTGAGAGGACAAGTAGCACAAGCAGCTGCCTTGTCTTGGGCAGCGTAACCTTAACTATTTTGCAAGAAATGTCTGATACAAGTGTTAGGACTGAACGATGCAATGGAGCAGCACATGCTTCATTACACTTAGGTGTGTTCCTTGTCCTGGACGCTTCAGACTAAAGCGGGACACCCATATGGGAAGCGTGGCCTCCGAGCCCGCTTCCAGGCCAAGGAAACTGCTTTTCACTCAGAGTCCTGGCTCAGCCACACGCTGCAGCTTCCCCAAGGCCTTCCACTACACTAGTACTTGGGGCTGCAGTTAGGAGTACTGAGAACCCCTTTGCTGTCCCGTTTTGATCTGTGACTAAGCCTGACACAGCAGCAAAAACAGCCCGTCCTCCTCAGGAGCTCATGGATAAACACGACGGGAGCAGCCAGCCCTGGACCTTGCATCACCTCTGCCAGGGCAGCGATGCCCAGCCCAGCTCCTGCCCCATGGGCACGGGGTGGCCGTGCAGCACCCAGCTCCCGGGGCTGCTCCGGTGCTTGTCCCGCTCGCTGCCACCAACGCGCCTGCGCGTGCTGGGGACGTGGCCCCCTTGGGGTTGATGCTACCCCCTCTGTGCATGCCCAGTGCCCAGTCTAACACCGGCAGTCAAATTTAAACTGTTCAACCTCTCCTAACGAGCCAGCAATGGAAGGTCCAATACCTTGAACTCCTGTTGCTCCCAAGGCAAACGGCTAATCCTACCCGTGTGCCGCTCTCGGATAGGACTAATGGAGCGAGTGCTCAACATGGAAATACAAATAAGCTTGTAAGAAAACTAATTTTGTATTCAAAGATGGGTTTTGACATGCACTGAGGCGTAGACCCATGAACTGAAAGATAAAACTCCTGGGTGGACATTTGTTAATCGCAGCCCCATATTCTCTACATTAACATGGAAAGGATGTGACCATATTTATGAATAAAAAAGTCGGAGTTAAAATTTCTAGAGTCTTAACATTTCCTAACTTTCCAGTACTCTGCTGAAAATTCTGTGTTGGACACCTAATTTTTATTTTTATATTCTATTTTTATTCAGCCTCCAAGGAAATCAACTTTAAATGTCACTTATTACTTTTTAAATTTACTTCTTAAATTTATTTATTCTATTAAAAAAACCTTAAGCTACCGTATAGCTACCGTATACCATATAGCATTCTCCCCTCTATTAATAAATCCCTACTACTCCAAATAGTCTTATAGCTAAAACCCTTGCACGGGACACCCGGAGATGGGAGCTTGGTTCCTAGCTCACTTATAGATTCACTAGGCTAAACTGACTCTCCTGCATCTTAATCCTTCTCCTCTCTGAGCCGTGGGTACCGTTCTCTTCCCCACACCATGCTGCTTTTCCCACTTCAGGCGCTTACAATGCCTAAGAGCAGGGATCTC
The DNA here is from genome assembly GCF_059628265.1 of Tinamus guttatus. Classification (NCBI taxonomy): domain Eukaryota; kingdom Metazoa; phylum Chordata; class Aves; order Tinamiformes; family Tinamidae; genus Tinamus; species Tinamus guttatus. The sequence goes on from NW_028289056.1 coordinate 1,561,300, forward strand.
ATGTCAGTCAAAGCCTGCACTCCTCCTCGGGCTCGTGTTTGATATCCACCATGAAGCGCTATGGCAGGTTTGCAGATTTCCAAACGTTGTGCAAAAAGGTTTAAGCCCTTATCAGAGTACATATACACATGCGCCCTTGGGAGGCAGCTCTTTGAGGAAAGGCTCCCAACCCAGAGCGAGCCCAGCCCTCGATTCCCAAGACTAAACCCGCAGGCCGGAATGTCGGAGCCCTTGCGCGGGGCTGCGCGGCGCAGGCCGCACGGCGCGAGGTGCCGGAATGTCGGAGCCCTTGCGCGGGGCTGCGCGGCGCAGGCCGCACGGCGCGAGGTGCAGGCCGGCTGGCTGCCCTCCTTGTCCAGGCGGGAGGCAGGTGAACACGAGCAGCGCGCGACACCCCGAGTGTCCGAGCTGGCGCATTCCGCGTAATCCCGATGGCGCTGGGAACACGGAACCACTTGGTGATTTTCAGCCAGGTGTACTGGAGTCTGACAAACACAAAACTAATTATGAAGCTCGCCTTGTTCTACTGCTGTGTTTGTAATTTGTTTCTCCATTTTGCTACAATCTTGATATTCATCATGTATGCTAAAAATTTTAAGTCTTCTGCCTCATCCAAATTGAAATAGTCTTTCATCTAATGTACTTTATATCTCATCAGACACAGCACGTAGACAAAACTGTCTTACAGGGAGAAGTAGCAGTACTAACACACGAATCTGTTCTAACTTCTTTCATTAACCGCCGTAAGATCAGGATAATGAACATGAGGATGCGGTTCCGAGCCGCGCGCAGGGGCCGCGCAGGCGCTCGGCCGGGCTCGCGGGGCACCGGGACACGCACCGGCCCGAGCTGCCCGCGCCGCGGCCGGAGCAGCGCGTGCAGGAACAGCCACCGCGACGGCGGCGCCGGGAGCCTGCAGGGAACGCTCCTGCAGTCGGAGCACGAGGAAAGGACCGGGTCTGCTCTATGCAACACTGCAAGCACAGTGTTAGAAACTCAATCATTCTTATTTCTAGTTTTACTTAAGCTGAAAGCATTTGATTTCATTGCAGACATGGCAGAGCCCATCCAGCAGCTGACGAGAAACAACAGCCCCCAGGAGAGACAGAGCGTCCCCTTCACGGTGCTGCAGCGCAAGGAGAAGGTGAGGGCTGCGCTGCCCCGCGCTCGCAGGGCCGCCCTCCTCCGGGAGGGGATCGTTATCCCTCGGGATCTGGAGGGCTGCAGACGGAGAGCGGCAGGAAAGGCACAAGTTGGGCAGGAATTACAGTTTTTGTGATGATTTTAGAATTAATTTAACAAATGGAACTCATTTTGACATTTCACATAAAATGCTTGTTTTCATCACTAAAATCAACACACTTGCTGCATTATATAGTAATGCTAATTAACGTGCAACAAAGCATAGAGATCAACATCTCAATTTAAACCCGAATTTGCCCTTTTGTACCGTGGATCATCATTAAACAAAGTGCAGTTATCAAAGGCATCGTATCCTCTAATAAGAACCTGGAGTCCTGTCCTGCAGGCCGTTTACAGCTCCGAGTGCACTGCCAACACTCAGCCTTGCAGGAACGACAAACACTAACCGGGCAGGAAGGTCTCCTGTCGCACCAAGTAACCCACATAATTCAAATCTGCCAATACCTCTATTGCAACTGGGCCTTTTATACAAAAGGTTTGGGACTCTTAACTCAATTTTGCTCCAATAAGACACAGAATAATGAAGATAAAGATAGGAACTGCTTGGAAATATTTTCTCAGTAGTATCGTAAGTGATAAAAATGAGGTTTTGCAGTGTTATTTTCAACTAATTATTTAATACTGAAACTGTAAAAGCTGACAGTTCCTTACTTTTCAAGGAAAACCACATACAGAGTCTGCTGAATATTTTTGACTAAGGTTGGCAGCATGTCCTTTCTTCATTTACACAAGGAGGACTACCACATTCAAGATCATTTCACTGACAGCTGAAAAAAGAGGCAGCTGTTTCATATTCAAGATGCATACACACAAATTTTGCATTGTTTGTGTATATCTACATATTATATGCCAATCTGGACCTTGAAATCAAGTACTTGCAAAACTCACTATACTGCGAACTAAATAGTAAACAGAACACACATAAGCTATAGCTGACACAAGCTTAAAGCCATTCCTCTTGCTTGCCATCCTTTGCTTTCAGACAAGCTGATTTCTGTACGTTATGAGCAAAGCACTGAAATCCTGGATAAAGCTTTGTGTTTTAAAGTGATTATCTTAAAATCTAAAATTCTCCTGTTGTGTCTGCAGCTTGGAGATCTGCTTTATGAAAAACGTCAGTATGGAAAAGCCAAGTGGGCTTGTATAAAAATGAAAGAAAAACAGTACGAGCAGAGCATATGCCTGGGATTCATGAAGCTGATGAGGTACATTTGTGAGCAGAACTCCTCAGGTAACTGGCTACCACGATTCTACACTATAATTAAAATACGATCGTATTTGTGCACCAGCTGCTCTTAATTACAGGGATATTTTTATTAACCTTTTCCAAATATACCACCCTCTCCATATTAACCCTTTCCTGCAAAATGACCTTTCCACTTGAATTTAAAATGAAGTGAGTCTCTTTCTGCATGTGCATTAGAAGAGCAAGGGATCTAAAGAAACCTAAAGATCTGAACTGAACTGATTTCCAAAGGCTTTCTGACCACGGCAACTGCTTAGGAACTAAGATGGGCTATTTTTGCAAAGTTTGAGCAGTAAGTAGTGTTTTGTTTCCTATAGAGGTTTAGTAATTTGATTTTTACAACAGTATTTAAGAAGCCTGATCTAAGCACTCGTTCAGTGTTTGATGCTAGAAGAGATGGTACCACCTCGCCTCCCTGATTTTTAGCTTGTAATACTTAATTTGTGCATGTTTGAACGGACACCAAAACCTTGTATGAGTGGCACGTTTTCCCAAAGGACAATCTATTTTAAGTGAAATACTTTAGGAAAATCCACCATATTCTTGGTTGTGCCTGCATCAAAAACATGTAACTAGCTTCCAACCTAAAGTCAGCTGGTTTCAAATCAGTTCTTGTTTCCGACATTCTCCAGGGGATTAAGGGGTACTGCAATATTTTGCAGTCCCTTGTTCTGTAAAGGTGCTTATGTGTTATCAAGTGAACCTTCATGGGGTTTTTTTCCAAGCTAGAAGGATCTCAACTTTTTTCCTCCATCGGGTACTTTCCCCACTCTCTCCATTCTGTTAACATTTTTAACATGGCTTAAAAATCATTTTGTCCCTGGAGCAGTGCAGTTTTGTTTCTGCTCTGCGTCCCGGAGCTAAGTTCTCACTTCAAACCATCCCTGCAATTTGTCCAGTCAAAATCATAACCTTTTCCTGCAGCACTGTGCACGCATGGCAGGGTTCAACAAGCTGCCAGCGAGGCCACGAGGCAGCCGCTTGCCCGGCAGAGATAACCCAACAGCCAAGTGAGGTACCTGCAGTCTGCAAGCACAGGCCTCCGAGGAGGGCAGCATCAGTTAGCAAGAGAAACTCCACGTGGGAGAGCTCCCCAAAGACTGCACTTCACACAGATGTGCACACAGATTTGCACACATGCACATCACAGAATCGTTGAGGTTGGAAGGGACCTCCAGAGATCGTATAGTCCAACCCCTCTGCACACGCAGGGTCACCTACAGCACGTGGCACATGCAGCTTTTATATAAATGTATGTAACATATGTGCACACTACAAGACATAGTAAAAGCTCCTTCCAGCTTGGGATACACAAAGACATTTTCTGAACCATCCTGCTGAACGCCACCTAGCAAGGGGAGCCCTTCTGTTATTCCGTATTTGCTCAGAAGGCGAGCAGCCGCCTCCCGTGGCATTCCTAACAGCCGTGTGTCTCCTCAGGCCTGTACCTGGGGATAACGATCCCCATCGTGACCATCGTGCACACGGACGAGTCTCGCTCGGCGGTGACGCGCGCGGTGACGGTGGCGTACTACCTGCCCGAGGCGCTGCAGGAGGAGCCGCCGCAGCCCTTCGACCACGACATCGTCATCGAGGAGTGGCCTTCCACTATCGTGTACAGCAGGTAAGGAGCGCTGGCCTTGTGCTCTATAGTAACTATGGGAAAATGCAGTTATGAATCCTGCAAGCTAACAGTAACAGATTTTCAGAAACTGTTGAAAGCCGATTGCCCTGTGAAACTGGGACATTCAGGAAATAACAGTCACCAGCTCACTGGAGGAAATAATGCGTCTGTAAATGAGAGATGTAACAGCATCTCAAAACAGAGTGTTGCAGGGAGTGGTGAGCAGAGCCTGACGTAACGTTTTGTATTAACTCAGCATCTGCAGTGCTAGCTGAGATAAATCAGACGGAGTATCATTTGTGAGCTATGACTAAGTAAGAGGAGGAGGAGCCTTGAGGCTCTAAGAAATGTGGCTTTTAACTAGAATTGATATAAAGTTGGTTGTTACAGGAGCTTCAGAGGAATCACCAATGAGGACTCCATAATGAGGGAAATAAACCTGCTGGCAGAAATTCTGGAGAGTCCCGAGCTATGTTTGCAGGATACATTCATCATTGCGGGATATACAAACCCAGCTGCTGCTAACCGGATTAATGAAATATGGTTCCTCCAAAGACCATAGCCTCCCTTTCCTGCTGCCTTTCAAGTACAAGATTTGGGTCTGACTTCGTGACTGGATATTGCAAGTGAATCATGTGAGACTAGAGTACAAACACTCAAAGAAAAGTGGCTTTTAGCAAGACAATCAGCATAGGTTAGTAAGTGTATAGAAGTAACACCTGAAGCATACACTAAATTCCTAAGTCAAATTTTACATTTTTTAAATAATTGCTATGGAGATTTTTAACACCTTAAAAGAATACGGTTAACTCATGTGAAACAAGATAAGGAGATAGAGACCTCTCCCCGTACCCACTTAGTAGCATCCCCAAACTGCCTGTGGCTTGGGACTGTCCTGTGGGAGATCCCGGAGCGGTGGCCTGCAGCAGGCAGTGCTGCAGCAGCTGCAGAAAGGACAGTCACAGTCACAGTAGGGGCTTTACATGGGAGTCACATTAAAACCATCCCTGTGTAGACTATGCGTCAGAAAAAAAGAACTTTCAGATATTCATTTTTTGAAGCAAATTGCCAGATTTAGGCCACTGTGATTAAGCCAAGGAGAAAAACTAGGTCAATGCTGACTGGTTTTGATATTATAACCCATGGAGCACATATTCTTAATGCTTACCTCAAAAAGCATTTAACCAAAGTATCTTTTTTAGCCATGAGAAGAGACCAGGAAGTCAGAACAGTCCTAATCTCATTAAACTTTTGTTAGCCCAAGTTAAGGTATAGCTTAACGACCCCCTCACAGCAACCTCACGGCTGTCCGCGGCGTCCACCACCAGCCCTCCCGGGCGCCCTGCTCCGCTCTCCCCGCTCTGCTGCGCGCTCCTCTGCGGCGGCTGAAGCGATCTGTCAGCTCCTGGTTCTGCCCGACGTTTTTCCCAGCAGCGCTACATAACTAAGGTCAGGAGCAGGACAAGTATTTCCCAAGCCACGCGTGCTGGGTTAGCAGCACCGCGAGGCGCCAGCGGCCCCGGAGCTCTGCTGAGGAAAGGCCCCCCGGCGCGGCAGGGCGGGCGGCCCGCGCTCATCCCGGCGCATGGGGAGCGTCCTCCAGGAGGGGGATTCCCAGGCCCTCCCGGCCACATTCCAACATTTGACCACTCTCACTGGGAGAATCATTTTTCTAGCACCGAATTTTTAGTGTTGAAACTTGCTTCCTTCACCCTTCATCCATGTGGCATATGGTAAATCTTCAAGTTGGAAAAATGCTAGTCTAGCATGCTGTTACCCAAAGAAAAGCCTGTATAATTCTAGATGCATCAAAAGTGTGAAAGCACTTTTGTGTGCAAGCTTGACTGCATATTACAATTAAAGAACACCTAAAGAACTTTAAACACAGATTATTAAATAACTTGGTTCTTAGAAATCCCTTCTTAACCTCTCCACTTATAGATCTGACAGTAGAATCTTATCACATTATTTAATACAATTAAATTAGTTTATAAAGTTTCAAGAATTTTATCACCAGCATTATTTATCAATTGCAAGAAAAAAACAAAAACAGAACCAGTATCTGCTAGTGCCCAGTCCTATTAATTGGCAAACAAAAGGGGTTTATACAGTACTTCTGGAAAGAAGTACAGATCAAGGCCTTTAAGCCTCCTGGCTCCACAAGGCTTTCTGCACAAAGCCCACCTTATTCTGCAAGCTAAAACCTCTTACGGTGAAGCTCAACCACACAAACACAGGCTGGAAGCCGGCGAGCTGATCACACCTACGCGTGGTCCAGGTGCCCTCTAGTGGTTCCTGCCCTCCGAGGTTTGTGGACAAGGAACAAGGACTCCTCATTCCTTCCTCCCAAAACTCTCATTTCTCCAGCTCTTCAGACACCCTGTGCTGGTTCAACAAACATTTGCATTGCCAAAAATGAACCGGCTTCTCTAACCGACCTCACCAGGAGGAAGGGGAGAGGAATCCCCACAGACGGTTGTTGGCTGTTTTCTTGCCCCCAAAGCTGTCTGCTCTACTTGGTTTGCTGGGGGCAACAAAAGTGCTCGTGTCAGCTGTAGCCACAACCAGGAGCCGCTTTTTCTGATGAAGTGACAGTGCAAAGGCACGTCAAGGCGTCCTTTTCGTGACAGGGCGAGATGGTGAAGACCTTGCACCATCCTGCACCTTTCAGTCCTGTGGATCTGCTGAAGAGCTGGGGCTGCAGCCAGGCAGAGCACTCTGCCTTCCTCTGCAGCATCTGCTGGGCTTTCCCGTCTGACCTCCCCCCAACTTACTGATCAACTAGACTACTTACTTCAGCTTTGCTTTTTATTTATTTTTAACATTTCTTCATGTTACTAGTAACGCCAGCCAGTATTAAAGTAAAAGCTAAGAATATAATGGGAAATAATAAGAGCTTTTGATTGAGTTAAACTGGAGATCCAGGGATGCATTAAATAATAGGTTTGCTTTTGGTCCAAAGAAAACATTTTTATATAAAGGCAAATAAAACATACATTTTTGACCTTTGACAAAATTCTATGGCAAATTAAAGAAGTTTTTGCAAATTGATTGTTTTTGACGGTTATAGAAGAAATATAGAAAAAATATGGATGCTTTTGTAAAAGAAATGTCTAATGCTCTAGGAAACAAATTTCTCACCAGAAAGCATCAATTTGTATATATTTTACATAGGAGACTATTGAAGAAAGGTGTTTGCTATATAGTACATCTCTTTCCATAGGCAACCTTCACCTGAATATTTCTGTGACTCAGTTGCTTGTGGGTATGGTATAGAACCATTCTTGTCACTGCGATATAAAGATGAGCTGTTTATCTGAACGTGCTGATATCCTGAGCACGGCCAAGTGTTCCGTGTTGCTGTAGGTGAAGCTGTGAACCCCGAGGTAGTATTTGTTCTGACGCGCGTTAGACCGCTTGCGCTGCCGAGCGAGAACCAGCTCCTCTCCAGTTTGAACATACACTTTATGGCTTGGAGCGCTGGCAACTTCTGCAAACGGCCCTTGCAAAGAAGCGCACCAAGAACTGCGTGGTTTTTCATGGAGACACAGAGCATACCTAATAGTTACACCAATTAATGTCATGGAAATGTTATTATTATTATGATTCAAAAATACCATTTGAGAGAGCCTGAAAACATTCTCAAGCCTGCTTACCTAAATCCTGTTATTGGAATAGGTATTTCTATTATCCATCTATTGCTCTTTGTAACCATTACTCAAAGGATTTTCATTTATAATTTGAAGTACTTGATTTGCACTATTAAAAGGAGATAGTAAAATACAATTCACACATACCTTGAAAAATTAAGTGAAGTAGCCTTAGTACACGATTTCCTGCATATTGTGTATTTTTCAAACACGCATTAGTGCCTAAAAAGTTTATTCCAGTTATTGTGATACTCAGGGCCTTGCTTACTCTACGTATACAGACACCGACGTCTCTGTAATTTTCCCAGTGTTGCCGCATTGTGCTGTTCTACACTGTCCTCCGTTTTCACGGAAATGTTGTCCCATTAACTGTTACTCTTTGCTCAAATTAAAGCTGATGATTCCAGCGTGCAGAGCGTAACTGGTTTTTGTCGCGGGCCCTCCCGCGCTTCTCGGGCGCGCGGGGCAGCGCCGCGGGCTGGGAGCAGCACCGGGCACCCCGGGACGGCCCCGAGCGCACGGCCACGGGCGCAGCCAGCGCGGCACCTCCCAGGAGGAGAACGGGAGCCTCCGACAGGGCCCGCGCGTCCAGGAGCACAGCGTGTTTGCCCAGGTGGTCTGAGCACAGCAGGCTGGGGGAGCCCGAGCGGCCCCTTCCTGCACACACCTCAGGTCGTCACCGCCTGCACCGTCCCATTAAGGCAGCGGCCGAATGCAAATGCCAGATCAAAGAGAGGAAATCGAAACCGCGGAGGCCACCGCGGGACTCACTGAAGGTTTGTCTGCGCTCCGCAGTTGCACCAGATCAGTCAAGCCTACGTGCCAGCCTCAGCTTTAACGTAAAAGCAGGAAACCTCAAACCGTATCCTCGAAATCATACACGCACTGCTGCATCTACAGGGATGCAAAACTAGTTTTGCATCTAGAAACACCTGAAGTCTAGAGAACCAGACTTCTCTAGCCCAGCAGTGTACAGCTACCCGTTTGAAAACGGCTGATGAAAAACCCAGCTCCAAATACAGGAAATGAAAGTGCAGATTTGCCATCTAGTAGGCTTCACACTACTTACAAAAAAAAATCATTAAATATTTTAAACCCAAACATCCTTTAAGGGCAACACTCCCAAGGTAAACTTATTCCTAATTTTTTAGGATTTCTACCAAAAAATAACCCCTCATTTTGAACTTTACAGAGTGATGCTTATACAATACTGTGTGTCCACTAATACCCGACCATGAAGACACACCGTTAGCTTTCCACTGGCTAAGGCTTCTGGTACCTGCTGATCTGCCCTATACTTGAACAGTAGCTACAGAATAAAAATATTCAAAAAAGTACACTTAGAGAGAAATTAAAGTTCTAATGATTATTCTTAACAAGAAAAAAAAATATACAATTTATGCAAGGTTGACAATAACATGAACAAAAACACAGCAACTCCCAACATCTTAATATTTAATATCTTAATACTACTAAATCCCTGACAAATTAAAGAGAGGCTCTCTGTTTAGGTTTCAAATACTATTTTGAAAAGGACTCAAGAAAATTAATTTGATAGTAAACTTCTCATCCATGCTTTAAGTAGTTGAAACCATGTTTTTTTTCTTTGCCTTATATTTAAAGACAATGCGAAATGCATAGGAAAGCCTTTAACCTTTCACATTATTACTAGACTAGAAATGTTGAATAGGAAAGGAGATTATTTCTTTAAGCATTAAGCAATAAAAACAAAATCCAACTACTCACCCGGATGTAAGCGCTCTGAATTTCTACTAATTCTTCGCCAAGTGGAACAACAATTTTTTCAACACGCCGTTCGTGAGAATAAGGCTGAATCTCTGGAGAGTCCTCAGAGCACAGCTCTATCTTCGCAATGAGCAGGTTGGAAACAACCTGCTGCACGGCCTGTTGGAGAAGTCAGAAGAAAAGATCCCATTTGCTTGTTGTCACTCCAATAATGGAAGTCAAGAGCACATGAAAGTAACTATTTCCATATTTTAATAGGCCTTGAATGTTACAGTGAGAAGGTATTCACTCACTATAAAGATGGATGAAAAATGAAAGACTCTCCAATTAAGAACCTTAAGTAGCAGGTAAATAACCTATATGACCAATTTGTGAATGGAAACACCCTGTCATTGCCATCTCGCTGGAGTGAGAGGCCTGGCTGTGCTGGCAGGTCTCGGGAGACGTCCCCAGAGCCGGGTGGCTGACACTAACCCCGCGGCAGCCGAGAACTCCTGCAGCTGCAGGACACGTGGAGCTGACGCTCCGCAGCCTAAACGTGCTCTGCGTGCACGATGACAGAGCCCTGCCGCCGCCACACCGCTCCAGGAGCGCGCCGCTCAGGTCCTGCTGTTTGGGACCAAGAAAAACTAACACAACTCTTCAGGGTTCCCTATTTAGCTCCTCTTTAATATTATAATTCTGAGCAGTAAACAATTCACACAGCACTTGTTTTTCTCAAGCATTCACATCTTGAAAACTACATATAAAAACCAGCTCCATAGCTTTGCCTGGGAGTTTGGATGTTCAGCTGCCTTAGACTGCAAGCTCCAGCCACACTGATATTTAACCAATAAACCATAAGAAAGCCAGTTAGCACTGAGAATAAATTCTTCAGCATCTTCCACATCATTCCGATTTTTTATTATTGGCTTCTGTTAACATCATTCCTCCAGCCTCGCAGCTGGGCCTACCTTGGCATCGCTGCCTGGCGTGGCGCTCAGGGCCAAGATCCGAAACTGGTTCGTGTATTTGCTTAGCTCCTTCACGACCTAAGAGGAGAAAGGTTCATATTAAGACCCTTACAGAGATTATTTGCAGATACAAGCTATACTGGTGAAAATAACAACTGAGGGGTAAAGCCTCAACAAAGTAACCTAAAAGTACATCTAAATTCAAATGGAAACCAGAAATTCCTCAGCTGATAATATTTTTATCCGAGAACATTTCATCGGGATTATACTAGCCCAATTCCACTCAACAGAGGGAATTTGAGAAGTCCTATGAAATGATTTTTCATTTGATTTAACCAGAAGATTAACAGCATGTTAATCCAGATAAGATGCAAAAAGAAATTCAAAGAACTGCTCTAAAAATAAATAAATAAATAAAGTAATTGGAGATGACTAGTTCCATCCAATCGGAACCCAGATTAGATCAAAGTTGCTGTGAGGAGAGGAAAAAAAAATCATCATTCACCCAAGTCTCACTCAAGTTTTTCACAGTCATTAGGGAGACATTTGAACAGTGCATAGCTCCCACCTGCAACCCTCCACAAGAGCAAAAATGTGACAGTCCTGTTAGTTGGTGACTACTCAGGCACTAACCAAACTGCCCCCTTCTTCATTCTGCTGCACAGCTCAGCCCTGCCAGCGCTCCCAGGGAGCAGAACCGGAGCTCCTACCGACCGCCTGCGCTCCCTGCGCGGGGGAGGAAGCCAGCAAAACAACCGCAAGTAGCAGCAAAAATAAAAGCAGTGGGAAAACAAATGAAGACAGAGGAAGCCAATTTACGCTCATAGAAAAGGCAAGAAGAAAGTCTGTCAATATCAAGCTACAGGGACTGCCAAGAGCCGATGAAAGATTTTTTTCCTCTGTAACATAAATCTTGGCTCTATGTCACACAGTGATTAAGAGTAACAGCAAAAAAAGAAATGTTTAGCAATATCAGAAATGTTTTTACAGCATTATGAAAAAAAAAGTTTTTGAAAAAGAACTTATTATGTGTTCTGAAAAGTACCAAGATAGGAAAAGACTGATGACGAAGCAGCATGTACTGCTTTAATTTAGCAAGCAAGCTGAGTTAGGCAAGCACTAAATAACACATACTGGCATTTAAAGATGTAGTAAGCAACCATCTATAAACCACAGACGTTCAATCACTTTCTTTAATACACAAAACAGTGGCTTTTTCTTGAGGCACACGCTGTCAGGAGGAGGTTAAGCCAAGACACTGTAACACCCTATGTCCCAGTCGAGACAAAGGTTTGCGTTAAAGGGAAATTTGGGATTCATTTCACTCAGGATGAAGAACGTGCACTCCAAAGCTAAGGAGCCAAAGCGCAAGGTCTCTACAGCTGCAGCGCCCTTCGGCCTGCCCTGCCACCCCGCGCCGCGGCCGGCGCGCGTCCCGCGGCGTCACCTGGCAGTAGGCGTGATTGCCCAGGGCTTTGTGGGCTTCGTCCACGACCAAACACTTGATGTCCACAGCAGGACAGGTTCCCCGGGAGAGGTCGTTCACCATGACCTGCGGCGTGAGGAAGAAGACTCTCTTGGCAGCCCAGAGTTCCTTCCGATTGAGGACCTGGGTTCCCCCTGCAAACACGACAGGCAGCATTAGCAATGTGCTCAAGAACGAGCAAAGCAGGTAAAAAAAGGAAAGGAGCTAGGAGGGACCCACACAGGGCTGGCTGGGCAGCGTTTGTACATGAGACTATTGTAATAGTCTATTAATAACTAATGCCGTTATCATTTTTTTTGGGGGGGGGGATTGACTGCAACGAACAGCAAGATCTGTTTTGTAACAGACTAGTAAATGCAGAGCTAGGAACATCAGGACGTCGCCCTGTCCTCCCCGGGCACGGCGCCGCGCTGAGCACCTCCCGCGAGGGCTCGCGTTCAGGACGCGGCTACAGGGGCGGCCGCAGCGCAGCGAGCGGCACCCGGGGCCTGCGGAGGCCGCGGGGCACCAGAGCCAACGAGGGGCAGCGGAGCCGGGGCCGTACCCGTCATCTCGGCCATGTGGCGCGGCGGGATGCCCATGAGGCGGGCGCAGGCCTCCATCTGCTGCGCCACGAGCGGCTTGGTGGGCGCCAGGAAGAGCACCTTGCCCGAGGGGAACCAGCGGTAGAAGTTGTACATGACCACGGCGGCCACGAAGGTCTTGCCCAGCCCCGTGGGCAGGCACACGAGCGTGTTGGCCAGCAGCGCCGCGCCCGCCATGCGCAGCTGGTAGCCGCGCACCGGGTAGTTGGTGGGGTAGATCCAGAGCGCCCCGGCGGCCGCGCAGAAACCGCCCGCGGCCGCACCGGGGGCGGCACCGGCGGCGGGCGCCGGGCCGGGGGCCTCGGCCGCCTCGGCCGCCGCCAGCAGCTCCTCATCGTCCGCCTCGTGCCCGCCGCGCGGCGCCCACCAGGCCTGGGGCAGCGAGCGCTGCCGCCCGCCGCCTCTCATGGCGCCGCGGGGCGCCCGGCGGCCGCGGGCAACGGGCGGCGCCACCCGCCCCTCATGGCCGCGCCGCAGCCGCCCCCGCGCGGCCGCTCGAACGCCCCGCGCGTGCGGGCACGGCGGGAGCTGCGGTCCGGTACCGCGGGGCACGGCGGGAGCTGCAGTCCCGGTACCGCGGAGCGCGGCGGGAGCTGCAGTCCGGTACCGCGGAGCGCGGCGGGAGCTGCAGTCCGGTACCGCGGGGCACGGCGGGAACCGCAGTCCCGGTACCGCGGAGCGCGGCGGGAGCTGCAGTCCGGTACCGCGGGGCACGGCGGGAACCGCAGTCCCGGTACCGCGGGGCACGGCGGGAGATGCGGTCCGGTACCGCGGGGCACGGCGGGAGCTGCAGTCCGGTACCGCGGGGCACGGCGGGAACCGCAGTCCCGGTACCGCGGGGCGCGGCGGGAGCTGCGGTCCGGTACCGCGGGGCACGACGGGAGGTGCAGTCCGGTACCGCGGGGCACGGCGGGAGCTGCAGTCCCGGTACCGCGGGGCACGGCGGGAACCGCAGTCCGGTACCGCGGGGCACGGCGGGAGCTGCAGTCCGGTACCGCGGGGCACGGCGGGAGCTGCATCCCGGTACCGCGGGGCACGACGGGAGGTGCAGTCCGGTACCGCGGAGCACGGCGGGAGCTGCAGTCCCGGTACCGCGGGGCACGGCGGGAACCGCAGTCCCGGTACCGCGGGGCACGGCGGGAGCTGCAGTCCGGTACCGCGGGGCACGACGGGAGCTGCAGTCCGGTACCGCGGGGCACGGCGGGAGGTGCAGTCCGGTACCGCGGAGCACGGCGGGAGCTGCAGTCCCGGTACCGCGGGGCACGGCGGGAACCGCAGTCCCGGTACCGCGGGGCACGGCGGGAGCTGCAGTCCGGTACCGCGGGGCACGACGGGAGCTGCAGTCCGGTACCGCGGGGCACGGCGGGACGTGCAGTCCGGTACCGCGGGGCACGACGGGAACCGCAGTCCGGTACCGCGGGGCACGACGGGAGCTGCAGTCCGGTACCGCGGGGCACGGCGGGAGGCGCGCGCGGCAGCGGGGCGGGCGCGGGGAGATGGCGGCGGCGCCGGCGCAGCCGTGGGACGCCGCGGAGCTGCGCAGCGAGGCGCTGCCCAAGAAGGACATCATCGTGTTCCTGCAGGAGCACGCGGCGCACGCGGTGCGCGCCGGGCCGCGCGGGGCGGGGGGCCGGGCAGCGGCAGCACCGGGGGGCCGGGCCGGGCCGGGGGGCTCCCGCGCGTGTCGGGCCGGGCCGGGGCTCCCGCGCGTGTCGGGCCGGGCCGGGGCTCCCGCGCGTGTCGGGCCGGGCCGCGGCTCCCGCGCGTGTCGGGCCGGGCCGCGGCTCACGCGCGTGTCCCGCAGTTCCTGGCGGAGCACAGGCTGCTGGGGCAGGTGAAGAACGTGGCCAAGACGGCGAGCAAGGAGCAGCTCATCGCGGCCTACACGCAGCTCTTCCACACGCAGGTGCCGCGCGGGGCGCGCGGTGCGGGGCGGGCGGCGCGGGAGGGCCGCGCTCACCCCGCCGCCTCCGCAGCGCTTCAGGGGCTCCGAGGACGCCGAGCGCGCGGCCCAGAAGCCGCAGCCGCGGGCGGAGGAGGCCAAGGAGAAGGCGGCCAAGGCCGAGGAGGCCCCCGAGGAGGTAGGAGCCCCGCGCCCGCTCGCGGTGCCCTCGGCGAGCGCCGCCCGGGAGCCGGTCGCCACTCGGTTGTCGCTGCCGCCCGCAGGGCCCGCCCAAGTACAGCAAGTCCGTCCTGAAGAAGGGCGACAAGACCAACTTCCCCAGGAAGGGGGACACCGTTCACTGCTGGTACACGGGCAGGCTGCAGGACGGCACGGTGTTCGACACCAACGTGCAGACGAGTAAGGGCGCCGAGCACGGCGCGGGGCTGCCACTGCCCTGCACAGCTCCCCCGGAGCCGCGGGCAGCGGCCTTGCGCGCAGCTCGTCCACGGGGCGTTACGTGGGACCGGCCGGGTAAAGCGACCTGCCCAGCCGGGCCTGCGCCTTGCCGGGCTGCGCCGTCCGGTCAGCCCGGAGGCTCCCTGGGGAGCGGGGTGGTTCCTGCTCGGTGCTGAAGGTCCTGCAGCCGCTTCTCCAGGGGAGCGCTCAATGTTCATCCAATGAGCTGCTACTCTGTGTGAAAGAACAAATAATAGGAACCACTAGGAAATCTGTTAGAGTGCTATAAATGCAAGTACTGTAAAAACAGGTGCGTATGTAAAGCATGAGCATAGTAGTGATTCTAGATGGAAGTACAGTATGTGCTGGAGTGGCGCTAGAATGAATGAATGTGAAACTGTCTTTCAGGTTCAAAGAAGAAGAAAGCAGCCAAGCCTTTAAGTTTCAAAGTTGGCGTAGGAAAAGTTATCAGAGGTGTAAGTAAGGCCTGGACGCCTCCCTCAGGACACAGGGGGTTTGTCAGTCTGCAGTTTATCACTGGGATGCAAAGTTTGAGCTGCTCTTCTTGTTTGTTCTGGGGGTGAGAAGGCAGCTTGAAGCTTTTGCATCAGCAAGACGTGATATTTTCATGGTTGTGTTCATTGTCTTCCGTGTCCTTTCTCTCTGTACAGTCAAGACTAACTTGGGAAGAGGGAATGTGAGGCAGGGGTGAATATTGCCACGTGTAAACAGTGTATGATCACCCCTCGCAGTGTGTGCTCTTGGGTGGGCGTCCCCGCCGAGGAGAACTGCACCCTCGCACAGGCAGTTACAGGGACGGGGGCAAAGCCTGTGAATTCACGTCTGTCACCGCACTGGGATTCTTGCTTTGTTTTCTAGTGGGATGAAGCTCTCCTGACAATGAGTAAAGGAGAGAAGGCTCAGCTGGAAATTGAACCGGAATGGGCTTATGGCAAGAAAGGGCAGCCCGACGCTAAGTATCCTTTCTCCGTGGAGTACTCCCTGGCGCATTGGGTGCCCTGGGAACGCTGTTCGTGCGGTGCAGGGTGGGGGGACGCGGGGACGCGCTCCCTTTCAGCGCCGAGGACGGCAGCAGACTGCAGTGACCTTGCCCTTGCAGTGACTGCAGTGACCTTGCCCGAGGGACGGCCGCAGCGGCCGCGCGGCGCTCCGGGTCACCGCGGTGCTGGAGAACGGGATCGCTCTGCAGCGAGGGCTGCCCGCTCGCTGCCGCCTGGCAGCCTCGCACTGCTCGTTCCCGCTGCACAAATGGAAGCAGTTAGCAGGGAGAAACCGCTCCTGCTGCCGCTGGACGGAGGAGCGGGAACGGGCTGCGAGCACAGCTGGAACGGGATGGGATCGCGCGATCCCTGCAGCACTCCATGCTGTCCTCTGTATCCATGCCCACCCTTCCTGATGGTTCCAGGAGGACAGAAAGTGAATTTCTCTCCTGCTCTTATATTCCATGCTGAATAGTTGTCTAAAAAGGAAAATCAATGCCACTTAGTATTTATGTGCAAATAGGACATTCTGATTTCCCAGACAAAGCCCAGTGCCAGTGTCCAAAAGGACACTGCTCTTAAGGAGCAAAAGGAGCCAGCTGTTAAGTAGTTAATTCAAACTCGGCTGTTCCTCCTAAGAAGGCTAGACCAGGGAGAAGGGTGCCTGGAGATAAAAGGCTTTTCCTCAGCCCGGGTACTCAATGTCTCTTACGCCCGTGCGTGTCGGACAGCAGCTGTTGGTACAGGCTAAATAGGGGATGTCACAGGGGGGCAGCGAAATGGAAAACTGACACTTGAGAAGCAGCAGGTGCTCAGGCATTTAACTTGATTTATAAAGTGACCTAATCATGTTCTTTATAAGCTTCCATTAACTTGGGCAAACAGGATACCACCAAATGCCAAACTGTTCTTTGAAGTGGAATTGGTGGATATTGAGTGAAATGAAGCATTTTCTCTGCTGCTGGGAATCCATTTTGAGCAAGAAAGCTTCCAACAACTGCAGTTCTGCTCTTGTAACTCCAGGATATAGTTACAACTGTGGCCTTTATTGAAATCAAGTTTTTTTTTCCCTCAACTGCTGTACAGTAAGATCCCACTAAAGAAACATCGTTTATACGTGCAAAGGCTTTGACTTCTTTTTGTGGGGAAGCTCATGGGGCGGGGGGAATAAGTCGCCTAAGTTTCCAGGAACCTCTTCAAGTGGAAAGAGACCCATTTGAACTTCCAGGAGTGGTTTTAGTAGCCCTGCTAGGCCTGAGTGTGTGCAGTAAAAAGAAAACAAACCCAAAAAGCAAAACAAAACCCAAACTCTTTACTTCAATACTTAGCTCAAGGCTTTGGTCATTCATTTTTCGTTTAGCTTGTGCAGCTACTGCATTTTACCACAATGGTACCCCAACAACTTTAGCTGGATATGGAGTATTAGAAGGGGGCAAGAGGCAGAAGTGAAGGAGGAAAAAAATGGCCATTTACACGTTAAATATCGTGCAACCCAAAGACCAGCCCCCCTCACCTGCCCTTCTCCCTGGAAGGCCGGTGGCAGCAGGGACAGGCACCGTGTCCCGCAGGAGCGGGGCTGAACAGCAGAGAGTTCAAACAGCACCTGATCAACTGAGGCTCCACTCTGATCCTTAGCTTGAATGAGAAAATCCAAGAAGGCTCAAAGAACTACCGAATTCCTTGCTTTTATTACGAAAATGAGAATGATCACTCTGATCAAAATGAAAAAGTCTGCTCACACTGTGTACATGAAAAACTCTAGTTACAAAATCCATCCCAAACACAGTTTGTGCTTTTTTAAAAAAGAATGCAACATCATTTTGCACTGCATTTTAATCTCTGACCCCCACATAAAATAGAAAATACATATCACAGCTCACAAAGGCTGCCTTCTTCATCTGAACAATTCAAATCATGACAATATAAACAGTGGTCTGGGCTTTGCTCACTGGGGCATGGGAAAAGAAAAACAAATCTCATGATAGAAGCGGGTTATGAGTTTTTGGTGCAGAGCAGAGCAGGCGGCAGGACGGCCTCGCTCAGGAGCCTGCAGCTGCGGCGAGGCCGCGCTCAGAAACGCTGGGAAAAGGCTACAGAGTTACTGATTTTTTTTTTTTAAGTCTACAGAATCATCATGAAACAGCAAAAAAAAAAAAAAACAACAACAACAAAAAAAACCTTCAAATAATATCTCCATAAGTTAGTGCAGGGAAATAAAGAAATGCATTTATGGTAAACCAGCAGTGTACAGAGATACCATTTATCAGTTACCAACACATGAATCCTGCTTCACACATACCCTGTGAACATCAGCTCATTTCACATGCAAAAGACCAAATTGGTATTACAACAGTTCTTTCACATCCCTAATTTAGAAAAATATATTTTTTACTCCATCTTTGTTGAAACGGCACAGTGAACTCCACTCATTCCTCTGATCAAGGAGGAGGATAATACTGTCCGTAATTCCATGCGTTCTGGTAGTTGTACTAGAAAAAAAAGAGATGCAAGAGAAGGTAAGTGAGAAGCCCTGTGAGGAAGGAGAGGTGATAACTGTCATAGAATCACAGCATGCTCAAGGTTGGCAGGGACCTCTCGAGGTCACCTAGTCCAACCCCCTGCACACGCAGGGTCACCTAGAGCACGTGGCACAGGGCTGCGTCCAAGCGGGTTTGAAGATCTCCAGAGAAGGAGACTCCACAACCTCTCTGGGCAGCCTGTTCCAGGGCTCTGGCACCCTCACTGGGAAGAAATTTTTCCTTAAGTTCCTGGGGAACTTTTGGTGTTTCAGTTTCCAGCCGTTTCCTCTAGTTCTGTCGGTGGCCACCAGTGAAAAGAGGCCGCCCCATCCTCCTCACTGCCTCCCTTGAGGTACTTATAGACACTGCTCAGGTCCCCTCTCAGCCTTCTCTTCTCCAGGCTGAACAGGCCCAGCTCCCTCAGCCTCTCCTCATAGGGCAGATGTTCCAGGCCCCTGATCATCCTTGTAGCCCTGCACTGGACTCTCTCCAGCAGCTCCACATCCCTCTTGTCCTGTCATGCCAAAGCAGCGCCCATCACTCTGCCTGGTTCAGATTTTAACTGATCTAAGCACTGCAGCCCGCCTGGCTCTGGGCCAGTGTCACCATCTCCGCTGGACACCCACAACAGCCCATCTGGGTACCTTTTCCTGCATCCTCTACCTTAATGTGAGCCCCAGGGCAGAACACCAGAGTGTTCCTCCGTAATTCAAAACCTGGAGAGCACCAGGAGCCCTGAAACACCAAGATCCTCTGAAAATCACTTCTATTACTGAAGTAAGATTGTCGCCCAATTTGGCCACAAGTCAACGGTGAGGTTTTCCAGATGACAGGTGTTCTTGCCCATACTGTTTTCAGTCGCTTCACAAAACACGCGTGTGGAGTCTCCAAACACGGGGTTTGCCAGGGTTCAATGCGGGTCCTCACATTCCTCCCTTGGTAGCTCACCTGCAGCTCGCACAGGAGCAGTGATGGGAAGGCCGTGAGCTCTGAGCACGGCGCCCGTGGGAGACTCGCGGCACGAGCTCCCTGCGCAGCCGCCTCGGGGACGTCCCGCAGCGCCGCGACGCTACCCCCTCCGAGCCCGCTGCTCTGAGCCAGCGCGGGGCACGAGGGGGCAGTGACGGCCACCCAGGCTGGGCAGGGGGCACTGCCACCCCCTGCAGCCTCCCCGTCTCTCTAGTGGCACCATGGTCTCGGGGGGCACATGAGCAAGTGTCCCCATCCCTCAGGGCTTCCATGGGGCCTGCCCTTCTGAAGCACACTGCGATGGAAGGCACCGCACGCTGCAGCCGGCAGTTCAACCACAGCACCGAGGTCTTTATAAGCAGCGCAATTTTGTGGCTCCCATGCCGCTGGGTTTGGAAGGTTCCTGGCATTTTTCCTGGCCTACTACTGAGTGCAGCTCCCCACGCTGGGCAAGACACCTCTCTGCCCCGCTGCAGAATGACCTCCTCTGTGGTCCAGACACCTCAAACAGGGCCACAGCGCTGACGAGTGACACCGTGTGGCGTTTGCCTGGTGAGATCAGGCCCCCCACGCCTTCCAGGCTGAACTGCAGCCTCTCGGGTAGCACTGCAGCCCTCAGCCAGCACGGAGGGAGCTCAAGGACATGGCACAAGACTCATCCAGCCGGGGGGGAACCAGCAGTGCCACCCTGAACAGCACTAACTGCCTGCAGAAAGGACAGACGGTGAAGCTCAGACCACCAAAGGAGACTGTCCTAGAAGCAAGCAGAGCCTGTTAACTCAAGGGAGGAGGAAACCTCCTGTATCACTAAAGGAAACTCCTGTGTTACTGATTCAGCCTTTATGCCCCTACAGAGGACAAAATGAAACTGCCCCCAAGAGCCCAAATGGAGAAGCTATTTCACAGGCTGACCTTGCATGCACCATGTACGATGCTGATGTGACAGGAAAAAAAGAAATCCAAAGAAACAACTAAGAACCCTTAGTAAATTGGTTTCCCAAGGTGACTTTCCTGGGCAAAAAGCCAGCACATAACAGGTCTACTGCCCTTAGCCAGCAATGCCCTTAACTGCTGCTATGCTTCCTTTTACATCAGGGGAAGGGCCAGCCACAACAATCTCTCAATCATTCTCCACACTATAGAGAGATTTTATAAATTTACATAAGAGGACAAGGAAAAAGCAACAAAAAGAGGAGCTGAGATTCCCTGCAAGCCTTGCTTGCCAGCTAACACCTGGCCAAAGACAGAGGACAGACACTGAGAAAACAGCGTGTGGACATTGAGCACACCGGTTCCGGAGGACGCGAGCAGCGACACCGACCTGGTACCAGGCGTTGTAGTTGTAGGCGGCCTGGTTGACCTGCATGTCGCCATCCATCATCTGCGCTGCCAACGCCGGGTCATCCGGGTGCATCTTTTTTTCATCTGGCTCCTCCGCTCTGAAAAAATTAATACAATGCTTGTAATACAATGCTTGTCTTTGTTACACTTACTGCTGAGTAAGCGTACACTTACATTAACAAAGATCGGCAGTATTTTCAAAATTGGTGACCTTTCCAAACAGGAAAATAGATTTAGAGAAAGACAAGATTTGGTGCTTCAAAACAATGGTTTCATTTATAAATTGTTATGGTGCTTTAATCTAGATTATCAACACAAGTCTGTTTCAGAGATGGTTATTTTTAGCAATATTATTTAGTGTTTCTATGATACAAAATTTAGAGGTCTGGTTCCAGTTATTTAAGCCAGTTCTACACTCCTACCTGGAGTGCACTTTTAAATTATTAAAAAACAAAATAAACAAACATGCTGCTGTTCTTGCAGTGCTAACTAGAAACGCGAAGGGTCAAGGACCGTCCAAAGCCGTGTCTGTTCAGGCATCAGACAGAACAAAAGTTGCCTAAATAATCACTACCAGGAGACTGAAGAAAATCAGTTTGCCCATGTGAAGCTTTCAGAAGCTATTTCCTACGAGCCCTTTGTTGTTCAGGTGTAACCAGCTGCACACCCAGCTGCTGCACAGGCCTGCTGCACGGCTCTGCGCTCTGCCCAAGCTGCAGCGGTGCTGGCGTTGTGCCCGCTGCAGTCTTACCTGCTGAATTCGGGGGAACTTAAAACAATCATAGAATGCTTAAGGTTGGAAGGGACCTCTAGAGGTCTTCTGGTCCAACCCGCCTGCACACGCAGGGTCACCTAGAGCACCTAGGTCCTCCCCACCAATCCTACATTGACCGTTTCTTTGTATGAACTAAAACTCTACATTTGAAAGTCCTCGTTTCTATTTCACCTCCGTCCCCCTCCATGTTCTGCTAGTCTATGCTAAACCATAAATGATCCGTATAGGAATGATTCTGGTTCCTCATTTTAAACACCCTCAACAACCTGGCATGCATTAAACAAAGAAACAAAAAGCTCAAAACTTAAAGATGCAGTTACTCCTACGGCTGAAATAGACACACCCAGCTTACAGAATTGTAACTGATGGGAGGTCAAACAGCTATTCCTTTTTACAGGTTTGATAACAGCACTTAACTCGCTCAAGTACTTTAAGGCAGATACAAAAAAAACTTCAGGATCACTGTAATCAAGAAGTGTTTAATGATTCTTGTTTTCACATTTAGGGAATATAAACTACAATAATTTCAAGAACTGATGAAATTCAAGTACTATAAGAAAACTGTTACTTACTGTACCCATCCCCTCTCCCTTTCATAGGTCCTAAAAAACATTCTCTCATGATCATTCTCTGAACTATTTTTAAAGCATTTCCCTAACCCTCTGTATCAGATCCAGTCCAGTATAATACATGTTCCCACTAATCCATGTTCCTAACCCACTGTGTTAGCTTAAATTTTCAGGTAAAAAAAAATTCCTACCCATTCTCTGCTTTCCTTTTCAAAGAATCCTGCTCCTGTAGAAGAGCTTGATGTTCATCATAGGCATCCAAAAGCCTAAAGGAAACAAAATAAATTACATTTTTTTCTCACAATTGCCATGCAAACAACTTAAACATCTGAGCAACCATTTAAAAATTGTGTCTTTCACATGGCAAATATATAAAAACATTTTAAATCAAACTCAATTATAACCAAAATTAAAATTGCAAAGTCAGACTGATCCACCATAAACATGTGAAAGCTGAAGTCCACTATTAATTTGAAGGGAAATTCAGCACTGCGTAAAGATGAATTTTATTAGAAGTGTTCGCTCAGAAATCCCCAACTTGCTGAACTTCTGGCGTTCCTAAGGCAGTTGTTTCATAGCGTGACTTTATGAAGAAGTTTCATCAGAATTAGGATACAGCTGCTACTCCCAACAGGGCTGTATCAGGCAGCCTAGCTGCTGATACTGCCCACAGCAGTGCTAATGTTTAGAACACACAGTCATTCACACACCAGAAAGGAGCATTATACAAAATTAAAACAATTCCAAAGTGCTACCTACAGCCTGTCCTCGAGCATCACAATAAAATTCAACGCAGCACGAAAGAGCTATATTATTATTCACATTAATAGTATTTGCATTTTTGAATGTTGCATCTTGCAGTTTACAAAATATCAAATGAAACCTCAATTCTTCTTCTAGTAAGCACAATATTCACTTTTTCTAAATGCACAGTTAGTTGATTCTATCATCTAGACTTTTGGGGAACTTAAAAACCCCACTTTGTTTGGTCTGCTTATGATCCCCGACTTACATGCCTGACTGGCGTGCAAGCCGATACTTTAAGGGTAAGCAGAAATTACGGACAGCTCTTCCTAAAAATACAAAACTAACTCATGGTTAGCTCTTCCAAGAAAATCAGCTGTAAATTGCAAATAGAAAACAAGTGCATATTTTACAGCATGGAACTATAAGGGAAAAGATAAGCATGTCTGGTGTTTAATTAAGAAGTTGCACGTCTAGTATGGGATCTCCATGCACAAAAGTGTTTTTTTTTTTTTTTCTTATGCTTAGAAACATTAAGAAAGTCAGTGGGAGTTTGAGAACTCAAACAGCAGCTCTGACGTTATTTAAGAATAAAATTTTATCTGTAACACAAAACACTTCCTCTCTGAGAAGTACCCCTTTTTTTTTACCCTTTTATAAAACTTAGCAAGAGAAACAATTTTGATCTATAGTGTTAAGTATTTCAGAGAAAAAGCGATTCATTTTCTGAAAAAAAAACCTTCCTTTTTTTAAAAATGCGGAATGTGGTTCTAGCATCTGTCAATTCAGAATTTACAGAACAACAACAAAATCGTTCAGCCTCTCCCCACTCACTTTTATAAGCACGTCTTTTGTTGACAGTAATATGATCATCACACATATCAAAACTTACTGGTTAACATCAGATCCAAAATCTTCAAGAAATTCTACTTTTCGCTGAGAAAACGTAATTCGCATTTTTATGGACAAGGCGCCATGGACAGCTTTATCAAAACAGCTCAAGATGTTTTCTTCATTTTGCTTGAGATCTCCATTGTACTCCATCTCAAGCAAGTTGAGATAAAGTTTCGTATTTTCCTGAAGGGGAAGGAAAACAAAACAAAACAAAAGACTACTTATATTGCAAGTAGTACATCTGCCATGTTACGTATTTAACACTAAATAAAACTACACACCAGAACTTCTGCATCATAAATATATGCTACAGAAGAGAACCCAAGGATCTTGTTGTATTGGTCATTTCTGACCCTATTTGTTTCATAAATAAATGCAAAGCAATCTTACATTAAAAAAATCTAAGTAGTAAGGACTGGAGAGACAAATATTTCCTCTGGTTATACAAAATGATTCAAGAGTATTGCTTATCCTGTCATTTTGTTTGCCTTGAAATGTAAGCACTCCTATGATGTTTGAGTTTCTAGAAGGGAAAAAATTGAGTAGGAAGCATCCTGTGCCTCTGATGAGAAAAGATCTAGGAGCTGTAAACTCGCACGCTCGCGAGCTGCAAGCATGGCAACATCAGTTTAGAGGGACTAGTGTCTCCATGTAGTAATGAAACATTACATGCAGATGGAACATCTGTCATCATTGTTGCCATTATTTCAGAACACAATTCAGATAAAGGAGCAATACTAGTCTGCTTTTATACAGCAGTAAGGAAGCACGTACAGGGTCATGTTCGATGGCTTCTGACAGCACTTCTCTCGCTTTTGGAAGATTTTTCTGTACTTTGAAGAGATGTCGAGCTAATTTGATGGCATAAAACGACGCCTCGCTAATCGATCTGGCGCTCCTAATAGCATCCTGGAGGAGATGTTCAGCTTCTTCCATGTTCCCATGTCTGCGTTCTAAGCTTACTCTTCGCAAGCGAACCATTGCTAGTCCTAGAATAGACTCTTCAAATGCTTTCAAGATTCTTCTGGCCTCATTGATGTTGCCTAAAATACCAGTGAAGATGCTGTAAAACATGACACATCCAACAGTGAATTTAAAGCAGAAGCCCTCCCAGGAGAAAACCTCTTTGCTCTTACCCTGCTGTTCCTCAAAGGCAGCCCACAGCATGTGAACCATTGGTTTCTTAGGAAGATGTATCGTGCAAGCCCTGCTGTAGACATGCCTCACTCCTTCAATACTATGATTCTCCATGTATTTGGCATACTATAGTTGAAAACAGAGCAGAGATTATATAATTTTACAGCTTATCTTTGGTCCTTAATACACGACTGAATGATAAAATTCTTTTGTTTAAACCCATTCAGCACCTTTATTGAACCACTAGACTAGTTTCTGTAAGGAAGGACGTAGAGAGGCAACGAAGTTGGCATATGCAGCAGTCAAATCTGGTTGCAAGCAGACCATCTCCTAATGCAACAGATATAGTTATATATGAACAACATTCAACAAGAGTACAAAAGGTTAGTCACTAGATCAATGTATACAATCACTACGAGGTCATTGGTAAACTACCTCCCTTACCTTAATCCAGAAGTCCTCATAGAGGGCACATGAAATAACACATCTTTCAAAGAGGACCACAACTCGTTCATGAGTTCCATTTTCTATCTCAAATTCTAAGTATTCTCTCCAGTTTTTCAGCTGAGCTTTCTCCAGAGGTTTTACATGGAAGTAAGGCCTCTTTATCTGCAAGAGTCACAGTATGGCAATACATGACTAGTAAGCGTAAAACCAAACTGAATTAAATAACTAAAATTAACCACACACCACGCAAGGAACACCATTTTTCAGACTGTACTTTAGAAAAACACTTGATTATCTATTCAAACAAGCCAAACTGAGTCATCCAAATATTGCTCTGGAAATGTTACTGCCAATTACATTTTAAGCTAGTTTCTTGAGTAAAAGTATTTACAAAACTTAATAATTCAAGCAAACAGTTTTTCCCTTGCAAATCTGCAGTTGCAACATGACAACAAAGAAATTGTAAACAACAGTCAATATTGTCCACATACATATATACAGCCAACTAAAGTACTTACTGTTGTACTAACACACATCCTCCAAATTAAGTTTAAAATTGTGTTGAGAATGATGGGAAGGAAAGACAGAGCATTTAATTGAACTTCATCATAAATGTTTACATTAAGTTGATTATTCAATAGTTGGCAAGGTTGCATGTTCAATGCTGATGACGAAAGGAGTTGGAAGGGACAGAGATCAGAAAAGAATATTGTAAAATCTGCTCTGAACTAAATGCAGTAAAGCATTCCTCCACGGCTCTCTTGCTGCTTTTTCCTCTAATTTATCTGATTTTGTTGTTGTTGTACTGCAATCCCATGTCAGAAACATCAGTATAAGCATCAAAAGAACATATAATAACTATGGGGTAAAAGGCAATGATTCATGGCTGCTTGAAATTGAAAACCCACCATCCCCTTCATGCTCCTCAGTGAATTCTGTTACGGAATGCACTTTTCCCCCCTCCATTTTGGTAATTTCACAGGTAACCTGTTGCTGTTAAAGTAGAACTAAAGCAGGTCTCAATGGCCACCACTACTTATGTCTGGCATCTGCCACATATCTACTTACTTTTAGTGCAATATAAAGACAGCTTTTTAACTTTATACTCCATTCTCCTTAGATATCCAACATATTGGCATCTACTGAGCAGCCATAACTCTCTTGGCAGAGCAGGTGCTGTTTCTGGTGAATAGCAATACTGGATACCCTGTTTCTGATGCATTTTCTGCTACATGTCCACAGTTCTATCACTACCCCACTAAACAAGCTTAAGCTGAAGGGTTGCCTTAATAACTTTACTCACACAACCATTCTGCACTACACATCAGCATATCTGACCCCATCATTCATACTTTGTATGCTTTACTTCCCTCTGGGCTAGCCATCCAGTGCATGAGTGCCCCTGTTAAGTGCAGAACTCGTAACAGCTCTTCAGACTGTTACATATCAAGAAAAGGTCACTTTTGAGTTAAACTGCATACTAGTCTATGGTACTAATGCTGGCCACGTACTAAGTTTTTGAGTTACTTTGGCTTACAAGGCACCAGTCCTACTCTAGCAAAGCGCAACCAGAAACATAACAAAGTTCTGACCTCCCGTACTGCATTTAGGCTTCAGTTGAGAACTTTTCAAAAATCAAGTTACTGTTTCAACAGTAATTGAGTTTAACTTTACACAGAAAAATGTTTTTTCTCTTGATGAAATAATATATCAGTTTATACATATAGGAGTGTGCTGCTTATGGAAAACTGGAAAAAAGCAAGTACGAACTGATTTTGGATGCAAGAGTCTAATGCAACAATATACACATGCATATGAATCTCTCTGTATTCCTCGTTAAGGGCAGGCTTACCTTGTGGATCAGCATTGCCTTCCTCTCATTACCGAATCAGTAATACCCCAGACACATGAAGCAGCATGGTCGTATACCATCCTTTAAGCATATATATTTAAAAGTTGCTTAACAAATGTATTTTTGCATCATCCTGAATCTAACTACTGCTTAAAGACTTTTAAATCCTCAGATGAGAGAACTCACCTTTCTGCAACGAAAAGGGCAGAAGCGTAGAACTAGATCCTTGTTCAAAGCCCCATGAGACTGGAAAGCTTTAACTGTTAAGCTGTTTAATTCTGTTTAACTCAGAATTCGCAGTTCAAGACAGTTCCATTCAATACTCCAATGCATGCTGCCTTGCATTAAAATAACAAACTTACCCCTTCTTCAAATGTCCACCTTTTGCTGACTTCGTGTTCGTTGTGATTGAACATCTCTTGATGAGTCTCAATGATTCTGTGCCTCATGTTTTCAATTTCAGTGATTAGCTAAAAGACAATTTTTAAAGAAAATGTAATATAGGTAATTTATCAGCTTTTAAATACACTGTATGATGACAGCAGTATGAATATATTTAAAAAAGCAAAGATAGCAGAGATGTTGGATGCTATCCAGAACACCAAGGAGTGAGAGATAGTGCCCTGATGGTGCCTTTGCTCTTAGTGCAATACCACTGACTAGCTTTTCTCAGTGAAAATGTCTTAAAGCTGATTAGATTCAAGGTGAATCTGGATCCAAGTCAAGCTTGGTTCCAGCACGTGTATATTTTCAGTTATGAATCTACACATACCACTACCAATGATGAGATTTTTTAGACCACAGCTGTTAATCTGTTAGTCTAGAATGGTTAATATACATTCCAAAAGTTTTCATATTTGAACTCCATTTCTTTGATATCTATGAAATGCTGCAAAGGGATGTTCTGTACGCACAAGCAGTAATTGCATGAGCCAAAGAGCAATCACTGATATGTAAGAGCTACAGAAACATCTACAAATATACTACACTTTCTGCAATTAAGGTCTTTGAAGCGCCAGGGAACGCCCGCACCTTAGCAGGGTCGGTTATGTCTTCAGTCCCAGAGGGCACGTCACCGGCGGGCGCCACGGCTCCGTCTCCTCCACCGTGCCCATTCGCAGACGCCAGCTCTTTGCGAAGCTGAACAAACTGCTCAGAAGACAGAAAGTCTCGGGGTACGTTGTTCTGTACGTGTTCTTTAAACCTAGGAAGAGTTAGAAACAAATAAATGTTAGTTTATATTTTAGTAAATAGTCTGGATAATCAGAACACTGTAACAAATCCTAGTGGAGTTTTGTATTAGTCTAGAGCGATATCGAAGATGCAACTTCGGACAACATAAGCACAAAATGCAATTCTGTTTGTCAGATCCTCATAACCTGCACATTTCAACAAGAAATTCAAGAGTGATGAACAGTGGGGCGGACAGATCACTTCAGCAGACATTTCAAGTTACTATTCTGAGTGTTCATTTCTACATTCTGGATAAACAGACTGAAGTATGCTTAAAAATAATAAAATTAAATGCTTCCTCTTTACCTCTGGAAGTGATGACTGTAGAGCTGTGTTGGAATTCCAAGGATACGATCATATATGGATGTCACTTGTTTTAGGTTCCCCTGCTCATCTTCCCAGTTTATATACATTTCCCACAGTCTGTCGGAACGGAAATCTGTCCCAGCTGCTAAGACTGCATGTTCAAAGGTTCTGAAAGGGGAAGTAATTTCACAGTTGCTTCTTCAATGAGGCAGCACGCTTAAATTCATTATTTAAATTCCTCGAATTATTTTCTAAAGACCTAGAGCAAAACTTCTGAAGTTTAACTTTTCGCTGTTCCCTCCTGCCCAGAACTATCACAAAGTGAGTAAAGATAACACAAAAAGACACATGCAGAAATACAAGATGCTACCAAAAGACAGAACCCTTAAAGCTGAAAAATTACTATGAAAAGCTTTCAAACAACTGCTTTAGTTGCTTATCAGAAAAAAAAAATAGCACCAGCACACAGCTACAAGCTGCTTTGATTTAGTTCAACTAGAGTTTTGGGTTAAACTTCAGTCCAACCCCTTACACAAAGCAGGACCACCACCAGCAACGCGTTAGGTCAGACGTGCTCCAGTCGTACCTTAAAAAACCTCCAAGAAAGGCAATTCCTAGACTTCTCCGAGTAAGCTGTTCCAGTGCTTACCATCCTAGAGCTTACCCAAGTACGTCCTGATGTTTAGTCTCAACCTCCCAATCCACAATTTGGAATCCTTATATACATTATGCCATCTACCCCTACTGACCCTGTAAAAGCTCTTGAAGTGACTGCAGGCTGCTATCAGACTGTCCTTTAGCTTATAGCTATTCATCTGACTCAAATTCTATATAGTTTTATGTGTTTCCTGTATCACTTAGTTTGCTTTCAACTTACCCTCTTAGAGCAGGGGCAGTTTCAGGATCTTCAGAGTCCAAGGTTTCTTTTAAGAAGTTTATATAGTGTATCCAAAGATCAACACTAAGAGGAATTGCCTGAAGCCCTCTGCGATAAACCTATGAAGAGAACATAAACTGTACTTCAAGTACTTAATGGTGTCCTAATAGAGAGGCAACACTGTGTTATCCGGTGAACCTTAGAAATACTAATTACTGGAATTTTGTTTAAATAATCTACCATTACCATTTGGGTGGAGGTTGGATAGAACATGGCAATGTTCTGATCTCCACGTGCAGAGTCTTGATCTTCAAAGCGCAGCGGTCCCTGCATTCTGACCAGGTTGTGTGGGCAGGCTTTGGGGTACAGACCATAGGGCACAGACCCATTAGAGCATCATTGACAGCGTCTGACCAAAAATGCAATAAGATGTAGCAATTGTGACCAGCAAACCAACTATATTGTTTTGAAATGAGTAATAAATGTAAGTGACAGAAAAGCCCTGCCCTACTTGTTAAGCTGCAGTGTAATACAGAGGCTTGCACTGCAAAGCTTGACAAACTGTAGAGGTTTAACGCACCTGCCAACAAAGAGAGAAAACATTAGCTACAAATGCCACAGAAGTGACAAGTGCAAACAAAATCCCTATAAATCTGACCATATACGGTAGGGTCTGGCAGCCAAATGACTTGCAGTCGGTTAGTCATTATTTGGCTAACAGGACCAATGGCAGTAGCTACATCCAGCTACCTACATACCTCATCAGATTGTTTAAAGTTGTCATGTCGCTTTTCAAGATCTGCATACTTTTTCCAGTATCCATAGCAATATGGATAATGAGTGAAAAACTTGTCAAATGCTTTCCTGGCAGCTGGTATATGGTTCTGTGGGAAATAAACAATAAAAAGTAATGAAGCATTTCAACGAGCAGTTTAAAAAACAAAACTAGAGACAGCTTTCTTCTCAGAGAACAACGTGCAATCAAACCATCTTTCCCAGTAAACTGCCCCAAAGAACAACAAACAGGACTACAGGAAGAATAAGAGTGGGACAAAAATCACAGCAAAGCTTCCTCAGAACACTTTCCTAGACGGAAAATTTGCTGCTCAGGAATTTGTCCAGATAGAGTATTTTAATTACAGCCTTCCACTTTTTTGTTTTTTTTTCCCCCATTAATTTCTCCTGTTGTTTTTTGAGAATCCACATAAACTTCTGTACTGACATATTCTGCAGCAAGGAGTTGCACAGCTTAGCTACATCTCCTGTGAAAAGCCACTGACTTCTCTTTGCTTTCATGCAAATGAAACTAACAAATGGCAAGTGGTGCAGACCAAGCCTACTCTTATTCAAAAGCTAAAACGATAAACCAACATCAAACACACCTAACAAGTTCTGTTTAACTTTGATCATGCCCAAGTACAAATAAGTATCTTGAGAAGCTGAACTAGCTGGCTGAACTCCCAGCCTCCAACTTGCAGGCCATCATACCCCACCTTCAACATTTCTTTAAAACCATTTAAATGAATCCAGTGGTCAGTTCAGAGTTTCGGTAACAGCAGTAAATATCAGCATCTGTGTAATTTTACGTAGGTCATGGAAAAACACAAACATTCTTAATTTGCAAAAATAACTACCTTTTTAAAAGCCAGTGAGATTTCTACATTTGTGTTATTGCTGATTATTTACTACCCAAAAACTTGAAGTGCAACACATCACCACTAACAGGCAAGTATTAACTGTTTTTTTTTTTCAAGAGGGGTTATAATCGAAGTACAAAGCCCAGTGGCAAAGGTTTATTTTTACAAAAAAAATTGTTCCAGTTTGTAAGAGACAAAAGCTCTCCAGGATTAACGCTTTTAAAACAAATAGTTTTAACTTTGTCTTAAATACTGTGTTTATTTTGTGATCTCTGCTGATGTGTGCTGTCCATTAAGCACTGTTAAGTGCTCCTGTCTGAAAACTGTATCTATGAACACCAGATCTAAACTTGGAGACTCATTACTGAAATATCCATGACTTTAGTTTGAACTGTTTATGTCTAGAAGGCTGATGGTAAAAGGAGGTATATACTAACCTCTTGCTCTACATACTGTAGCAGATATACCCATCCTGTGAAATCCTGGGGATTGTCCTCTACTACTTTCCAGAACTTGTCATAATCTGGAGGGAAGCAAGACTCGAAATCTGTTTCAATTTCACCCTCCTGTGCGTTCTCTTCATTCAAGTCAACGGAACTATCAGGTGATTGCTCCATCTCTGTCACACTCATAATTTCTGTAGTGAAGTCCATATTCTGCTCGTCTGCTGTGGTCTCCGCGGCGTTTCCTGCACTGTCTGCATCGTGTGTACTGTTTGCACTGCCTGTGTTTCCTGCACTGTCTGCACTCTTTGTGTTGTCTGCGTTGCCTGCACTGTCCGTACTGGCCGCGTTGTTTGCGTTGCCTGCGTTGTTTGTGCTGTCTGCATTGCTTGCAGTGTCGTTAGTCACAGTCTTCTCCTCCTCTGTACTATCTGAGTTCTGCATAGCTGAGGTTAAAGCTGGTTTGCAGTACTATATCCTGCTGGAGGGGAAAAGGAAAAAAAGATTCAATATTCAAGAACTCAGCCCCAAGTTTTAAAATTATGAGCCAGCAGAGATGCTAGCTCAACCACAGTACTGAGAGAAAAAGGCCTTAAAGTATTATAAATACTCCTGCCTAAATGGGGAGGAGGAAGCTCCTATTCCTACACAAACATCACTTAAAACAAAAAGCTGCCCATTGTCTCTGATGTGTGCAGGGGGCAGATGCGTCCATCTACAAGCAAACAGCTCTAGATTATCAGGTGCATCCAATATTGCTGCATTAACGGCAAATGAATCCATATTCATCTTTGTATTATTTTAAGATTGTAAAAAGTTCAGAAAAGCCTTAAACTTTCAGAAAAATACAGGTTTTATCTGAAGAGCCAAACACTTCACCAAAGAGATGAGACTAAACAGATTATTCCAGGATTAGGTTAAACAAACAAGGTTAACCTTTGAGCACAGTTTGGTTCCCTACTTTCAACGCACAAGAAACTCCCGAAAGCCTCATGCATCTATTTATTTCATCACAAACTTCCAGCAATTAGATCTGCTTAACTCACGAGTCTCCTTCACCATTACAGCCGTGTTCATAGCATCCATAAACTTTAACACACACATATCATTGTGAAAATTCTAAATAATTAACAGCCACCAAGGTATAAAAGTGGACCCATATGCTACAACACATCCTCAATACCTAACTGAAACAGCTTAAACAATAACTTTACAAAGAAAAGCATTCCTCTCAGCAGTATTATCAGTCGCTATCAACTATGTCAACACAATCCAGTCAGCATCACGGGGCCCCAAAACAAAAGTTTAGGTATAGTCTTACATGTAGTCACCTGCTTCCACACAAAATAAGACAGATGCTTCCTCCTGCCCCTCAGGACAGACTCCATCTTCCTCCCACTCTTCATTTTGATCTTCCTGCCAAAAGCAGCTGCCCAGCTCTCCCAGCCTCCATAAATCCGAGTCTGGCACAGTTTGGTTGCCAAAAAGTGCTGAGCCCCAGCGCATCTTGGCCTCCAACGCCTGAAGCCTTCGTGTATGGATGCAACGCTGAACCTCCAAATTCAAGCTACAGTCTAATATAACGTCTATCAGTCCCTCTTCCACCTGCAATGCTATCCATACAAAATTTCACCAAACCTCTTAAAAGCATTCTTGTAGATTATTTAGTCTCATGAATAAAACCAGAGAACTGAAATTATCACTCTGATTGTTGCAAACAACAGGGTTCTTTTTCCATCACTAGTGTTTTTAGGTATTACAGTGTACACACTGCACAAGCAACCGGGGTTTTCTCTCTCTAATGCCAGCTTGCAAGTGTAACACAGCCGTGACTCTTGAAAGAACTATCAAATAATATTCAAAAATCACTTCTGAGTTTTCTCCAGCTTGGATAACTCTTCTCTTTGTTCAAATTCCAGTCTTTCAGGGGCGCTGTAGATTCACTGCAGCAGCAGGCTGGCACACAAGGGTGGCTTCACACCCAGGCCCCACCGCTCACGTCAAAGCTGCCTGGAGCAGGTCTCGCCAGCACTGGCGGGCTTGCAGACTGGGAACGTCAAACTATGCAGAATATTTTGCGTACTGCTTAGAGCCCCACAGCTTTATACCACAATCTAAGCTTGGAGCGCACCTGTGTCATAGCTGTAGCACCATACTACAGTAGACATCTTACTACATTAATGTAATAATTAGGTTTATAATAAAGTATATCTAAAATATAGTAACTTAACTGTAACTATACTTTAGAAAAAAATCCAGTTGGGTTGCTTATATAAGACTCTTATCCTCAAATGCACAGAAGCACCCGCCTCTCCTGTTACTCCTAGGTTTTCCTTGGAAAAGAAAGCAAGTAGTTTTTAACTTTAACAAAGCAAGACAAAACAGTAACATCAGGTCCCCTCCCCAAATCTCCCCCAACTCCTGTAATTTATTCCAACCAAAAGTCTGAGAACAGAACGTCTTGCTTTTACTTTAACAAGTACATAGAAATGATAGCTTCAAAGAAAATGAGGGGAAGAATCTAGACAGAAATGTCTTTCACCTTCTAAAGAATACCATTCCTATACTCTAGCTTCAGAGGATTTGAAGCATGAGACAACAGCTCATATTTTTGTAACAGC
Source organism: Tinamus guttatus (assembly GCF_059628265.1). Lineage (NCBI taxonomy): Eukaryota > Metazoa > Chordata > Aves > Tinamiformes > Tinamidae > Tinamus > Tinamus guttatus. Next base: position 1,595,498 of record NW_028289056.1, read on the forward strand.
TCAAGTCAAATAACCCTGGAAGAGTGTAAAAAGCTCTGCATGGCCAACACATGCTGTAAAAGTTCTGCTTGGCAGTTATCTATTTTGAAAAGTCTACATTTTGAACCCACATCTTTTTACATTGCCTGGCAATCTCATTAATACAATTTCTTTCCTCTTCACAAGGTAAACACTTCTTAAGCATGTAAAGTAACAGCTCATCTGCTGACAAATGGCTGACACTATTTTAGTCATACAAACATGATCTGACTGCACAGGGTACTTTACTGCTTTGGTACTTTTTGTACTTTTTTTGTACTTTTTTGTACTACTTTGGTACTTTTGGTACTTTTCTTAGGGAAAAGAGAATGCTGTGCAAGGTGAGCACTTCCTCTCATCAATGATCAGTTCTTCCTCACATCTTAGGTTATTCTAATAATAATCATAATTTTAGAAGTATTAAAAGTCAGTTTTGTTAAGGAATTTTGGGGACGTGTCTTCGGTGTTGATTTCATTAATAAACATCCTTTGTAAGTTAAAAATTAAATATCAAAATAGTAAGACTATAGCTTTGCCAGTAGAGGGTACAGATCTGCACCACTAAAAATCATTATTACCCTTCACAGATAATCTATGTGATTCTTATTAAAAAAAAATCAAGGCAGAAGTGGATTATGCAAAAGAGAAGCCCTGATATGCAGAGTCTTAAACCTTAGAGACAGCTAAAGCAGCTAAACTTATGTGGTAATTCATTCCCTAAAAAATATTCTGAGATATGCCAGATGTTCACCTTTTGCGCAGAATTCAAAAGATGCTATCCAGATAAGAAAAAAAAAAAAAAAACCCTTTTACTTTCTCAGAATCAAAAGAAAAGAAAAGAAAAGAAAAGAAAAGAAAAGAAAAGAAAAGAAAAGAAAAAAGAAAAGCGCGTCTCACACCGCCCCCGTCCCGCTCCAGGCTCTCCCAGCACCGAGGGCCAGGCCGCAAACCCTGCCGCGCCTGGGGCACAGGCCCGAGGCCGCCCGCGTGGCCGGGAGGCGGCAGCTCCGCGGGGCCGGTTTCGTTAACCGCGGCGTTTCCGCGCCCTGCGGGGACACCGCCCGCCGCGCGCGCCGCGCAGCCGCCGCAGCAGCCCGGGGCCCGCTCCCGTCAGGGATCCCCTGCGCACGCGGTAGCGGCGTTTGCCAGCAGAAACGCGGGCACCGGACACGCTCAGGGCCGCTCGCGGCCGGGCCCCTCCCCCTCCCCGGGCCGCCTCCCGGCGCGGCCCGCTCCGCCAGCCAAGGGGCCTCGGCCGGCGCCGCCAGCGCGGCGACCCCTGCGCGCGGCCCGCGGTGCCTCCGGCCTCCCTCCGGCCGCCGCCGCCCGGCCCGACCTGCCGCCGGGCTCGTCACCATCCGCCCGCCGCGCGCGCTGCCGCCGCCGGGCCCGTGAGGAGCTAGCCGCGCTTGCGCGCAACGCCCCGCGCCTGCGCTGCGCCTGCGCGCAACGCCCCGTGCCTGCGCACAACGCCCCGCGCCTGCGCGCGACACCCGCGCGCCCCACGGCGCCTGCGCGCGGCCCCGCATAGCGCATGCGCACGGCCCCCCACCCGCCGCTCCGCGCCTGCGCACGACGCCGTGCGGCCCCGCCCTCGCCGCGCCGCCCCCCCCCCAGGCCGGCGGGAAAGGCAGGCGGCGGCGGGCGCGTGACACAAACAAATCCCTTTATTGCGAGCGGCCGAGCGGGAGCGAAACACCAAAATAAACGTTTTCCCCCAAATCTTCGCTCCTCGCCGTCCTCTGCAGCATTTTTCTTCCACTTAACAGGCGTAAGGCGTGGTGTCGCAACATGTCAAAACGTGATTATGCGATTAAAAAAAAAAAAAAACCACAAGAGTGTGTATAATTCATTACGAATGTCACATCCACGGCCAGGCTGGGCGCGCGGGGCCGGCTCTCCCTCCGCGCCGGGCACGTCCGCTGGCTCTGCAGCGATGCAGCAGCCGGGTCCATGGCGCTGTGCGTGCTCGTGCCCGCGGCTCGGGCCGCACGCGGGCCGCCCCTCTAGGTGATGATGTCCAGGAACTCCTCCAAGCTCCTCTTGATGTGCGGCGGCTGCGCGGCGGCGTGCGCGAGCAGGCTGGGGCCCATCTGCGCGAACAGCGCCCGGGACAGCTTGGCCGTGGCCGTGCGCAGGCTGCCGCCGGCGCCGCACAGGGAGCCGCTGGCGGCCGTGCTGCCCAGCAGGTGCCACAGGACGACGAGCACCTTCTGCTCCACGGCATGCGGCTTGCGCGGGTACAGCTCCGTCACCAGATCTGCGCGACAGCGACAGCGTCAGGCACCCAAACCCACACCCGGAGCCGGGCCAAAGCGGCCAAGCAGCAAAGCGCAGCTGGCATCTTATGACTCCCCATCTATCCCGAAAATATCCGGTCCCTATTTGAGTTCAAGGAACAGAATAGCCGTATATTATAAGTACATACAAGCTGAAGTATTTTCCCCACTTGCACAATAAAATCATGAATTAAGTATTTGCAGGCAAATACCTGTCATTTTGCTAGAACGCATATGTACATAGTCTCCTGATGTCTACTGCAAATTCCATGAAAAAATCCAGAAAGAACTGAACTGTTTAGAGCTGATGATCAGTGCTGTTCACCTAAGTCACACAGTTTAATTTCCTCACTATTATGCAAACGCCTGCCCTCAAAATAAACTCTATAATGCTTGCCCTTGTTCACACCTTGTTCACATCAAAGGAGAAGTCAACATTCTACCATAATTTATTTAATGTTGATAATTTCCACTATTAAAATATGTATGCAAATTCTATTGAATTTTATCTTTCTTTTAAAAAACCCCTTTGAGTACCCGTTTAGGAAGAGCACCACAATGAAGCTTGCAGTTTCTGTGGTGAGTGCAGCTCAGTTTGCCTGCTGAACCCCAGTAAGGAGTATCAAGAGCCCCAGAGGCAAAACCGCAGCGCTCACAGGAGGTATCCTGAGAGAAGAGGGCATCTTCCCTGCTGGGAAACCTGAAAAGAAATCTTTTTTTTTTTGGGGGGGGGGGGCATATTCCACTCTTTTCTTTCTGACAGGGGTATGAAGGAGAAAGAGGGAATATGACCTGGAGCAAGTAAGGGAATTAAGCAAGACAAGGGCTCTCCTCAGCAAGCCCAACTGCCCACATGGAAAATCCTGTGTTTGCCCAGGAGGCAGAGGCAGGCGAGTCAGAAGCCAAGTCGCAGTGCAGCACAACAGTCAGACACCGACAGAATGGAACTCGTTACAAAAACGGACTCAGTCTCTCCATTTCGGTAGTAAAGCCAAGCAAAACTTCAGGTAGTTATGCAACTTGCAGGGGATATCTGACCATATCAAAATCTTTTGTTTTGCCAACACCAGCTTCTATTTACACTGGGAGGAGCTGAAATTTGACATTGCTGCATTATTAGTGCTTGTCACTATTGGGACTGAAGGGCAGATCTGCAGGGCAACAGCCCTGTAACCCTGATCCTGCAGTGAATTTGCATCATGAGGACGTATACAAATAAACAAACATGAAAAGAAAAATGGAACTTTACCAGCGAGCTTTTCTGTCATGTCCTGTTTTGCTTTTCCGTTCAGAAACTGGGCTTTTGTGCAGAATGGCTGGAGAAGCAGATAGTTGTCTAAATTCAAAGAAAAACACATTAGAAATCACAATATCAAAAAATGGAAATAACAACCTTATTTATTATATAGCAACTCCAAGAAACAAGGCAATGTATTTTAAGGGTATAAAAGCATAAAGGCATATTCTTAATGACCCTGAAATTCTCCAACAGTCTGGCAGCATGGAATATTTTCATTTACTGAAAATATTAAGATTCTGCTCCAAAGCCAAGATAGTTGAGAATTAGCTATGGCTTTTAGAAATGAGCAAAAATCCAGTTCTCTGATCTGCTTAGAAGTCTCAGGAGTTTGACAAGCTTCTGAGTAATGAAACACTCACTATGACAACATAACAAAAGCACCTGCACATCTATGATCAATCCAGCTAACTACATTTTTTATTGGATTGGCAAAACACTACAAAATTAAGATGACATGTCTTTTTATGAAACCGAGAATAAACTATTCTTACACAATACAGTGTCTGGATGGGAATCATTTTAAGGACCAAATCTTTACTGTTAAAATTTAGCTAATGCAATTAACTCTTGAAAAAATAATAGTGAGTAAATTACCTAAGTGTTGACATAAAGCCTGAATAACATTTGTAACAGCTGCATAAATCCCTGGATTTTTGGAGTTTAGGTTATTGTCTACCATGGCAGGAATCAGCATGTTGATCACAGGCGACAAGTTGTCTTTCAGCAATGGAATCATCTTGTGCATCGTCTCCAATGCCACCTGATTCACTTTACTATTAGAATCATGCAAGCGAGACTTGAAAGCATCAAAGATCTGAAAACAACAGCCAAACAGCATTCACTGGAATTAAAAACTGATGGTTGAAGTAGATATTAAATTTCCTGCTCTATATTTACTCTTTCATTGTCCATCTTCTCAAGAGACAGCTCAGCTATGCAAAAAAAAATGGGATTTTATTCTGTTACCAAGCAAACCGACATTTGATATTTGCCTTCTGTGTATAATTCAATCGTACCCAATTTAACCTGATTTTGAATCATTCCTAATACATCAGCCAAATGTAATATGACTAGTATTATTCTGCAAAAACCAGTATTTTTAACAAGTCAAACTTCTATTGGGCTAAAAGAACGTTGACCTTGAGCATCTTTGAGCCATACGTTTCATTTCCCCCGCACACCCTGAGGTGGGTCTACTCCGAATCCGTGCGTGTCATTCCGACGTGCCGGAAGGTGCCGAAGTCCGTTTCTGCCTTTCGGAGCTGTAAGTAACAGGTATCCTCACAGAAAAGCTCTTGTCCCAACTTCTCACAATTTGCTCATACTTGGACTATCACCTGACAGTTCCTAGATCACAATTCTAAACTTCACCTCTTTTAGAGGGGTATCCAGTCTTAATTAAAAGATTTCAAAATCATTCGCAGGTGGATACTGGAAAGTTTCACAGCAATATTTGACAGCTTCAAAGCAAAGACATCGTTGTTAAAAAGCAATCTGATTTCTACTTTCAATCCATCTATCCTTAGTTGACAACTGTTGGATCTCACAGTAGTTATTTTTCTTCTACAGAAAGTCCTTTCTTATCGAAAACAGTAAGTTCCTGAAGCTGTTACCACAATGAAGACACTTCCTCATTTTCTTCCTGCGCAAACATGCAGCCAAATTTTAACTGTATGTGTTTCAGAGACAGATTTTCAGATCTTGATTTCTCCTCCTAGACCTTTTTGCGATCTGTTCCAGTATTTTAATCTTTCTTCCGCAGCGGTATAAGAGAAACTGCACACATTATTCCAGAAACAGTCCCGTCAATAGGGACTCTACATGAAAGCTTTCAGACTCCTCCTATTTACTTCCAACTACCTTCGTAGCTCATGTTATCCCTTTTTAAGCATAACTGACCTGTTTCTTGGTGTTTTCTTAGAATCTCTTTCAATGTGCATGTCTGATTAATACGATTTTCAGCAGAAAATTTAGTGGCAGTAATTTCAAGACTGTTGAAGTAGAATGTTTTTGGACAGTTACCTTCACAATGTTTGCAACAACAAGGTCTTGATTGTTCTCTGTATCCGACAGCAGCTGCTTAATTCCATTTATTCGATCACGGAAGTCTTTTGCATTCAATAAATCTGTAATGACTTTAACATATTCCACAGTTTCTAGTGAATTATGAGGGACTGTTTTTCTTGGAACTTCACGAGCTTCTACAGACTCCCTACTGCAAAAGAAAGATGTTAAGTTATTCAGGGCACCCACAAGCAATCTGGAACAGGAGTCTTTAATCAAGACACTGCCTTTCAGCAGAAGTACAGGTGTCAAGAGCATACAGAAATATCTCGTGATGAAGGAGGTCTCTCACTTTAAATATGCTTATTTTAAAAAAGTAACTATTATTTCCTCGGCCTCATCCCACATTCCACTGTAACGCATCCATCCCTCCACACACGAGCAGCTTCAGCTGGGCAGGAGCTTCCCTGGCTGCACGGGCACCCGCCACGAAGGCACCTTCAGGCTGCCGTGAAGTTCAGGCTGCAGTTCAGCTAAGTGGAATGATGAGGCCAAGGATCTAAGCAGGAACAATTTCTTTGACCAATAAGTGCTAACAGATGAATTTTATCATTGTGAAAAACAGCAAGAGTTTGAAGGGTTTCAAAAGTTAAAAGTGATGAAGAGTCTCAAGTGCTGCAGCTTGACTGAACAGACTGAGAATCTCTTCCATTCTGTTAAATGAGTCTGACTAATGAAAGCTTAATGACTCCAATTTATCTGGAGACCAGATGAGTACCTTGTGTCTGCAGACCAGTTCTGATAGATTCCCTAGCTCACTTGTTAACACTTGAGCAAAGCCTTTTATGGGGCATGAAGCATCTTCGAGTTCAAGCCCGTTAGCTCTGAGTACAAAACTCGGCACCAACATCCATCTGCCCTGGGCAGAACGCAGTGAGGAGCATCTCTTATGTGGAAATGGCCATGTAGCTTCACATGCCAAAGCAGGAACACACCATGAAGCCCAGAGTAACCACCTCGAATAGCAGAGAGTGCGTGACAGAAATCTGCTCCTGAATAGGGGCATCTTCCTAAGCCTGGCACTAGTCACAGCCCTACAAACTCTATGTTCTTAGATACAGTGTTTTTTTTTTTTCTTCCTTTTTTTTTTTTCCTAAGTCAAAGGAAGGCCTATTAGAAGAAACGAAAATGGGGACCAATGTGTTCTAGAATTATCATCACCCCAGTTAAAATCTAACTGAATCCTTAGTTGTCCAGATAAGCACACAAAGAAATAACCTGATCTCTCAATGTGCTGCAGCTACCACCATCTGAACAGCAGCATCTTGAGCCAAGTGACACGGGTCAACTGTGAATTCCATGTGCTTTGTACTGTGTATATTTTCATATGCAGCTGATAAAATAGATCGGCTTTAAAATGCACAAAGCAACTTTAATATTAGTAGTTTAAAAGGATTTATCCAGGAAATACTAAGTTTCACCCTTTCCTTCAGGTATGTTTGATTTTCACAAATTTGTCTTGTCTTGTGCAGAGGTCTGTTACTAGCAGGGTAGAACACGCAGTAAGATCATTACCTCTCAGTGACGTTGAGAGCATCTCTGGAAGTAGAGGATGACCTTGAATGTCCAACACTACTGGTATGGGAACGTCTTCCTTTTGCTGAGGGGGTATCTAATGGCATCTCCCCCAGACCCTGCACAGAGATGAAAGGATTTACTAGCGCTGCTGGGGACTCTAACAGAGCCAAGTCTAACAGCTGTGCAAGATGCAACAGCAAAGGGCAGCTCATTCACGTATCTGCAAGGAGCTCAGCTGCTAAGCAGTAACTTGCTCCGCGGCAGTCCCCTGATTACCGGCAATTCTCTGAACACACCTTTCCCTTCCCTGTACCTAACAGCTACTAGCACAAGTTTACACTGCTCACCTGTTCAGCAAAGGTTTTTTTCCACATACCTTTTGACGTAGATTGTTAACAGACTCCTTAATGTAAGGCAAGTCCTTGGCTGGCACACACTTTTCAAGCATTTTATCAAAATCAGGATGAGTCATCATACTGAAGAGCATCTTTCGCCCATAATACCTGCAAGGCAACAACCTGTGATGTACAAATCTGTAACCACAGGTTTGCTCCATGACTCCATTGACAATTAGACCCTTGTCACTTCAAAACATGGAAGTGCAGGAAGATGGTTATCCATACACGCAGCCTTCCTGCGCCCTTCCCATTCCCGGCACTCGTCACCTAAGAGCAGCGGAGCGCGCTGAGGAGTGCGGCCTCCCTTTCGGTGCGGAGGTGCCTGCTGTCTGGACCGGGGCAGCGCAGCCCTGGGGTCCCAGCACGCGGCCCACGGCGGGACTGCCCGCGTGGCCCTGGAGCGCCCTGCGGAGCATGGCCGGGCTGCCCTGACGGCACGCGCCACCCCAGCAGCCACCCCAGCCCTGCCAGGACAGCGCCGGGACGCACGGGGGCTCCGGCTGCCGCGGCGGCCTCCCCCGAGCCCCCGGCACCGTCACCAACCTTGTTTCCTGCGAGCCGTCCTGCGCAAACCTGGCCGTGGCCGCCAAGACCCTGTCGGTGACATCCTTGGTTCCGCAGAGGATCCGCGCCGGGCCCATGCGCTCCACGACGTCCGAGAGGTGCTGCGCTGTGCATCTCCTCACCGCCGTGTGCAGGTGGCTGCGGAAAAGAGAGCGCTGAGCGCGAGGCCGGGCCGCCCGCTGTGCCGAGCGCGGGCCTGCTCCGGCGTCACCCAAAACGCGGGGAAGCGGGAAGGGGCACTGAGCCTTTCTGAAAGGAGAACCCATCGAACCGAACTTCGTTTCAGACACTTAAAGATGTAACTACCAGAACGCAGAATAAGAAGGGAAAAATCAATGTCCTTTTTGTTTAAAGACAGTTTCAGTCTCCTGCCTTCTTACAAGGCAGAATACTGCAGCTCTGGGATTGTTTAAACAGGTTATATTCTTCTTTTTAAAGTCAAAAATTTCATTTGCCTAAAAATAATAGTAGAAATAATTTTAGAAAGATCCTATTAACAAGTTCTTTCCAGATATTTTATGAAAAACAAATTCCTGTGCTCTGACCCACATCTTGTTTATTTTATATCATTTTAAAATTAAATAAACCACTATTCTACTGACTTATAAAAATCTTGCTAAGTTTACTTCATACAAAAAAGAGATAATCAAATACCTATGCCGATGGAAATAACGGAATCAATTTTCAACTTGTGTAGCAAAGTAACCTTGTGTATAAACTATGCTGCTGATCCCACATGAGTTTGGAGTACACAGTTCAATTCCACAAATTCAGAACATTCACATTTTACTTTCATCTTGGATAAAGAATGCTATTTTAAGATGAGTTTTACTGCACAATGAGACATTTGTATGGTTTATCTTTCATAATAATGGAAAAACAGACCTAAAGCAGGGAGCTAAGGAAAAGAACTGACGCGCTAAGTCCCGGCGGAGGCTCCCGGCCTTTCAGACAGACGCAGGATCCAGCGCTCCCCCAATGACTGTTCCTGTTTCGTCAGGATCTCGGTGTTCCGTAACCCCACAGAGCGCCAGGGCCCCTGGAAGTGAGGGCAGCAGGAGCCCCGCACACCCAAGTGGGTCCCACAGGCGGCTCCCGGCTGCGCAGAGGCTGCTGCCCGGATCTGCTAAAACAGCAAAACGCAGCGACTCGGAACCCTGTCCAGGCTGCAAAACCAGCGCCACGACTTGGCTGCCAGGCCGCTGAACTCGCAAACGCAGCGATGCTGCTGGTCATTCCTGAGCAACCTCATCAAAACCAGCCTTGGCACCTGCACTCACATCCGCAGAGCAGGCAGCGCTCTCTGGGGCTTCCGGGAGGGAAAGCAGCACGGAGGATTCCTAGCACGTGAACTGACTGCAGACCAACAACTAAAGCTAAAGAGCTCGCTGGACTGACACGAAAAGCCCCCGCTCCCCACAAATACCTGCTGCTCACGCAAAACAGTTTGAAATTTCAGGGTATGCACAAGAACCTAAAATTAATTGATACAAGAGGAAATAGGACTTCTAGATCTCTGAAATACTAATGCTGAGATTTCAGTTCTAGCCCTGCAATCATAATCTCGGATCAAGCACCTACTTAGAGAGGAGGTTGTTCAGCAGTAAGCCAGTATCTTTAGAGCAGTGTCACAGAAAAGCAATCAAAAATGCTTTTCATCATTCAGAGGATCTGCAAAATTTATTCTGGAGATCTTCAAACCCGCTTGGACGCAGTCCTGTGCCACGTGCTCTAGGTGACCCTGCGTGTGCAGGGGGTTGGACTAGGTGACCTCGAGAGGTCCCTTCCAACCTTAACGATTCTGTGATTCTGATTCTTATTGGCAAAGTCAGAAACCATTTCATAGCTGATCAGGAATCAGTATAGGTACCTCTTTCTGAGTTGCAAGCGCTTATGATCACAGTAGACTTGAAATGTAGGCACCAGAAAATACACACTGGAAAAGATCTTAGGAATTTGTAAGGCAACCCGTAACTGTTAACTTGAATGCAGAAGCTGTGGTGAATCTAAGCAACTCAACCTATAAGCAGCATTTAGTATAATCATGCACGTGCAAAACCTCAAGCTTTCCACGTTAGAGTGAGGAAAGGGATCGTTCTTCTCCCAGATTTCATCTTTGAGTATAATTCCTACATTCCTACTCCAGGCTCAAGACACGAGAGCTCCACGTGGCCCACAGGGGCTTTTCTGCTGGAAGGTCAGAGCTGCATGAAGTCACTGGAGGGAAGCTGCAGCTCCCGGGGCTGCTGAGGCCAGAGCTGGTGGGTCAGGCATTAGAGACACCCCGTGAGCCTTGAGCTCAGCCACCTCTCAGAGCAGAGGCGTCTGAGCTGCGACGCTCCTGCTTCCAATGCTGTATTCAGACTCCCAGCTCAGACCATTTTTTTACACATAAGGTGTAAGAAAATACTATTGCTTCTACTGCAGAGGAAAGGGCTACAGGAAATAATCCAACTACGAAAACATAAATGGGAGCTTGTCAGGTGCAAGGTACTCGAGAACAGTAACAGGCCAGCATCACTTCCAGAGAATTGAAGACAAAAGACTATCAACCAGTTAAGTCTAAGAGAGGAATATTAACTGGACCACCATGACTGCATCCAGAGACATCCAGCTAAAAATCATTATTCTAAAGAAAAAGCGGCGTTGAAGAAGAGATCAAAGAGCCTTTTGGCTGCAGAACGAATGGCAGATGAGAATGCTAGCTGAGCTTTCCTGGACCACGCAAAACAGTTTCTTGGGACTATCATATTAATACTCAACAGAACTACTGAAGTCCTGCAAAACTACAAGGAAATATAAGCAACAGCCTATTTTTTACATAATGCAGAGGAAAGAGTATGTGTGGGGGGAACCTGCATTTTACTTATATACCAAAAGACATATTTCATTGAACAGAAGTTTTGCAGAAATAAGTTACTGTAGTTTTAATTTTGGGGAAAAAAAGATTTAAATAATTACTATACTGTTTAATCTATTGATAGGTTATTTCTCCATGAAGTCTTGGTAAGAATTACCTTTGCCCTCCATTTATCAGAGAACAAAGTGCACGTGCTGGAGTCACGTTATTAACCATAGCCTTCAGTGCTTTGTCTACATCTTCCCTTATAAAAGTGTTGGATTCACCAGCTTTGTGCAAGAGGACTTTTACTGTATTATCTAGTTCTTGATCCATGTTCTTTTTCAGGTAGGTGAACAAATCCCCTAAACAGACCACAGCAGCTCGAGAAACACCTGAGCGTAAATTCTTGACCTGCACACAGAAAAACCCAAACAAACAATGAATATTGCTTATAAATATACTTAAAATTAAGTAAAGCTTAATGTTTCCCATAATAATTTTTAAATAATTTTAAAATCAAGTGAGAAGTAAATTTCTTACTTGATTCACAATGTGTGAGAATTAAAAAGCATTAGAATGTTTTAAAGCATAATCTAAATGCCAGGAATTCACATAAATTGTTGGTAGCTGAAGTAGGAGCTGCTTCGCTGAACTATAAACTCATCCTTTAGAGAAAGTCCAAAACAGAGAAAATGAATACAGATGAATATACTATTTCATGTCAATGTATCTCTGAGGTATAAAATACATATACACACATACACATACATAGTCAGTGCAATATTCTGATACTAAAATTTAACCTCTTGAGCCACAGCCAGACTTGTTTCATGCAGCTTTACAGTCAGAATATCCGCATGGTAGGCAGACAAACATCTCACAAAGTTCAGACCTTCAATTTTCTTCTCCCTAGTTAAAGTAAATATTTAAATTAAATACACTTGCAATTTTCTCACAAAAACTATGAAAGATGTAGAAAAACTAAGGAACCAAAGAGGGAGCAAATTAGCTTGTAAATAGCAATGACATTTAAAACCAGAAATTCTTTCACAGTAGGTCTGTCCTTTGATGTGGTTTTAGGGCTGCGTTAACATACCAGCCTCTAAATCCTTTCCTGCAATTCTGGCCTCACCTTACAGTAGAGTAAGAAAAGGATTATTTTTCTTCGCAAAACTGAAAAGGCAGCGCTGTTCTCACCATGAGAGCTGCAGGAAAACCTTGTATTCCACAGAAAATAAATGAGAGGATACTTACTGGAGGGGACCCTACACAAGGTAGGGCTTAGACTTCAAAAAACAAGTTTCGGAAAATACTAAGCATCATTCTACAATAGTTACAATTTAAAATAAATTCACACTGAAAACTAACTCTGTATCTTTCTCATCTATCCCTTGGAAGGTTGGCAGCGTGCTGGAAGCAGGCCCCGAGCCTCAGGCAGGCCGCTGGGGCTCCGAGCAGAGGTTTGCACTCACCAGTCATCATCAGCTAACAGCCTCAGTGCTTCTGCCAGCGCCGTCTCGGGTCTGGAGAAGGGCTGCAGCTCCGATGGGTCCATTATTTCCGGACTGTGAGTGACCGACGGGGTCCGCTCTTTATACTGCCCTCGAGCTCCAAGAGAAGCTTCATCTGTAGAGCCAGAGAGGACACCGAGTAATTAGCATCATCTGAAGAAATCGGTCCTTCGAAGGAAGGAAATATAAAAAGTTCGAGGTTTATAGCGGTTGCTGCTACTAAAGGACCAAGATGACTACAGGACAACCTCTCTGTTGCATCCTCCACATATTAGCACAGCTGAATGAAAACCTGCATACAACCACCCGCATGCAAATACCTGCACACAACTACCCACCTACAACTACTGCTTTAAAAAGTCACCAACACAAGTGTAGTTTGTTTGTTTAAAAGAAAAACACAAGCACAATGTGTTAAAACATGATGTGGTAAAACAAACAGCCTAGGTAAGAATTTATCTCATAATGTAAATCGAAAATCACTGTGTTTAGTTCAATGCTATTTCAGCTTTCAGAACAAATTTGATGGACTAATCTTGTGCTATAGAACAAATATTATCTAGTTTCTGTTGTTTGAGGAGATGGAAAATTATAATTGCGAGCAATTGGCTACTGAGAAATAATTTTGTAAGGTATATGGTCATAAAAATAAGTAAGCACCACAAAGTAAATGTTGTTAACAGACAATTTTTAGTCCAACGTACAAATGAATTCTATTTTATACACGATAATAATCAGGTTCAGTTTATTGTAGCACAAAGTTCTTCTTATATTTGGAAAACAAATTCTTTTTGACTCATTTTATCGTCTTATTAAAACCAGTACTTTGCCATATTTACAATGCATTTTTATTTCTCCCAGTATTAGAGACGGCTGGGAAATTCCCAAGCCTCTGACCATCATGGACACGAGCTCGTATTCTGAAAAGCTTCCACTGTGCATCCTACAGGCACCTCAGCGAAAACCCAGAAGTGTTTTTCTTGGGTCAGGAAGCATCTAGAGGAAAGCCAATTTTCCACCAGTATTTTACATCATTTAAGTCACTGAGCAAGGAAAGAAACCTCTAGTGTTTCAAACATTTTCCTAACAAATTACAGTTGAAAAATATTTTGAAGTGTCAGTGGTGAGTTCTATTCCCTCTCTCCCCACTCTAATCATTTTCTAGAGCATCTCAGGCCAACCCACTTCACAAATAAATCACACCAAGCCTGATTATAGTTTGGAACTCTCACTCTCCATTCATCCACAAACTTTCTAACACAGCCTTTTACATCTGGTTTGGTCATTTGTGTTCGGTCACAGCTTACCAGTGTCCAGCAAGGGCGAGCATTGTGTCTTCTTCAAACTGGATGTTCTTTTTAACAAAGGGCTCAAGACAATGTTTTCTAATGATGAAGATTCACCTCTTGATGATGCCAATAGATCTCCATAGAAATCTAGAAAACAGAAAGAAATATCCAAGCTAACAACAAAATCGGAAAATGGAAATGGCTCGTATTTTAAGTCCTAACTTGCTTTTTGTATTCTTTACTAATTGCAGGGTTTCAAATATTTCTCCTAATCGCTTTCCATTTTTTGTACTGCAAGACCTATAAAAAACGTTTGGAGAGCACACAGCAATGTAAAAGTCACTGAAGTCATGCCTAAGGGTCATAATCTTTAACAATTATCTCAGAATTATAATTTCAACTTCATCCTCATTTAATAGAACATTATCCACTTAAAAGAAACATTAATTCTCACTTTCTATTGTCATTTTCTCTGGTTCTTTCAGCTTGAGTTTTGCCCAGGGATTTTCTTCTTTTACTTCGAGGTCTTTAACTTCGTGTTGCACTTTGTGATTCTGTTCTTTTTGTTCTTTTTTCTTCTGTCTCATCTTATCCTGGGCAGATTTTGACATGGCAACTTTTATCTGCACAAGATTAGTCCACCCATTAGAAGATGTAATAATAATAATAAAAATCTTATTTTAATCTAAACTAACACAGGATAAATTTAAAAAACCTCGACCTTTAGATAACCAACTTAGCTTGGTATCAGCAGTGTTGCTAATTTGCGTCATTATTAATAGTCCGTTAGAGGAGAATGCAAATTCCATATGGACTATGCCAAGACAGTCAAGTTTATTTCATATGCATTTACAACTCAAAAAAGGTCAGCCCATTCCAGTCCTTTGTTAACATGCATGAAAAATCTGAAGTTGTCAATTTATTGAGGAATATGTAGCCCCCTTTTTATTTAATTATTGAGAAAAAAATAATGCTGAACTACAAAAACTTCTGGGTTAGGCTTAAAGTAACATTCTGCAATGCAACATTTACAAAAAAGAAATTATTCTCATTATAGTTTGCAAAAAAAAAGTTAAATAAGCTGTTCAGAACAATTTGCACAGACAAGCAGATGTTGACAAACGAGTTCCCACTATTAACACAGCTTTAGTCTTCAAAGTGTAACGGGGCTCCATGAGTGACATAAATAAAGGACGTGCGTTGCCGGCCACCTGAGCTATGAATTAACGCTTCCTAATCCAACTCTCCCATAGGTAAAGCTACACCCAGCTGTGTTCATAGCACTAAAACACGCAAGGGGAGGCGCTGACGTGGCCCTGTCTCACCCCTCCGTCGCTGGCAGCGTGCGGAGGAGCGGCGCTGCTCCGGCACACGGCGCCCGCTCTCGCCGCCTGCTCCGCTCCCTTCTCCTCGCGCGGCGCCGCCGGGCTGCACGGTAGGGCAGAGGAGCTCCCAAAAACACCTGAAAGGCAAATCACACCCTGTCCTCACCGGGATAACCACCTCTGGAAAAAGACATCTTTCCCCAGTTTAAAAACACAACAGGAGAGAATTGTGGTTTTGCAATACCTTTACCAACAACTGCTACTGAAGCTTCTGGCAGGACCCTTGGTGACATGAAATCTAGGCTGGTGATTTGCTGAAAACTAGAAGTTGATCCTGTAAAACCTTAAAAAAGAGAAGGAAAAAAAAAAAACACACTGATCATGCAAATCATATACTTAACTCTTTTGTGTTTTATTCTTCTATGCTGACATCTAAATTCTTTATCATATTTATAAATCATTGTTTTTTTCAAGTCACTGAAGTTTGCAAACACTGATATCCTCAGAACACAATAGTTACCATGCAATAAATATAATTTCTTCCATAATTGTAACAAGACCAAATATTTGTACGAGAAGGTAATATATGCTTCTTTTAAAGCTATTAATATTCACACTGAGATAAATAATATTTTTATCTTTTTTTCTCCATGGCATTTACTATCTCCTGACCTTTAATTTTTACTGACACTCTAATTTTAGTTAATACCAACCCTCCTGCATCTGATTAGAATAGACTAGAAGAGAAAAAAAAGAGCTAAACCCCTTGAAAGGTATTTTCTATAAAAGCTGGTCCGCCCTAAATGACAGGTCAGATGAACAGTAATGCAGCAGGCTCACAAACCTTTTGAGTGCTTAAAATTTCTTTGGTGTTCTGTGTTTTGACTTTTAAGAATAGTAGGCGACACTTCACTTTGCTTCTTGTCTTCAGAATCATCACACCCATTGCCACATCTCAAACGCTGCCCAACTATGCTGACATTTGAAGTCCCTTTATCGTGCAGCGTTAGTCCTGTAAGGGAAAAATAGCAGGTGTCTTTTACAAACACTTCTGCGTAATACAAGATTTTGAACTGTATTACATTGACCTTATCAGTAAAGCAAGCTGTCAGCTCTTCACAAGAGGCCTGGTGCTGGGCATTCTGGTTGATTAACTAGTTCAGTCAGCAAAATAATTGCGCTGCTCATTATTTTACACTGAAGGTCAACTTCCCACACAATGTATTTTCATGTAATGAATGCAAAATGGTCAACCACAAAATGGATTATTACGTATCTGCAGTCTTTGCTTTCCAGCCTAAGCTGTTGCTTGACATATTAGCTGACTTATTATAAGAAAAACGTAGTCTTAACTAAACTGAGGGGCCTTGGCAATAATCTCTGAAAAAAGAGCAATAATATCAGTATCCACCGTTGCTTTTTGAATGGGATAGCTTTGCAGATTACAGCCTCGTATAACACCCTCCAACGTTAAGACCACCAAGTTTTCTGAAAAAACACCCAGCTGCCAAGGCTCCAACAGGATGCTCCGGAGCAGGCGCTGGGAAGAGCAACCAGAGAGCTTTGTGGGCTCTGTATTCATAGAATGGAGCAGCACCACCCACCACCAGTTATCCACAAGGATATCAACTGCTTTCAACCTCTCCACCCTCTCCAGCCTTGTCCAGTGAATTTCCAAATGAAACGTTTTTGAATTTCGAAGGACACACACTCACAGGTGGCATTTGTATGAAAACATTTGATCATGACACAGAAGGAAAGAAACCCTTGAATTTCTTCTCACCTGCAGTGTCACAGTATAATCTCAGTTTGATCAAATAAAGTCTAGAAATTATCTTTTAGTGCTCAGGGTATAATATCTCAAAGACCAAGTAAGAACCAAGTCAAGTCAGATACTAGCCAAAGCAATCCCTCTGCTACATCTGCAAAACCAGTTATGCATTTACAAACGCAGTAAAATACCCGTGCTGGAGGTATGTTCTGTCACATTAGTCTCTCTGCTTCTTGCTGAAGATATTCTGGGGGGCTGTGATTTGTTGCCAAGTAGAGGAAAGGTGTCTGACCTGTCACAATACAAAATACACTTTTATAGGTACAATTCTACATGCTAGTCAAAGCCTACCTGAACAACACTTTCTAGCAGAGACACAGATATATTTCAGTTTCTCTTCCCCGCTATATTTTATAGACAAATATCCATATTCCTACAAATGTTTATATCCAACAGGAAAAAAAATCATTAGAAATTATTTCATTAGCAGTTCCACTACTAGGAATGTCATAATGGCAATCTTTAAGAGTAGATTTTAGAGCAGGAGTAAAATTAACACGCATTCAAAAAGCTAAGGAAACATTTATCTAGGGGACTAAGACTGCTGATTGCAATCTGGCAAACAGCAGTAACGGACAAGTGGTCCAAACTTCAGACCTTAAATTTTCAGAAATTAGCTGTGCTTTCAGCTCAGCTTCTAGTGGACCGATATTCACCAGAATAAGTTGCTTTATACCAGACAATATTGACATTTATTTTTTTTAATTATTTATTTGAATATTAAAGATGCTTTATCTTAATGTTCACATTAGTAACTGAAGAGAAACTTCACTGACACCAGTATCAAGTTCCTGTTATTCATGGTGCTGTATCAGTGGATAAAATCCATCTAAAAGTAGATACACAGAAGAAATCTGCAATTTTGTTGCCCACACTGCACCTATTTTGTGCGTAGACAATACCAATTTCCAGTACTGGAGAATGGGCATCGGCACTAACCTCTCTGATCCAGTATCTGTGAGTCCTGTAAAATATTAAGCGTGTGTGGCCACAGCGTAACTGCAACGGTATGTGCTACATTATGCAGCCTTATTCACATCTGTTCTGCTCAAAACCTTGCCTCAAATAACACCATCTGCAGAATTTTATAATCGTTATTTCTTGGGTATTCTTGCATTCTCATGTGTTATTTGAAAGGTTATTCTCAGAGCTACGATTCAGCAGGAATGCATACATGGAAGACAGAAATTACCCCTGAGACTCCACAGCTGTGAAAACCCTGTTTCTGAACCATTTGAGCCTCTCTCTGTCTCAACAATCTTCCTTTTGCACATCCCTTCTTTTCCTTCCTATTTTGGTAGTACAGCTGTATGGCAGTTTTAAAAGGATGCAGTTACTATATAAAAAAGCACAGAGTATTCTTAGAATCAGAGCTACAACAACTTCATCACAGGCTCCAAGAGCGGCGAGAAAATTGTGCGTTGCAGATTAAAAAGAATTTTGTAGAATTTTGCTATATCATAAAAAAGAAACAGTTCATTCTGCTCATAATCAACTGCATCATAACGCTGTGTAATCTGTATAATCAAAATGACTCATACCATCACAATTTCTTTCAGAAGAGTTCAGTGAAGGCATTTTTAGTTTAGTTGGTCAACAAAAAAATTGACACAGTTCGTGCTTTGCAATAAGAAAATTTGACCTTGGTTTCTTCTTATCCAAAAAAAAATCCCTCTTAAATGTCCAAGCTGTAACAAGTAAACCTTATCTCTCCTCTTAACTCATTCACCTTACTCATTTGTTTCAGCTATGGTTCACGTACTTCCTATGCCAGGCTAAAATCCTCATTAAGTATTTACTACCCCTGGCAGGCCTTCCAGGGTATGGAGTTACTATGGCTACACCCTGGGGCTCTTTCCAGCGGAGAGCTGCAGCAAACGAATAAAATATTTAAGCAGCTAGAGTATAGAGCAGTGTTTTCAGGCAGGAAAGTATCTGCCAAGTAAAAGCAGGTTTATAGAAAACAAAGCACGGATTTTGCCCCTTCAGCGCTCTGGTGCTGCACTCACATCACCCTCCTCCGCGGAGGCTCCTGGCTGCAGAGGCTGCTCTCGCTGCAGGAGCTGGCGCTCGGGGAGGACGCGCGGGAGCCCCCGGAGACACGGAGCCTGCGCGCGGAGTCGGGGCTCTCCAGGTCGGAAACGCTGCTGCTCAGCTGGGCCCTCTTCTTGGCCGCGCTGTTCCGCAGGGATCTCAGCGAACTCTGCATCTAGACAGGACCGAAAGCAAACGACGACATTGACTCACTGCACAGGAAAGGGGCTCTCCTGGGCAAAAGCAAGCGTGTTTCCAAACCTTCAGTTCAAACCCCGAGCTCAGCAGCTCCAGCTGGGCAGCACTGCTGAACACCCACATAGGTTATGCACATCTCACCAAGTTTCACTTCAGGAGAATCATCATCATCGTGCAAACAAATGCTAGTACTGCCCAGGGGCTGCATGCAGCCTCGTTTTGCAAGACGCGAGGACAGACTGCTTGCAACGAGCTGCTCTGTGCAAGGGGCTGCAATAACTGTTTGATGGCTGCAGCGCAACGGGGCGACATGCAGGACCTGGGCCTCTTGCAGTCTGGCCTGTGCAAAGCTGAAGACACGCACAAGGGAATCTGCAAAGTCACACATGCAGGAGCACGACTCCGGCCCTAAATCAGCAGGAAAGCTGCAGGAACTCCATGCCACTGCAGATGCTCTCCTCTCTGGCAGAATATATTTGATTGGGAAAAAAAAAAAAAAAAAAAAAAAGGAGCTACTGTTTAGTGACATGAAGGAGAGGATCTGAGGATGGGGGAGAGAAACACTGTTTTTTTCTTCCCCAATCTGTTTGGCACATCAGATTCCTTTGGTTAGTGACTATGGGGTGGCAGGAAAAGGTTGTGAAGCAGAGCCAGTAAGTCCTAATGCAACTGCTTCCGATCCACAGGGAATAACGATGGGATTGGAGAGCTGAGAGAAACAAGCACAGGCTGCCCAGGAGCAGCCTGGCAGATCACAGATACCCAGGCAAATGCAATGGCTTTCTGTGCTATATCTGTGTTAAACTGAAGAAGGTGAGAACTTATTTGTCTAGCTTCACTTCGGATTTTCTCATTTTACCCAGAAATGACTGAACTCTGAGACAGCTAAGACCCCCTGGAGTATCAAAGACAAATTTGAACAAATCTGGAAGACTAGGGAATCTGAATCAAACAAACTCTTCAGTAATAAAGTTATTCTGGGTCCTTTGCTATAACCAAACAAAGAATTACTATTTAAGTCCGACACTAAAGTTAAACTTTAAACAGAAACTGTATAAATGCCTGTAATTCCTGCCTTGGTACTACATGATGATTTCCACCCTCAGGAAAAGACGACCAATTCATGCCTGTCCGGAAAAGCCGCAGGAAGCGTGCTTCAACACGGAGGGCTGCTGCTTCAGTCAGCCTCCATCAGCCACTCTTGCCTATTGAAGACCTGCTGCACTGAGGACAGCCACAGAATTTAAGCGTGCAAATATTTATCCTGGCACGTAAAAAGAAGTAATAAGCACCAATCCCTGGAGCGTGCCAGCTCCCGCTGAAACCCACCTCCTCGGGGTCCACGTCGCTGTCGTCGAGGCCGAGCGCGGCGAGCTGGGCCGTGAGCGCGGCCGTCCCGGTCCCGCCGGCGCGGGCGATGGGCGGCACCGGCCTGCTGGTCCCGCGCCGCGCCAGCGCCGGGCGCAGCGGCAGCGCCGGCGGCTCCTCCGGCCCTGCGGGGACAAGGCTGGCGTCAGGGAGCGCGGCATGGCGCGGCACAGCGCGGCACGGCACGGCGCAGCGCGGCATGGCACGGCACGGCGCAGCACGGCCAGCGCGCGCCGCGCTCCCACCCGCTCCCGGCCAGCGGGTCCTGGCTGCGTGCGCTGCTATACACACACGGCAAGAACACGGTGGGAGCAAATTCAACGCAAGCAGTGAGAACACACAAAGAACCATGCCGGGCTGCGCCACGGCCTGTCCCTCACCAGGTAACACGGGGATTTTTACACCACGCGGCACTTGGAAGGCTTGCAGCATTGCTCCTCCAACATCTACTTTCCAAATGCACCAAAAAGTACCCCAAGTACTCACTCGTGCACACTTTCCAACATTTAATTTTACAAAGTAATTGAAATAGTACCAGATATGCCTTCTCACATGGCCTTTTCTATAACTTCCTGACTCTACATACATAAATAAAATATATATTAGTCTATTTCATGCACATGCACACCAAAGCATACTTAATACCTTTAGAAAGTACCGAAATTTATCTTTCTTAATCCAGAAAAAAAGAACTGCACCCTAGCAAACTCTGCTGTAAGCCGTGCAACAACAATAAAGTTATTCTGAAGAGATGAAAGAAGAAAAATGAAAGTTATATGGAAAATACACAGAACACCAGAGGGTGACTGAACACACATCTGCAGGGTAAGGTGAAATAGCTTCCAAAGAACCAATTTAGAGAATTTCTACAAATACACAAATCCTTGTTTCAACAAAGATTAAACATAAAACTGATTTATTTGAATATATGCAAAACTTCTTGTGGAAAGTCTTGCTTTGCTCAAACCACCTATGCGTTAGATTCATAATGAAGTTATTTTTAACCTCAAGTAAGATTTCATTTAATAAGCATTTGAACCTATTTCAATAAGTGCAGATGAGGTTTTCAAAGACAGAGGAAATCAGATCATGAACAGTAGTTGTCAGTGTAAACTGAGATGAAATTAGCATAGATTCCACTCATTAGAGGTGTAGCTGCTTTAAGTCAGATTTTAAAGTGCTATTCTGAGAGTTAGTAATTTGGTACATAATTTTCCAACTGCAAATAAAAAGGGGAAAAGGCAAAATGCAATGAGTACAATTTCTACACATACATGGATCCAAGTACCGGAGCTAACAGGTCTTTTTTATTGTCTGTCTTTTAAAGTGCTAGATTTTGGGGGTTGGTTTTATTTTAGTGTCATGGTGCCCTCCTCGCTGACACTTCAGCAGTGAGAACACGGTACCATTTCATGCTTCACCCCAGCTAGTTCAGAGAGGGGCCGACCCACGGCAGCGCGCAAAGGGCCGGAGGTGCCATCGGCGGCACGAGCAGCGCAGCGCGGGCACCGCCGCGCTCCCCGCGCCCGCGGCGCGGCCTGCAGCGCTCCTACCTGCGCCGTCCGCCGCGTCCTGCGCCAGCAGCCTCCTCCGCGGGCCGGGCCTCGGCAGCCCCTCGAAGCTCCTGAGCGGCCACGAGCTGGAGAAGCCCCGGGCCGGCTCCGGCGGCGACGGGCGCGGGGGCAGCGCCAGGGCGGCCCGGCCCGCGCTGCAGCCGCGCGAGCGCCGCGCGTCGGCCGAGCCTCGCGGCGCCCGGCCGCACACGGGCAGGCTGGCACCACCTGGGCACGGAGGAGAGAGGGCAGTCAGGGCAACGAGCCTGCGGACACCTCGTGCAACGGGAGCGCACACGAACGAAGGAACGAGAAGGCACACGCAGGAAACGCAGCACCCTCCACAACTGAAAATGAAGGTTAGCACTTCGCCAAGCAACAAACTAACTGAAATCAGTAGATACAAAGCCATTTTTCAAACTGCACTGTCTATCAAAATATAATTCACTTTTTCTGCACCTGAGGACATGAGTTTGAGCCTAAGGCAGGCTTAGCCTAGGTAAGGCAGTGATGCTTTAAGGATTGTATTTAAAAAAGACAGAGGTGCCAGAACACAGCTCTGTTGCTTGCTGCTCTGTACTTCAAGTCTCTATAGCAGAAGATTCACAAACACAATTTTCAAAACTCAGCGACACACAAGTGCAAATAAACAAGCACAAATGCTATAGACACTACTTTCTTTTAAAATCTAAAAGTACAAACAGTTATTTTTCCCTCCAAAAACAGTAGATTAAAAAGGAAATAAACGTGTTAATTTTTAAAATTGTTTTCCAGGAAAAGCAGATGTTGAACTCCAGACCCGAACTGTTTCCCACACACATCCAGACTTTCAACCGCACAAGCTTTAGCAACGAGCCCGGCAGCTCCCGGGAGGAGCATTTCGAGCCGGCCTGTCGCAGCGATCGGATGGACACACAAGCCCCGACGGATCCCTCGTGCCGTAAGCGCCCGCGGGACGCGCGGACGGACGCGGACGGCCTCCCGCCCGGTGCCGCGTCCCCGCACGCCCGCCTGGGCCACGAGCAGGGCACAGAGCAAGGCATGGAAACCCCTTCCCAAGGGGCAGCCCCAAGGCCTCGTGCTGCTGCCTCTCCCCAGGGCGCAGCGCCCTGGAGCTCCCCAGGACCGTCCTGGAAGGCAGCGGAGCCCCCGGGGCGGCCCTACAGGACAAGGCTCCAGCCACGGGAAGGGCTGGCGCAAAACCGGCCTGCAGAGAACAAACCAGCAGCTCCCAAGGACCTGCGGGACTCGGAGCACTGAGGGGACAGGACGCGAGATGGATGGGGAGGCTGCGGAGGCAAAAGGCCAGCGGGGAGCCTCCCCTTGCTTGCCACGGCTGCTAGCAGCCCCCGGCTCGGGAGGGAAGGCCCCAGACGAGCATCTTCCCAGGTCTCAGCACTGCCACTGGTGGCGGCAGCTTCGCGCGCAGATTGGGCATCGCTACGTCTCTCCTGCCGGGCTCTGCTCTGCACGAACACCAGGCATCGCTGTGATTTACAAGCAGGGAGGCTCCTACACGGTACCTCCTGCTTCATCCCCCGCATCCGGAGGGTTAAATCCCACCCGCTCAAGTCCTAGCCTCCCTTTGGAAATGAGTTGCAAACGCTGCCCAAAACAGCTCACACCTGCCCTGCTGCTGGGCGTGCTGCACCCAGCTGCTTTCTGCTATTGACGGAACCCTAAAAAAACAGTTTTTTCAAGAAAAGTTGAGGTTCTGTTACCCTGACGCAGCCAGATGCCAAACAAAGGTGTGGGCTGCAAATTAAATAACCAAAGGTGAAAAACAGCAGTGAGGCACAACCACCTCTGCACAGGCAGGACACAGCATTTTAGCAATGGTTTAAATAATCCAACACAGAAATGTACCACGTACCTTTCTCTTGCTGACCATTATTTAATCCTAAAAATTGTAACTCGGAGTCCACGCTACCACTCTTCCCATTTATCTGTGTGTAGCCAAGTTGCCCACATTTCCCTGAAATATGTGGCTGATGAGAGCCCACAGCACCTTTCAAAAGGAAAACACAAATAACAATAGATAAATACTTAACAGATGGCATAAAACTCAAAACACAGAGTATATTTAATAGTGATTTAAGACTTCTTTTCTAACTTGCCACATAAAACCTAAGCAGTCTGCACATTTTTAATGCTTCCTTCAAGAGTTCCTAAGCAACCCCAGAACACTGTGCACAGGTCCCAGCCCGGCTGGTCGTTCGGCCAGGGCATCGCTCCAACTCCCAGAGGTGGAGGGGGCCAAAGGAAGAAAAAAAAGAAAAAACCCTCCTTTCAATATATGACAATAAAGGCAAGACATCACCTCAAAATCCCCCACAACAGTAAGTTTCTTTAGGATGAGGTCACTTCCAGCATAATAGTAAGTAAACTTTGCATTCCGCACATGTCAGTGCTCCCCGAACCGGCAAGAGGGTGCAGCACCCTGCCAAGCACGGAGCATAAATCAAGTCTGGTCTTGCCCGTTTTTTTCACATGCCTTTTTGCCATTAAGATACAAATCACTGAGTCTACACTGGTACCACAAATTAACTATACTACTAAACCTACAGTCTCTTACAGAACTGGTTTTGAAAAACCCAAAGCAATCTTCAGAGCTTGCCCCTCGGAGAGCTTTCTACCCTAACAGGTTGTATAAAGCAAGAAGAAAATGCTCAAACCAAGAATACCTACGCACTTACCTGCTCTCTGAAGAGCTGACAACACAAATAGCACTTTCTCTGCAGCTGTTTTCCTAAGCAGCTGAACAGGCAGGCTGCACAGTGCTCCCTGCAAACACGCTCCTTTACAGGTCACTCAGATCCTTCTAAGCTAATGAGCATCCGCGTGGGGAAAGCAGCACTGGCAGACGGTGCTTTAAGTTTTTGGATGGTTATACGCTTCTCCAAAGGTAAGAACAAGCTATTACAGCTTGCTTCAGGGGAGACCAAGACCTGGGCCTATCACTCAATTACTCATAGCAAATGAAAATAAATATTAAAACAAATAATCAACAAATGACAGATCGTGTCCATTAGCTACAAAATTACGTTGATGTTTCTTCTAAATCTATTTCATAAATGACACATACTGCCTGTTTAGTCAAACACTTATCCCTGTTGGTACTCACCAGGGCAAACAGAAGAATGTTCCGAGCTCAGATCTACCCGGTTCTGAAATAAATTCCTTGATGGCCTTTTTCTACTAAAAAACAACTCGTCGCTGACTGGCATTCCTTGAGAGGGTCTTAGCTTGGGAGACTGAAGGAAGTCACCGGGTGGAGAGAGCTTTCAAGAAAAAGGAAAACAAAGAAACATTAAACTGTGTGAACACAATGCCCAACCCTTTCCTTTACAACCCCCAAATTACAGAAGCAAATTACGGACATGTAGACCCCAGCGCTGCCCAGAGCTGTCTCGGACAAAACAACCCAGTAGCTAGAGCGGCAGCTATGAAACAAGTCTTTCTTCTACTAATTCTTAAACATACTGTAGGGCATCAGAATTAATATTACAAGTGGTGGATCCGGCAGAAGGATTGAGATCTGCTTCCCCAAGCACGCGGGTTACAGTTTACAAAAGAAACAAACATACCTCCAAAATAGGAGCTTCAGGGGCTACTCAGTAACAATGACATAAAGAGTGAGAAATAAAAAATATGTTTCTAATTCTGTTTCCAACATGAAACTGTTTCATCTAACATTTTATGACAAGGCATGAAGCCCCTCACTGCCCTGAAACCAACACAAGTAGCTGCAGCAGGGACGGGGGAGCAGCTCAAAAACTCAGAGCTCTCACCGATTTTTTTTTTTAACTTCATAATTCAGCACTGATCCCCATACAAATTACTAAGATTTCCTTTGCTAGTAAAGCATAGTTAATTTTTAAATATAAAATATTTTGACAGACATTTCCTTTTCATAGATATCCAATATTTTAAGTAGGTTAAGGATTAAAAAACATTAGTTTTTAGTTCCCATTCAAACATATGTTAACACTAATCACATTCCATCCCCCCTCTTTCCTAAAAAAGAAAACCCGGAATTGTACCATTCCTCATTAAAAAAAAAAAAAAAAAAAAAAAAAAAAGTTATATTTTGAAAAAGTAAGTTAAGCTACATTTCAATAGCCAGCAGCTACTTAAGTTATGAAAAAGCAAGCTGCACATTTAGTCCAAAAGCTGTATTTGGTAAGACTAGTCCTTTGGAATGAGAATCCATTAGAGTTAAGGAAAAACTCTGCAAAATGTAAATACCTAGCAAAATACAGACCACGCTCCAAATAAAGGCTGCTTGCTTTCCGATTAAATATTGCAATCAACAATTTAGGTCACTTCAAGGCTGTAGTAATCAACTCTGTTCTCTCTTTTCATAGGGACGGCTCTACACAGAGGCAAAAGCGTAAGCCCAAACAGAACTGCAAATACTGCATTATGCCAGGGCTAAAAAACTTCCTTTACTTGGTATTCCAGTTGTGGGAGTGGAGGATTCTGTGATTTCTGGCCTAAAACATACACGGTGCAGCTACTTATTAAAAAATATGTATTTTAGGGCCACTGAAGATTTCAGTGCACCCCAAAGATGGGGTCTGAAACGGGAACTCGGCAGAAATTCCTGCAAGCCCAACGGCGCAGGCTATTCCATAGAGGCCGTGCATTTACCAGGCACACACGGTGCTGCCAAAGCAGAAACGCAAACCTCAAGTTGCCAGATTTTTCAGTGAAGCTGGTGACCGAATCTCCAAGGTTTTCATTTCATGTAACTGGACTTTGTGTCCCTGCCCAGCAGGGTCACAGAGCAGCCCTCGCGCCAGGCCCCTCACTGCCCCGGCACCGCAGCGGCTGCCCCGGCGGAGCAGGGAGGGGGCTGGCACGGTGCAAACACGCCAGGCACGGTGCAAACACGCCAGGCACGGTGCAAACACGCCAGGCACGGTGCAAGCACGCCAGGCACGGTGCAAGCACGCCAGGCACGGTGCAAGCACGCCAGGCACGGTGCAAACGCCACGGTGCTGCCCCAAAACACTCTGAGTCCCTGGGAAACTGCGACTCCTCTCCCAAAGACTCACACAGGCAATGAGAGGACAGGTCCTGCCACACGCACAGGGCAGCCTCCACCGACTCGCAATCCTCGTTATCCACCGGGGGAAACAAGACTGCTTTTCCAAAGCATTTCAGACACGCTTTGGTCTTGATGAAACCCAGCTATTAAACAAGCTGTGCGGTGGATTCTCGACGGGCCGGTGGCAGAAGGCCTCGCGCAGCCCCAGCCAAGGAAGGCTCATGGAGGCGCACGCGGCGCGCACGCCGCTGACGCACCCGCTCGCGCCCCCCGGAGCGCGGCGCTCGGACGGGCTGCGCGGCGGCACCCCTGCGCGCCAGGGCTGAACTGCAATACTAACAGAACAAGCACTGCTCGGGTGTTTTTGTAAAGTGCTTCTGTACCCGAAACTGCCAACTGTTGTTATCGAACTCGGGGTTTTTTTGATAGTTAACCCAAAGAATGTGACACGTTTGCTTAGAGTGAGTTAACCTCAATAACTCAAAGCAAGCACCTAAAGGACCAGTAGGATTGTATCAAGTCTTAAAAAAGTAAAATAAATATTTATTTGGGGGTAGGATCCGGTTCCATTCAGACTGGAATTGTTTACATCTTCCAAGGCTTAAACCAAGGAATCGGAGGAGCCCCCATGCACCAGTGGCTCTAGGAAGCGAAGAGCGAATTCAAACAACGTTAAACGTTTAATTTGCAGATGGCGACACGGCGCCGAGCGCGGCCCTGCCGGCTGCGGCTGCACGGGGAGCAGTGCCACGGGGAGCTGCGCTCGCCCCGCGGAACTCGCGTTCTGCTTTCCAAACGAGGAGTGGAAAGCGGAGGTGCTGCGAACGGCGACTCCGTTCTGCTACGCAAAGCTGTGAACCGTGAAACCTGCCAGCTTTAGCAAAGAGGAGCCGCTGGGCGTTCCAGGGCCCCGCGAGCGCCCGCTCCGGAGGGACCCCGGCCCAGCGCTCCGGCCACGCGGAGGGGAGCCCTGCGCCTGCATCCGCAGCGCAAGCGCCACCCTCGGAGCAGGGTGTCTCCTCCGCACAGCCGCGCGCGGCGCTACAGCCGCCCGACACGTACCGGTGGGCGCTCGCGGTGCCGTGTCGCGCACCGGGTCGCGCACTCCTCGCGGGCGCAGGCAGCCAGCGGAGCTGCTGCCTCCACGCCTGCAGGTGGATGCGGCATCAAACCCGTCTCCAAGCATGTCAGCAGCGACAGGAGCGTTTCATCCAGCTGCCAATTTATCAGCACGGACAGGAGCTGCACTTGGACAAACAACCCCAGTGTGCTTTATCTACGCTACATTTTAGTACATATTAACTCATGCACGTTTAACCTCACATCTTATCACATCAGCAGCGTCTAGACGTGGCCTTGGACAATTACAGTATAGCAGGCTCCTAAAAATGTGAATAAAAATTGTTTTTAAACATTAACCTAATTTCATGCATCCTTTCAGCCGCAGAATGACTCCGAGAGTTAATTTTTAAACAAAATCATCTCAAAGGAATGTCTGAATTAATTATTAGTTTTTACATTTCCACGAGCAAGTGAGCTCCTCAAACCCGCAGCAGGACACGCGCAGGCAGCCACGCGACGTCCCGGGGCTGGCCAGGTGGACACCTCCACGTGGACAGTGACCCGGGTGTGCAGCAGCACAGCAGCCTCTCCAGCCAACAAGGACAGTCTGCAGGTACTGCCCGAGCTGGGGCAAGGAGAGCGTCTCGAGCACAAACGCACCCGTGCTCATCGCAGACCACTCTACAGCACAGGGCAACTTCTTTGTACTCACGTAACAAAACAAGAACAAAACCCACAGATACTGAACCAAAAATCAGAGACAGTCCCCAGCTTACGGGGCTTTAAATCTATGCTGAGACACGCAACAGCAGAATCACATGAATGCCGAGGATGTGAAGGTGCAGTAACAAAGCTGTCAGCCTAGAGCAATCCCGTAGCTGCTTCAATACTCCCGTTGCTTAAACTTCCATTTTGGTAAATGGAGATGGAGCCAGTGACACCCACGACCCAACGCAGTCCCGTGAGCGATCCATCTCACCCCAGCGAGGCGCCTGGTCAGCAGAAAAGCCCTCGGTGCTCTGCTGAGTGCCAAAGGGGGCGGGAAGCCGCCCGCCCCGGGGGCGCCGGGAGCAGGGCCGCATTCCGCGCGCCCCGCGCGTCTCCACGGCCGCTGCTGGAGGCCCCGCGCGCTGCGGAGGCTGCGCGGGCACCGGCGCAGAGCGGCGGCTCCCCAAGCCAGGCTGAGCTCCCCTGCGCTAGGGAGCCCTGGGGGAGCTTCGCGGGGGGCAGCTGCTAACCCAGGGACACAAAACGCAGTAAAACCTGGTGCCAAGCGTTGTTCTTGCAGCACTTGTTTGTAGGCAAGCACAAGGATATGTGGAGAGAAGCTGTACCCCAATACAAAACGAGTCCTGGCTTACAGGAGGTTTCTGGCTACACAAGCAAGCCTGCAAAAGCAGCTTTCACATTTTTCCCTCTGGTAGAGCACAGTTGATGTCTTCAAATTCTGACACCTCAGAGTTATTGATCTGCTTTCTACCAACTTAAATATGAAAGAAAACAACATAAAATAGAACTGAGGCAAGGAGAACAAAGTCAGAAAGTAGAGGAGAAAGGCAGGAGCTGGCAGTGTCACCAGGAGGCACAGGGTGCCTTAGAAAACAGTCATTAAAAGCCAAAAATTGTTCTTATTACAACGGAGTAAACATACTATATGATAATCAGTATTTTCTCTCTGAAAAGCCTCTTCATGGCAGCCTCTGTACCCTACATAGCAGAAGGGAAAGCCAAGGCAGACTGGTTAACTTCAGTTTGGACCCCTGAAGAGCAGGAAAGGAAAATAAATGCAGGAAAGTTCCCTAGACTGATATCCACACAGAGCTCACGCTGGAAACGCTGTTCCCCAACACAGGCTGAAACAGGTTCTGCTCCGATTCTGCAGAAATAGACAGTGCGAACACAAGTTCTGTATCCGTGCATAAGGAGGAACAAACACAGACAGTCAGCACAACACAGAAGGATGTAAGAAAAAATCACCACGACAGGAAAGCCCTAATGTGGGTATCTGCATGATGTTATGCAACTGGAAAGGGAGTCGCTGCCACACGCGGGCACGGACAGCACGGAGAGGAAGGGACAAGCCCGTGGTCAGGAGGGCGAAGGAGCCAATCTGGAGGTTTATGCTGGCTTCCACCCCAACGTTGTGAGACGGGGCTGAGACCCAAGAGCTTTACGCTACGTGTGTGCACCGAGAAGTTTTCACCGCACCAGTGTGGAGGATGTTACTTACTAAACAGCGACTCGTCACCACTGAATTGAAGCCACGAGGCTGCTCCTCCAGGCCACGTTTAAGTTCATGCCATTGCTAAATACACTGCACGCACACAACGGCACAGAACGGATAACTACAAACCACTCGCTCCTTTCTGCCCCTCAGTCCAGCCGAGGAGACCTCGGGCACCCCGCCAGGCTACAGGAGCAAATGTAGCTGCATGTGCAGGAGGGCCCCAGACACCTGAACCATGGGCAGCCGCTGGGAGCTCGAGAGGGGTTTCTCTCCGGAGGAACCCTCCAGCGCTCCGAGAGGGCGCGAGGGGCTCTCGGAGCACGGGCTGCCTGCCCCGGGCAGCCCCTAAAGGACCAGCCGCTCTCTGGCTGCCTCTCCCGCGGGGCCAGGGCTGGCGCGGTCGCTTCTCCCCGAGGGGCCAGCGCCGACACGGTCACAGCACAGCAGAGCGCAGCCCCGTCCATGCAGCGAGCACCGGCAGCGCTGCCGCTCGTGCGGGCTCACAGCGAGGCGCTGTGCAGGACGAACGGGGAGAGGCTCCTTGTGCGCCCACCATCCGGACCTAGCCGGAACCAAAACGGTGCCAGGCCTCCGAGTCCGGCGAAAAAGGAGACGCTGGGGAGCCTGGACGAAGACATCGCACACGGCAGCTAAGGACGGCAGGCGCACGCGTGCACGAATGCTTCCAAGGCCTTCCTGGACAGAACTGCTCATTAACATTCCCTTATTAAGGGACCTCATTAAAATGCAGCCTCTCTAAGCAAGAACGCACAGTGCTGCTGACGAGCAAGTTACTAAGTGGCCAAGTACTAAACTCGGAGTAAGTAAATAATTGGAGTGCGGAAATCAGCTCTGAACAGATTCTCATTTTCCAGCAAGAGCCGCTTGCTTAAATTCCGTTACTAGAGAGCAAGTTCTGCCGAGCTGCACCACCTGTCCTGTTAAAATCGCTCCCGTCCCCGGGAGGTGTTAAACGCTTGGCTCTCCAAGCACACGCGAGGGAGCACAACCGCGGCCATGGTCAGAAGGACCTGAATCACTTCTCCAAAGTCTCCTCTGCTCACGGGTGCTGGTGTGGCCGGTCAGCAGCACCATCTAAACCGGGCTCAGGCAGAAGCGCTCCCTGTGCCCACGCGGCCTCGCTCCCAGTGAAACGGGGCTGGGTCACGAGCGCAGCCAACAACGCATGGGCTCCATCCCGGGGCAGCGCGCGGCCAAGGAGCGCGACCCGCACCGCCTGCAAGGAGGCCGCCTGTGTGTCCCTTGGAACAGCGTCTGTACCCGGGAAAGCCAAAACTCCCGCTTAATTCCTTGCTGCCTGCCAGGTACTCTCAAACACAAACACACAAACATAACCCCTAAGTAGTACACCCCCAGGCTTCTGCTAGCTGCTGTCTGATACAGGTCACTACGGTTGGACACAAGAAGTGCCTTGCAGAGCCCATCGACATTCAGAAACAATGTTCTCTTTGCCAGTGATGAGTTTTCAGGTTTCTCTGAGCATTAGATCTGCCAAAAGGAGCTCTTGAACGAGATGTCCCAGAGCACGCACTTGCACAGATCCTTGCACGGAGAATACCGGCAGTGTTAGCCATAGGTCAAAACACCCATGTGAACCCAAAACGCCTTCCCCACCGGCCTTGGTGGGACCCTGGGTGCGTTAAACCGCGGTGCCGCACGTGTCCCTACCTGCTCCATGCAGCCCGCGCTGCCCTCCTGGGCCCCGGCGCTCCTGCTCTCCCAGGGCAGCTTGTTCCTTCCCTTGCCCGCGCTGAGCACCCTGCGGGGGCCCCGCGCCGTGCGGGCGTCGCGGGGCTGGGGGCCGCCGTGCGCGTGGGCGCTGCGGGACCTGCGGCCGCCCAGCAGCCAGTCGGTGTCGGCGCCGCGGGGCAGCGGCACCGCGTACTCCACGAGGCCGTGCTCGGTGAGACGCGGCAGCGCCCCGCGGGCCAGGCGGGCCTGCACGGCGCGCACGACGCCCGCGCCGCCGTCCTGCAGCTCCACGGCGTCCACGGCCGCCAGCAGCGCGCGGGCGCCGCCGGGGCCCATGCGCCACGCGAGCAGCGCGAAGGCCTCGAGGGCCGCGTGCCGCACGCGCCGCTTGCCGTCGGCCAGCGCGGGCGCCAGGGCGAGCGCCAGCTGCGGCAGGTCGGGCTGCGGGTGCGCGGGCGCGGCGAGCAGCGCGGCCATGCACGCGTTGAGCGCGTCCTCGCGCACGCGGGCGCTGCGGTGCCGCAGCGGCGGCAGCAGCGCGGGCAGCACGCGCCGCGGCCCCGCCGCCTCGAGCAGCGCGCGCAGCAGCCGCCCGCGCTCCCGCCGCACGGCCGCCTTGGGGTCGCCCAGCGCCTTGGCGGCGGCCGAGGCCAGCGGCGCCGCGAAGGCCTCGGCGCGGCGGCCCAGGCGCTGCGCCAGCAGCCGCGTGGCCTCCAGCGCGCTCAGCGCCACCTCGAAGTTGCGGTCGTCGAGCAGCGCGTGCAGGAGGCCGAGCAGCGCGAGCAGCGCGGCGGGCGGCGCGGCGGCCACGGCGGCGGCGCCCAGCGCGGCCCGCAGCTCCCGCGCCGCCTGCGCGCGGCCGCGGTAGTCGTGCGGGTCGAGCAGGCGCGCGCGCAGCTCCGCGGGCACCAGCTCCCCCTCGGCGGCGGCGGGGGACAGCGGCCGCTCGTCCCCGGGGCTCGCGGCGCGGGGCGGATCCGGACCCTCCTCCTCCTCCGTCGCCTCCTCCCCGCTGCTGTCCTCGCGCGGCGCCGCGGCAGCGGGCGGGGGGCAGCACGGCGCGCGGCGCCCCCCCCCGCCTTGCCGGGCCCGCCCGCCCCGCCGCGCGCCCCCCTCCCCGCGCTCAGCCCCCGCCGCCGCCGGCGGCTCCATGGCGGGCGCGGGGCGGCCCGCGCCGCCGCCGCCCCCCCGCCCCGCCGCGCCGCGCGCGCGCGCCCCGCCGCATCGCCGTCGCCAGGGAGCGGCGCGCGCTGCGCCTGCGCGGCTCCGCCCACCGCGCCGGGCCGGGGCGGGGCCTGCGCGGCACCACCCCCTTGTGCCCCGCCCCCTCCCCCCCCGCTCCGCGCGCGGTGGCACGGCCCGCGCGGGGCACGCTGGGAGCGCGAGCTCCGCGCCGCCGCCCGCCGGAAGTGACGCGGGCGCTGCCGGGGAGCGCAGCAGCGAGGAGCGGCCGAGGCGCCCGCGCGGGGCCGCGCAGGTGAGCGGGGGGCGGGGCCCGGGGCCCGGGCCGCGCGCGGAGGGGCCGCCGGGGCCGCGCTCCGGGACGGGGGCGCGCGCGGAGGGGCCGCCGGGGCCGCGCTCCGGGTCGGGGCCGCGCGCGGAGGGGCCGCCGGGGCCGCGTTCCGGGTCGGGACCGCGCGCGGAGGGGCCGCCGGGGCTCCTCGGCGCTCCCAGGCAGCGGCCCCGGGGAGCTTCCCCTCGGCGCGGCCGGGTTCCTTCCCCGCCGCAGGGCTGTGCGCGGAGAGCGGCGCTGTCCCCGGGAGGACGTGTTCTTCGTGCAGCTCCACGTCCGCGCGTCCTTGTGAGCGCCGCTGGGTTCTGCGGCCGGGTGTCGGCGGCGGGTTGTGTTCCTCCGGTTAAAGCACTCGCCGAGCAGGACAGTTGCAGATTGGGTGTCAGTTCAGGAGCTGTAAAAATGATGAAATTTTTAAGGGTAAAATAAAGGAAGTGATGTTTTGAAGTCTGTGTAATTATTTAGCAAAATAAAATTTAATCATCTTTTTAACTGCAAAAACAAACGGTTTGGGGGCTGTGATGCTCTTTGCAGAACAGCCGTTACGGCCCTTCGTGGCACCCTTAGTGCCGAGGAAGGGGCGCTGAGCCTGGAGCACCGTCGTGCCCGCGGGCATCACCGCGCAGCCCCGGCGTGGGGACCCGCCGGGAGGGCCTTCTGAGGCCTCAGAAACCTGGGGACCCGCCGGGAGGGCCTTCTGAGGCCTCAGAAACCTCCTCGCCTCCTAAAGCAGTGCAATTGATGCAGAGATCCTGCGGGAAGAGGAGGACACGTCGCGTCCTTCCAGAGAGCTTCGCTCTGAGCAGGGCCAGGCTCCCCCTCCCTGGCCAGGCACAGAGGTGCTGCTTTCCTCTCTGCCTGGCGTTTCATTGGAGAGAATTATAAGGGCAGTTCAGTGATGCAGAGCTCTGAGCAGGTTTTTGCAGACGTTGCACATCACACTGACGAGGGCCTCTGTAGTTAGCAGCACAAATTAGTTTAAGAACTTTTAGAAGTTTGTTTCAGTTAAACCAGACCTTTATTTTTATTCCAGTTGCTGTGCAATTCTCTTAAATATCTGATGCAGACTCCTGCCAGGTAGTCTAGACTCCAGATAACATCACGCGGCACAAAAAGTCTTCCTTTCTTCCTTTTTCATTTCGTAATAAAAGCTTAAAATAGCATATGCGATTAATAAACATTGGGATTGTCCTACATTTAACTTGTGTTTAAAAAAAACATAGAGCATAAGGATTTAAAAGTAAATTGGGAAGTAATATACTAATTAAGAAAAGAAAAACCTAAATGGAAACATTTTTTAAATGTTATATGTAGCGTGTCTAAGTTCTGTGAGTAATGAAACTGTTGAAAATGAAACCCTGAGTAATACGTTAAAAATTCTGTTTCCGCAGATGGACCAGCCGTCTCCAACCTACATGCTTGCCAACCTAACCCACTTGCATTCCGAGCAGCTTCTGCAAGGCCTGAACCTCCTTCGCCAGCATCACGAGCTCTGTGACATTGTCCTGAGAGTCGGCGATGTCAAGATCCACGCGCACAAGGTGGTGCTCGCCAGCATCAGCCCCTACTTCAAGGCCATGTTCACGGGGAACCTGTCGGAGAAGGAGAACGCGGAGGTGGAGTTCCAGTGCATGGACGAGGCGGCGCTGCAGGCCATAGTGGAGTACGCCTACACGGGCACCGTGTTCATCTCGCAGGACACCGTGGAGTCCCTCCTGCCGGCGGCCAACCTCCTGCAGGTGAAGCTGGTGGTGAAGGAGTGCTGCGCCTTCCTCGAGAGCCAGCTCGACCCTGGCAACTGCATCGGCATTGCCCGCTTCGCCGAGACCTACGGCTGCCATGACCTCTACCTGGCTGCCAACAAATACGTTTGTCAGAACTTTGAAGATGTGTGCCAGACGGAAGAATTTTTTGAGCTTACGCACTCGGAATTGGATGAAATTGTTTCCAATGACTGCTTGAATGTCGTGACAGAAGAGACAGTTTTTTACGCGCTGGAGTCCTGGATCAAATACGACGTGCAGGAGCGGCAGAAGTACCTGGCGCAGCTGCTGCACTGCGTGCGGTTGCCGCTGCTGAGCGTGAAGTTCCTCACGCGGCTGTACGAAGCCAACCATCTCATCCGTGACGACCACACCTGCAAGCACCTGCTGAACGAGGCCCTCAAGTACCACTTCATGCCCGAGCACAGGCTCTCCCACCAGACCATGCTGATGACGAGACCTCGCTGCGCCCCCAAAGTCCTCTGTGCCGTCGGAGGCAAAGCTGGGCTGTTCGCCTGTTTGGAGAGGTGAGTAGCAGTAAGAGGCTGTGAAGCCTTACCACTCTGGGTCTGTTGATGGATAATTTTGATAATAAATGTCACTATTTTCAGTATGTGTTTTATTGATTTTTTTCCATTTTATGTAACTTTCACTTGTCTACTAATGTTATAGACTCTCAAATCATAAAGTTTTAGCTACATTTTTTTTTTGAAAAATGGGGAAGAGGGAGTGGAAAACACGCTTCCTGATAACTCAAAAGTGCTTGGAATTAATCAGAGCTAGGAGGTAATTCTTAGTAACATTAAATTCTTGGCTGCAGTATAGCCATGAATATAACCCTTGCTGCTGAGCAGATGCCCATATCCATGCTGGCCGAGACAGGTAAGGGTGCATCTTTCTTCTTAGCCCTATTTCTTAGACCACATCCCTTCCAATAATTGAAGTTATTGGAGACCCAGTAGACTGTTACATCAGTGAAACTCACCTGAGCAAAAGAAATTAAATACATAAAACACAGTAGTATTGAGTTAAGCTGTACCACTGTATTAACACTTGCAGAAGTGAGGGTTAGACTTTGTGGGGGTGTGTATATATAGGTGCATATTTACACCTACACATGTAATACCTTGATGTCGAACGTGCTCTTACTAACACTAAGGAAGAGTTTACTGTGCCTTTGAAAGCCAGGGAGTATCTGTGTATTTCTGTGTTTATATAAGTTCCTAGATGTTAACTTATTAAAAGTTAGCTTTCCTGATCAATAGTGACCAACAGTGAACTAGACTTTGGGCCCAGGAGTTGAGTTTAAAGATTTAGAAAACACAAAGGATTTTGTGAGTCTAATAACAAATCCATTTCTGTTTGAGTGAAGTAGTCCAACGACAATGAATCTTCAGCCCTATCCTTTATAGATTCTGTAATGATCGTGTCAATATTACACTCCAATGTGTTTTTTAAACCAAAACATTTATTTGTGGCTATTTACTCTTGCTAATGCATGCTGGACTGACTTTCCCTTATTACTTACACTAATCTCTCTCAAGCTGTCATTTAAATAAGTCTAAGCAATTGCTCTTGATGTATAAAAATGTTACAGATCAGTAAAATTAGTCAAAATTTAGCTCCCCAATTTTCTCACAATTCAAAGTGGCAATTAGGAAACACTATTCCACTATTCTGATTTTAATTTTCATCTGTACTTACAGGAAGGCTATTTTTTTTCACTTATTGCCAACCACTGCCACCTAGTACCAGAATTACAGAGTTACTTAGCAGACTTTTAGACCCAGGCGTTTCTGCCTGGCTGCTGCTGCCAAGAGCCAGGCTGGTGTTTCAGCAGTTGTTGCTTCTGGGCTTCTAGTTGTGGCTTCCTCTCCTCAATGGCTTCATTTTTGTGTTCTTTATTTTTGTACATATTTTCTTGAAAACTAGACATTCATTTCAATTAACTAGAGCATTAACTGAACTGTTTAGATAGGTTAACTATATTATATACACTGTGGCCTAGATTGTTCTTATTTTAAAACCGGGTATAATTTAAAAAGAATACATACAGGCTTAGTTTTTCAAATATAAATATTCCAAACTTAAGATGCTGTGCTTTGTGATGTTTCCTTAAATTATACAGTGTATGTAAAAGATGTAATTACAAAGCTACCCATTATACTTTCTAAGTGTGTGTTTGTACGTGTGTATATATAGACATGGGCTCCTCCCTTTCTTACTCTCATCTTCTCTCTCTCTCATCTCTGTGGCTGTCCGGAATTTTGTTTGTGTGGGTTGTTTTTCTCTTGTTTCTTTTTTTTTTTTTTTTTTTTTTAACCCCTCCTGTGCTCATGCATTAGCCCGGCGTCGTGTTCCCTCGCGCTGTCCGCGACGTTCTCGTGCCATCTCAGTGTGCCTGGCTGGCACTTGTCACGGTCTCCTTCGGGTGCTGGGCTCGCCGTGGTCCCTGCCTCGTGGCCGCGCAGCGCTTTGCCCTGGGCAGCCCTGGCCTCTGGCCTCAAGAGCAGCAAATGGCCTTTGATAGGGCCGGTGCTGGGCAAACGTGGGACGGGAAATACGAGCTACGCCATTAGAACCATGCTCCTTTGCTGTTGAGAGATCTGGCTTTGCTCATGTAGTCTTCGTTTTCCTATTTCAGCCTTGAGATGTATTTTCCTCAGAATGACTCCTGGATCGGCCTGGCACCTCTTAGCATCCCCCGCTGCGAGTTTGGAATATGTGTCCTAGACCAGAAGATCTACGTCGTAGGAGGGATCGCCACCCACATGTGTCAAGGCATCAGCTACCGAAAGCACGAGAACTCAGTGGAGTGTTGGGACCCCGACACGAACACGTGGACGTCTCTGGAGAGGATGTTTGAGAGCCGGAGTAATCTGGGAGTGGTGGTCCTAGCAGGAGAGCTCTATGCCCTAGGGGGCTATGACGGGCAGTCCTACCTGCGCACCGTGGAGAAATACATCCCCAAAGTGAAGGAGTGGCAGCTGGTGGCCCCTATGAACAAAACGCGAAGCTGTTTTGCTGCAGCTGTCCTGGATGGAATGATATATGCCATTGGTGGCTATGGTCCTGCCCACATGAACAGGTATGTGCTTCTGATAGTGCATCTCAGTAGCATAAGCGAGAAATCAGCAGAGCTCGTTGTGAAGCTTGTGTTCAGCAGTCAGTTAAAAAATATTCTGAGATCCGCAGTGGCCTTCACTATTGCTTGATCTACAGGGTAAGCCTGGCGATTCAGCTGGGAAACCTCTGTATGGTCTTAACTGTGTTCTTGCTCAGAGCTGCTGCTTTTTCCTTGTCTTCTTTTTGCCTAAATGCTCGAGGAAGGAAGGTTGGTGCAGAGGTGTATCCACGTAGCGCGGTGCTGCGGGGTGCCCTGCGCCCCTGGAGCGGGTTAGCTGGGCAGAGCAGTGTGTGCAGGCACGAGCTGCGGCCCCGCGGCAGCGGCAGAGCCGCGTGCGCAGCGCGGTGCCCGCGCAGCTCCCCGGAGAGCCCGGCCTGGCACAGCCCCGCTGCTGCTGCGCGGGCCCCTGCAGCCGGCTCTGCACAGCGCGAGGTTGCACGGGTCACTTAAACACCTAAAACATGACGAGAAACGGGCGGGATGGCTCGTGTGCCCAACGTTCCCAAACAAACACGCGTCTGCGCCGGGAACTTGCCTTGGTGGTGACCCCGGGATGCAGCTCGTGGGCAGAGCGGGGCGTCAGGGCCCTGGCACGCGTGGAGGTTCCTGGCAGCAGCGCCGTGCGTCGCCGCGTGCCACGGTGCTCGCACCGATGCTCTGGAGCACTTAGTGGTGCAAAGGAGTGATTTTTACTCTCTTTCCATCATAAGCAGTGGGAGTACCTCAGCTTTGTGTCCCTCCAGGAAGCAAATTTAAGTTAAAGTCCAAAGGGCTGAATGAAAGGTAAAATGAAAGCTCCTGCTTGTAGGAAAGCAGGGCTTACGTTTGATAACGGGATACATCAGTCTTTTAACCACTTGACCATTTACAGTAAAATACTGCATTGGTCATTAATTCTGCTTATTTTTTCGTACTTGATATGCTGTTATCTTCTTCAGAAATGCCTTAATATAAAATAGCTCATGAAGCAAAGGATAGAAATAGAAAAGTATAGCTATGTAATTTTCAGATGGAAAATAAGGAGCATCTTTTAAATTCCTGAAACATGTAATAACTTACACAGCTTGCTATGGTTGTGATGGGATTTTTTTTAAACTCAGTATGTTTTTTTTAAGAAATCAGAATTATACTTCAGATTGTAAACCGTAGTAACAAGTGAAGGTGCTTAATAGACAAGAAAAACATCTCTGAAATGTTCTCCATCCAGCTAGGCTTTCTTCTCATGGGAGGCAAACCTGGAATAACTGCAGCTCCCTGTTCTCCTGCGGTCCCTCCTGGCTCTGTGTGGCCCTTGTTGCTCAGAGCTGTCCCCAATAGCAGCAGGTCAGGCAGAGCTCACGCGGCCCCTCCATGACACCACTCTGCTGTCACCTCATTGCACGAGGGGACCTAAAGGGCAAGCAATCAAGCTCCTGCTGCTGTCAGAAGTGGTGCCCAAAAGATGAATGCTCAGGGTGCGCGCGGGCCTCTGAAGGCCAAATTCATTTACCTCCTTTCAGGAAATAAAGGTCATCTCTGGGAAAATAGGAAGTGTCTTTAATAAACGGGCATCTTTAAAGGCGAAAGTCTTAACATTAAAATTCTGCAGCAGCCTCACTCCTGTGTCATGTTTATCTTTTCTTCAGTCAAAAAGGAATTGCTAGCAACTCCTAAAGCATTATAGAGTTGGTGGATATTTCAGCATATTCCCTTTTTATTGAATATTTTTGGTGTTCCTAACTTTCAAGCACACGAGTCACGCGCTGCATTGCGCCCTCGGGGGACTCCCCCAAGCTGCAGGAGTTGCAGGAAGCCGCCTGCGCCTTTCGTGCTCCTGCTGCTCCCTGCTCTGCCCTCGTGTCCGCGGGCTGCGCGGGTGGCAGGCACGGCGGCTGCGCTCGCAGCTCCTCTCGTCTGTTAGCTCGTTTCTGCCCGCCCCGAGAGCTGGCGGCGTCGGCGCCCTCCGCGCAGCTTTCCTGAGGGATGTGCTCTGCAAGCTTTCTTTCCTCCGTCTGCTGTTTCCAGGCAAGCCACAGGGAAGCCTTTCGGTTTGGAGTCTTCCCCTAATAAATTCACTTCCGAGCTGCATTATGTTCAGTTTTCCATGGGTTGCTTTTATAAATAGTAGCAGTAATTTGTCTCAAAATGTAACCTGGCGTTGGAGAAGAGGCAGCCCGGCAGCTGCCCTGTCAGGAGAAAGTCCTTCCAGCTTTCTGGCACCTTGGGCCGCGCTGGCTCCACGGTGCTCCGGGAGTCTGGGCTGCACGCGCGTGCGCTGAGCATCGTGCAAGGCGGCCGCGCACCCCGTGGCACGAGCACCTTTGCTTCGTGCTACCTTGTTAGTCTGTGTAACAGTACTAGTTGGCAGAACCCGGCGAGTCTTTGGCAAATGCAGATTTCTTGTGGAGTGAGATACAAATGTTGTTGAAATCCAGGTCTCACAAGGTGTGTGTTTGCATTCGCAGCATGGAGCGTTACGATCCGAGCAAGAACTCCTGGGAGACGGTAGCTTCGATGGCCGATAAACGGATCAACTTCGGCGTCGGCGTCATGCTGGGCTTCATCTTCGTCGTGGGAGGGCACAACGGAGTGTCTCACTTGTCCAGCATCGAGAGATACGATCCCCACCAAAACCAGTGGACGGTGTGCAGGCCCATGAAGGAGCCCAGGACAGGTGGGGACACTGGGCGGTTACCTCGGGAGAAGGAAACGACCGTTTGATGCAGTGGAGGTTGTAGCAAACCAGGGCTGTGGTGACTTCTCTGTAGAGCATTTTTAATCTGTCACTTGGGCTGCAGATCCATAAATCAGTTCAATGAACAAATATATAAATTACTCAAGTACACACTTCTCTAGTTTTTTAATGAAAGTCTGATTTAGTTTTTGAGCTGTACATAACATGAAGTGGTATTTTTACTCAATTTGCTGTTGTGTTTTTGCCGATTTTGAGTGAAGTGCAGCAATCCTCTAGTTCCTGCCTGATTGTACCTGGCTTTGTGTGGGGCCCCGGTAACCCCTTCCCTGCTGGCTGCCTGGCAGCTGCCGTGGGGCAGCAGAGCAGGGTCTGCAATGAGCAGGAGGAACCTCCTCGCTCAGGTGCCTGCTGCGGGGCTGCAAGGAGACAGATCCTGGCTCATTAGTGAATGATATCACCACGAGGGTGGTCGAATGCTCGATGGGGGCCCGGGGCTGCTGTGGGGTCTCTGTGGCCCCGTTTGACCCTGAGCAGCATGGCCCGAGTTGGCCCCGTGTCGAGCTGAGGAGCCACACGGCCCCCACAAGACCCTTTAACTTAATTCAGTGACTTGTTAGGAACGGAAGTCCCACTTATTTCCCCGCGTGCTGACTGTGTGTCTATCTTTTTGTCTCTCCTTTTCCACAGGAGTGGGTGCAGCTGTAATCGATAACTACCTGTATGTAGTAGGAGGACATTCGGGCTCGTCCTACCTGAACACTGTACAGAAATACGACCCGATCGCGGACACCTGGCTGGACTCTGCGGGTATGATGTACTGTCGCTGCAATTTTGGTTTGACTGCACTTTGAAAGACAGGAATTTACAGACCTGATGTGAAGAAGGAACTTAATCTGCTAGGAAGGATACCTTGCTCATGGAGACCATAAGCTTCATTTTCTGAAGTTCCGAAGGAAGAATGTAGTAAAGTTATGACTGAAATGAGGAAGGTTTGGTTTTCTTCCAGTAACTGGCCTGTTATTTTAGCAGCACAAGCAAAAGGAGCGGAAGACTTATTGCCAGCTGGGTTTAGAGAGCATCCTGCCAACAGCAGAGCCACTTAGTGAGTACTGTACCTGCCTGGGGTATGGTCAGAAACTTCACTCTCTATCTAACCCGATCACTTTCTGGAGCTTTTCTCTTCCTCCTGCCTACTCTGAAACATGAAGTTTACTGTGCTTGGGGTGCGAGGCGTGCGAGTGCGTCGTGTGACTGGGCCGCTTGCCGATAGCAGTCTGGTTGTGTCCTCATATTAAGAATATGACAATGCTTCATATTTTTTTTTTATGAACAGTAACTAAAGGGCTGCCTTGTTTCTGTATCTCAAGGTTTGTAAATAGTAGATGCTGTAGTATGTTGCCTGTACATTCCTCTGTTACCCTCTTACCAGTATGGGGGCTGGGATGATAATTGGTAACTACTTAAAGAAATAAATTTACAAGGCAAATTTATTGCCTCTTATGACATTTTTGGACCTGATAAAGATAAATCACATTTTTAACTTTCCCTTCTATTTTTTTGTGGATAAATAAGTAGTAGATCAAATTACTTAATCTTGCTAGACTGCTGTGTCTGTAATTGTAACGCAAAGAAAAATTCCTGCAGTAAGACATCAGGAAGCGTCCCAGCAGCCTTCAGAGCGTGGTGTAGAATCCTGCAGAGGAGCCCCCTTCCCTGGCCCAGCGCCGGGGTGCCCGCGCTCCGTACGACCACCCTTTGCAGCAGAGAGTGCGAGTGCTTTTGTCGAGCGTTCGGTATGAAAATGGTGCTACAGGCGGGACTCGGGCGGAAGGCTGTTACCGGGGTCGCGCAGTCTGCGTTCCGCATGGTCCTTTTGATCCTTCTGCTGTTTTGTTTCTAACCTGCTTGGAACATTGTGCCTATGAAGACTGTCAGGAGGGACGCCGTGTCCTCAGCGAGCCCTGCACTCGTTATGTGTCTCCATAAGATCTGGTTTGACCGTCCCAGGCTCTCAAACCCGTGAGTACGGAGCCCTTGGTGCTCCAGCACCACACGGGGCCCGTGCTGCCCGCCGCGGAGCGGAGAGCCGTGCCAGGGCTAGCGGCGTTTTAAAAAGAGCTAATACATATTAATTCTAGCTAACTTAGCATGTTTTCGTGTTGTCTTCTGATTTTTAACTAGGAATCATGATTATCTTCAATTTCTGTTTTGTTGTCTATACGTGTATTGCCAGACTGGGTACTTAAGAAATTTTCTGCCTCTGGAGT
The DNA here is from genome assembly GCF_059628265.1 of Tinamus guttatus. Lineage (NCBI taxonomy): Eukaryota > Metazoa > Chordata > Aves > Tinamiformes > Tinamidae > Tinamus > Tinamus guttatus. The sequence goes on from NW_028289056.1 coordinate 1,638,989, forward strand.
TATTTTCCTCTTGTTTTATTGCGTTAAATTGTTTGTTTCCCCTTGTTTTTCAAACCCATATAGTATTATTTTTGAAGGTGCAATAATATTCAAAATAGTTGCTTTAAAAGCCATTTCTTTATAAGTATGCTAAGTGGAGGTTTCTTCATGTACTTTATTTATTCTGAGTTCCTGCAAAACTCATTGCAGCCAGGCAAGCAGTAGTTTTCCCTGTTCTTCCATAAGCTAACGTTCAGATTTTAAACAGTGAAGGAGACGAGGGTGTTTTCATCATAAAACATCATTCACAGATCACAGGCGTTTGCACAAACTGTATAAAATCCTGCGCGTATTCTTCAAATTTAGTAGAATGAAGCAGGACTTGAAGAGCAAATAAAAATAACCAATTCAGCATTTTTATGCTGCTTATCTGACCCTCTAAGGATTCTTGTTGTGTAGCAATAACAGCGTGAGTAACTCCGGCAGCAAATCCGCGGCTGGGCGGGACGGGATGCGCTCCGCCGGCTGCGCTCCGCTCCCGCCGGGCGCAAGGGGAGCCTCTCCGTGCGCCCTTTCACTTTGCGCTTGCAGCTTCCCCGAGAGGCCAACGATTGTCGCTTCCAATAAGCACCAGGTAATAAAGACGCTTAAACTACTATTTAAACTAAAAAAAAAAAGAAAAAACCCTTTAACCCTGTCCTCAGTCAGGCGTCCAGCTCAGGGCTTGGCGCGGCGGGAGGCTTTCCGGGCAGCTCGTGCGCAGTGTGGCCACCCCGGAGCCCAGGAGCAGGGATGTGGCTGCCCGCGCCTCGACTGGACGCATCGGTAAGCAGCGTTTTGGGGAGGTACACAGCAGGGTGAGCTACAGAAATGCCTTTAGCATCAGCAGAACAAAAATGCTATGTTCAGAGGGGTGCGGATGGTTACTTGCTGTTGTATAAATATCTTGCATTTATGGATCTGAAGACACTTTCAAAGTGCAAAATATTTCACTCCCTGGAACTAGGCAGTAGTGACGTTAAATTAGGCTATAGAGTTTGACCAAACTTGTGTAATGTGGTTTTGCTGAACTTGATAGGTGCATAAGCAAGATTCCAGTAAGCAGGATTGGTATTGGGAATTGGAAGCAAACCTCATGGAGAGCGCTGCCGTGCTCAGATGAACTGTTAGTGTGTCAGCCGTAGGGATCGCTCACTTCAAAACATGCCAGCTTTATTTTCTGTTCTGGGTGCTTGTTGTCCTCTTCACTGAAGTGCTTGGTTGTAGGAGATCAGACACAACAATCCGTTGCGATGAGCGTTTAAAGTACAATACTCCAATGTCTGTCTTGCAGTTCAAAAATTAAGGATCCTCAAATATGATGTCACACCTATAAATTATCATCCAGTTCTATTTCTTAGTCACTCAAATTACTTGTAAAGCACTTTAAAATGACTAGTGAGTTTATATGTGTACATATAGTTCCAGGATTTCTGCTTTCAGGTTTTTTTTCTTTAAATTAAGATGTGTAAGCTTCCTGAAGTCGCTCCCGATAGGAATGCTTTTCTTTTGGAAAGTCTAGTGGGAATTTCTAAGGGGGCAGAGACGCCCAGGCACGTTACAAGCAGTTAACTCTTCCTGGGAGATAGCGTGTTACCTTTGTGAATTTGCCATCTGTTAGTCCCCACTCATTCTATGAAACAATGCAAAATGCCCAAGCTTGCCTTAAATTCTTGGTATTTAACTGCAACTCAAAGAACTGGATGATAATTCCTATTTTTTGCCTTATGCGCTGTGCTGTATTTTAAACCCAAGAATAAATAATTTTTAGCAGGATTTAATAATTGTACAGAGAATACCAAATTGTACTCGGGCTTGACCAGAGTGCTTTGGTTGGGAGTGTAAAATGATGTAAGTAGTTTTGTGTACGTGGAGTGTTTTTATGTGTACATCTTTCTAAGCAGCAATGTTCTGGTTTTGTTACTGTTTACAAAAATGGCGTTTGAGTTTAACAGGAAAATAACTGTAACTTGCATTCTGGTTCTTTACTAGTGTTCCCAAAGTGTTTGCTGTTGTGATAATGCTCTGTAATTAATGTTGTAACAATATTTCGTTGAATGTGAAATAATTTAGTAAATAAACCTGGGGAAAAGCTTATTTTTACACTTTGCTGGATGATGTGTTCAACTGCGCTGTAGCTTTGTTTTGTTTTTCCCCCTGCCCAGCACTCGCAGGCGCTGCTCAAAAGCAGCAGCAGCCCCACGGCCTGTGCGAAGGGAGAGGGTGTCCCTGCCTCTTAAATCTCAGTCTATCCATTCTAACATACAACCATATTATTTAACGGAAAACACCATCCTCATGGCCCGTTTTGTCTCCCTGGTAATGAGGGGAGCAATGCTCTTAAGGATAAGGTTGCTCTTGATGCATCAGGCAGCCAGGCCTTGCATAGCCCCTGGGCAGCTGCTACTCAGCTTTGACTGAACGGTTTGTGTTAAAAACGTGGTAACTAAACTGTGAGAACTGGACTAGCATTCACTGAAATTTCTCGGGGTGATTTTTTGTGGCTTTTTTTTTTCCTTGTCATTAAAGCTCTAGTTTAGAAATAAATAAATAAATAAAGTTTACTGCCCACCCATAGCTACATTCACACCTCTACTCAGATACTTAAAAATCCTGGATGAACAAACTGCTCCAGTGGATTAAACCATATGTTTATCTTTGCTACTGCTGTGCGGTCTCCCTGAGTAAGGGCATTGCCACAGGCACAGTTCAGTGAAAAAAAAGAATCCTCAAGTTTCTTCCTTAACTCCTAGAGCCCATGGTGCTCGTTTGCTCTTCCTGGGTCCAGGCCCGTCTGCCTCGTTCAGGCCAGACCCCCTTTTCCGCAGCCTGCTTGGAGCAGGAGAGAGGGAAAACAGTGCAGGCTCCTTCAGTCAAAACCCTCATTTTTTCCCTGACATCTAATGCTTATTCATGCTTCATCTTCAGTTACCCTGATTAGGGAATGATGTTTCTTCTTTTCTGCTCTGCACACTGATAAACCAACACTTTTTTTTTTTTTTGTACAATGATGGGACAGCCATCTACCCACAGAAATCTTTTGAAAAATCATCCACAAAAATCATCCACTTTATGATTGTTTTTTAATAAGGAAATTTTGAAATACATTTATTTCTTGCCCATATTCCAGCTGCTTTGAAATTAGAGGGGAAAAAAATGTTAGCTGGTAAGTTACGAGTCCAATTTTCTTGTCTGGTTGAATTTACCCTGCCATGAATTATCCAGCTCCGGAACACACCTCCGGGCACACAAAGCGCGGCCGCACCGTGGAAGAGGCGCAGCTCTCCCGCCGCCGCCGCAGCCCGAGCGCGGGTGAGGGGGACGCCGGGGACGGGACCGCCGAGGCCTGCCCGGCCGCGGCCGCTTTGGGCGCGTTTGCCCCTTTTCGCCCACATGAGGGCGGGACGTTTCCCCCAGGCGCCCCGCGAGCCTCAGGGGCGGGCGCGGGAGGCGCCGCTCCGAGCCCCGTCGTGGGCGAGACGCTGCCCACGGGAGCCCCCGCCGCGGGCAAGGCCCGCAGGAAGCAGCGCACGGAGCCGCCGCGCCGGCACCGGGTGAGCTCCCGCCTCGGGGACCCGCCATCCCCTCCCGCCCAACGGCCGCTCGGCCATCACCCCCCACCGCCTCAGCGCGTCCCTTCCCGCCCAGCGGCCGCCTCGGGGCGGCGCTGCGCGGCCCCGCCTCCGCGCGCCCTTTGGTTTTGCTTCGCTTTGTTTCGTTTTACTTCGTTTTGCTTGTTTTGTGTTGTGGAAAACGCTCCTCTCGGGTCCCTCGCGGGGTCCGTTTCGCAGGCACGAGGTTTCGGTGCGTGCGCCGCCCTGCTCGCCGTGCCGGGGGCCGCTGCGCTTTCACCCCCGGCTGGAGACGGGGTCAAGCACGTATCTGCGATCTGGGATGTGGGGTGAAAATACTCTTTGCAGTGGTGCATTTGAGTAGATATTGTGGGGGAGGAAAAAAAAAAAAAGTGGAATACATAGCTCTTCTCCTAGCCTTCAAGCATGGGCAAATAGCCCTGACCAGCTTCAGGCTTTCAGTGATGCACGCACTGCCCTGAAAATGTGACCATTTGTCTCCGAGAACGTAGCTGATCCGGGGTCAAGTAGTTTTTTCTTCTGAAATGAAATAATGAAGTCAGTTATTTGCGTGCTAACATCTGTAACCAGGTGCAATCTCTTGCCTTTTTTTTTCTGCTTTAGCATGGTTTAATTTTGAAGATAATTATCAAATCTCTCCCAGAAATTAAACTAGTGTATTTCCATCCAATCCAGCACGTACGGGCTGAGAGCGCTCTAAGACTGCATCGTAAAAGCAGTGATGCCAGTGAAAGAGGTGGGCGGCGTTCCCAGAATCCTGCTCCGTGCACAGCCCCGGCGGTCCCGGCGACCGCCCGCTCCGGCGCCTGTTCGGGCAGGCTCCTCTCCAGCACGGGGCTCGGGATCGCGTCCGGGTGGGATTGGACATCTCCTGGCACGGAGACTCCACAGCCTCTGCGGGCTCCAGTGCTCTGTCACCTGCATAGGAGGAAAGCGGGGGATTTTTTTTATGTTCAGGTGGAATTGCCTATATTTCAGCTTGTGCCCATTGCCTCTCATCGCGTCACTGGGCGCCCCTGAGAAGAGTCCGCTCCATCCTCTTTATATCTGGGCATCAGGTATTTATTTCAGATGCTCCAGTCCTTTAATCATCTTTGTGGCCCTTTTCCAGACTCCCATGTCAACTCCTTGTTCGCCTGTGTTGGGAACTTGTTGCCAAAGCACCTGGGCCGCTTGTGCCCTGCTGGGTTGTCCCTCCAGAGCCTCCTGTCCCCTCCGTGAGGAGCAGGTTTGTGCCCACGAGGCTGCTTCTCCCGGTGCTCCGCAGAAGCGCTCGGAGGTCTAGAGCAGGTGTCCCCATCGCGGCGTCCCCCTTACGGCGTCCCCATCGCGGTCCCCGCGTCAGCCCGGGCCCCTCTGCTCAGCCCTTTGCTGGTGCCAGGCTGAGCTCTGTGTCCCCTCGCTGACGGGTGAGTCCCCTCCTCGCCTCCCTGGCCTGTCCTCGAGACCCACGTCACCCGCACCAGCGACACCCTCCTCGAGGCTCTCCTGGCCCAAATCCTGCTGCTGACCCGGCCGCACAGCCGCGGCTGCGCAGCGAGCGCTCATTTAAAGGCTCTTCCCGTCATCTCCAGCTTTGTCAATGTGCAAAGCTGGTGTCTTACTGACTCTGAAATGTAATTTTTAAGGGCTAGAGAAAACTGTCTGATCCTGTCAGCTGCAGCACTGGGAGACCGCCTTGCCTGAGGATTTTCCATTTTTGCAATTTTGAAATGCCGTTGGCAAAAGAGAAAAATGATTGGAAACTTTATTACACAGTCTTCATTCTGAATATAAGTTGGAAGCACACGTTCACTTTCCACTGACTAGCAGAGAGTAGTTTTCCATAATTAACATTATCAGCCGCAAAAATAGGCTAGTGACAATGCTTAAATCATTCGACTATACAAAATACTTGAAAATATAAATATTCCATAGGCAATTTCACTGCTTCCTTAACAACAATCAAAGCAGCCATGAACTACTCTCCTTTCAGCTGCGCTGTAATGAGCATTTCTCAGAAGTGTGTTGGTATTTCTGTCACATGAACGAATCAGCCGTCACTGAGGAAAAAAATGTTCATTTGTGCTTAGTCTACAAGCGCCCTTGCCCTGCTGAGGTGTTGCATTTCGATGGGATTAGCTCTTGCAAGCCCCGCTTTGCTGCGGCTCTCCCGTCAGCTGGACTGCAGCCCGGCCACATCACCTGAGCCCGGCTTTTTTTTTTATGGATTTTTTTCTCCATTTCTTTTGAATGCAACATTTTGCAATCCTCAATAAGTAAATCTAGAAACTTCCGCATAAAGTGCAGTGTCTCTTACAGCAATTGTTGCTGTCTCTACAGAGCTGTACAAAAATGTTTCTTTGCTGATTTAGAAAATCGAAGTCTCTTCAGGTATCCGCTGGCCTCAGTGGAGTCTCCCCTTGAAGTGTCTGTGGCAGCTTTGGTTAAAACCTGAGCCTGCGAAAGGTGTGAGTAGGGTCACCCTTAGCCCGGGCTGCGCCGAGGCCGCGCGCTCCCTCCCTGCCGAGGCTCTGCACACCTGCAGCTGCAGCTCTGTGGTTGTGCAGCTCCCTGGCTCCGTAGCTCCATGGCTCCGTGGTTATGCAGCTCCATGGCTCCGTGGTTATGTGGCTCCGCAGCTCCGTGGCTCTGTGGTTATGCAGCTCCGCAGCTTCCTGGCTGCACAGCTCCGCAGCTCCATAGTTATGCAGTTCCATGGCTCCATGGCTCCGTGCTTGTGCGGCTCCGCAGCTCCGTGGCTCCATGGTTATGCAGCTCCATGGCTCCGTGGTTATGCACCTCTGCGGCTGCACAACTTCAGCGTTATGCAGTTCCGTGGCTCCGTGGCTCCATGGCTCTGTGGTTATGCAGCTCCGCAGCTCCCTGGCTGCACAGCTCCGCAGCTCCATAGTTATGCAGTTCCATGGCTCCATGGCTCCGTGCTTGTGTGGCTCTGCGGCTCCGTGGCTCCGTGGCTCCATGGTTATGCAGCTCCACAGCCCCGTGGTTATGCAGCTCCGCAGCTCCATGGCTCCGTGGTTATGCAGCTCTGCGGCTGCACAACTCCATGGTTATGCAGTTCCACGGCTCCATGGAGCGGCGGGACGCGGCTGTAGACACCGCTGTAGCTCGGCTCCGGCCCAGCTCTTGGCTAGGTGGTCACTGCGGTTTGGGTACCTGCGAGGCACCCCTCTGTCACCACCCTGCAAACCAGGAAGCCGTTTCCCTCTGGGTGGCGTTTTAAAGCAGGAAGCAGCCCAGCCTCCATGCGAACCCACACAGGCAGCACGATTTCCGAGCAGTTTGTGAGGGGAGAGCTCTCATAACCTGGGGAATCCATCCTGCCCCGTCCCCTCTCCGCTGCAGGTGCCAGGCCCAAGGCAGAGCGATGCACAGCAGCTCGCCGCAAGCCGAGCTCTGCTGCGCCTTGCCGAGAGACGTTCCGCTTTCTGCGGACGTGGGAGAAGGCTCCTGCCCAGCGCGCCGCGACCCTGCGCCGCGGGCGCGGGACTCGTGAGCACGTGTCACCGGGAGGAGCCGCGAGCGGGAGCCCGGGCACGCGGCACGGGCCGGGGACCCACCGTGGTGGCCCGAGACCCACAGCGCAGTGCCGCCTCTGCCCGCGACTGCGGCGGGACTGCTCTGCAGTTGGGGAGCCGGGCACTGGATGTCACTGTTGGTCTGTGCTGGGAGCCCGTGCAGCCAGGCCAGGCCAGGTGGGGCTGGGGGACACGTGCCCATGCCAGGATGCACCGTGCTGGGAATGCCGGGCCACGCGGGGCCACACTGTGCTCGGATGCGCCATGCCATGAGGCACTGTGCCAGGAACGCTAGGCCACACCATGCCAGGATGCACTATGCCAGGATGCACCGTGCATGCACCATGCTGGGATGCACCGTGCCATGATGCGCCGTGCTGGGAACACCAGGCCACACCATGCCAGGATGCACCGCGCCAGGATGCACCGTGCATGCACCGTGCTGGGATGCGCCGTACCAGGAACAGAGGGCCGCACGGTGCCCTCCCACCCAGGAGGGACATAGAGTGACACCTGAGCAGGAGCTCTCGCTCCCGAGGGCTTTTGGGGCCCATCCACGGGGTGCCAGCTTGCCGCAGGCGGCTCCCGTCACCCCGGTGCCCGCTATTTTGCATTGCCACAGGAGCGCCGGGAGCGGGGGGAAGAGGAGGAATTTTTGCGAGATTTTCTGCAATTACAGTGACTCACTGCAGCACTTACAATACTTGTCCTGCCTTTGATAAGATGAATAATGTGCCACGGTCAAGTATTAGCATTCCGGCTCAGTAGCGGGAGGGCAGGGTTTGGGCTGTGGGAATCCAGCCGGAGACAGGCTGTTCCGGCAGCTGGGAAGAGCGCAGGCAGCGGCTGGCGCGGCGCGTTGCAGCGCGGGGAATGGTGACGTGTGGGAGCCGCGCAGAGCCGCGGGAAGGGCCTCGGAGCAGGGACAGGGAGCGGGGACCTGGAGTGGGGACCTGGTGCAGGGACCTGGAGCGGGGACCTGGAGCCATGACGCAGAGCTGGACACCGGAGCAGGGCCCCGGAGCTGTGACCTGGAGTGGGGACCTGAAGCCGTGACCTGGAGCGGGGACCTGGAGCTGGCACCTGAAGCGGGGTCCCGGAGTGGCTCCCACCCTGGGCCCGCGGGGTCGGGATGGCTGCACGGGGCCGCGATGCCGGGGGCTCCAAGTCCCGCTGGCCGTTCCCGGGGTTTTGGGGGAGGTGTGAGGGGTTTCGAAGGCCCGGCCGCCTGGCTCGGCGCTGGCCCCGCTGCAGCCCTGCGCAGCCCTCGCGCTCCTGACCCAGCGCCGCGGTTCCCGGCGCTGCCAGCAGCGGAGGGGCGAGGGGCGGCCCTGCCGCAGCCCCCGGCTCCGCACGGGCCCTGCAGCCGTCCCGGAGCCTGCCCGGCCCCGTGGGGCTGCCCTGCCGGAGCGGGGTGCGCGGCTGCAGGGGGTCACCCCGCGCGGCGCGAGGGCAGGTTGTGGCGCACGGCGTCCCCACGGCGGTGACAAGGGCTGTGCGGCCCAGCCCGGATGGACTCCCAGGCGAGTGTGCCCTGCACAGGCCGTTGTGGGGTGCACAACCCTCCTTGGGTGTTGGGGGGGTGCACAACCTTCCACGGCTGTAGGGGGATGCACAACCCTCCTTGGTTGTTCGGGAGGTGCACAACCCTCCACAGGCTGTAGGGGGATGCACAACTCCCATGGGTGTTGGGGGGGATGCACAACCCTCCACAGGCTGTAGGGGGATGCACAACCCTCCAAGGGTGTTGGGGGGGATGCACAACCCTCCATGGGTGTTGGGGAGGATGCACAGCCGCCTGCAGGCTGTTGCGGGGGGAAGCACAACCGGCCCGCAGAGCACTCGAGCGCTGCGGGGCCGGAGGAGGCCGGGCAGGGGCACCCGCCTGTGGCGCCCGCCCGGCGCCCTCCTCCCATCCCACGATATCGCTCCTCGTCTGTGTTCACATCATTTCGGCTATGGAGCGCCGCAGGGTTAATCCGAAGTGACAGGCTCCAGCGCGGGGTGTCAGCCTGCATTTCCAGGAGGAAACGCCGGAATGGAGGGAGAAAAGGGAGAAATCATCCTGGCGTTCCCGCAGGGCGCTGCGGGCCAGGCAGCTGGACCTGTGCGCTGGCCCCTTTGTTTCCTCATTTCCTCTAAATTTCCTGCATAAAAGACAGCAGCGGCGACACTGATGACTCGTTAGATCATTCATATTGAGCAGCTTGCCGCGATACGATATTTCCGCTCGCAGGCACTGACGCCAGCGCTCGGCTGTGGCAGCCGCGCGGGGGCTCCCAGGGCCTGTGTGCGACCGCACTCATCCAGCCCCAAAGCGGCACGTGGAGCCCCCGGCCCCGACCCTGAGCTGTGGGACCGGAGCACGGGGCCGGGGCTGGAGGCACCTGGGCAGCGCCTGGAGCCTCCTGCAGAGCCGGAGCGGCTCCCGCGTGGGCCTGCGGCTGCGTGCGGCCTCCTCCAGACAGCAACGGCCCCTGCGTGGGAGCCTCTCCCGGGTGGGAGCCTCTCCTGGATGAGACCCCTGCAGAACGGGAGCGTCTCCTGCGTGGGAGCCTCTCCTGGGTGGGAGCCTCTCCTGGATGAGACCCCTGCAGAACGGGAGCGTCTCCTGCGTGGGAGCCTCTCCTGGGTGGGAGCCTCTCCTGCGTGGGAGCCTCTCCCGGGTGGGACCCCTGCAGAATGCGAGCGTCTCCTCCGTGCAGCTTGTCCCGGGCGGGACCTCCTCCTGGTCAAGACCAGCTCCTGGATGGGGCCTCTTCCTGAACGGAACCAGCTCCTGCACAGGACCTCCTCCCGCACGGGACTGTCTCCTGGATGGGACCCCCCACAAACAGGGGCTCCTCCTGCTCCTGGTCACTTCATTTCTGCCGCCTTTACAGCCGTGACGCGAGGTGACACGAGGAGCGCTCCGTGCGGGAGCCGCTGCCGCCAGCCCGAGCGCCCGGCCGGAGCGTTGGCCCTGCCGCAGGGCCGGGCGCTGCATGCGCTGTGCTCGCGGGGCTCCGGAGCGCCGGGAGCGCCCTGCCCGCGGGGCCGCCACGCCGGGAGCGCACGGCGATCCCTACCTGTGCCGCGCTGCTGCGGGAAAGGCGGAAAAATGAGCCCTTGTGAAAATTAAAGGAGTTCTTCAATAGGGTAGATAAATATCAGCACTCTCGAGGTGGTGCTTGAGCAGGCAGGAACCATTTCAGTTAGGGAACGTAAAGCAAGAAGGAAGAGGCGCGTGGCGGCTGGGCGGGCATGGGCAGCCGTGGGCAGACCCAGCCTGGGAGCCCCGTGAGCGCGGCCCGAGGTCCCCTCTGTGCTGGCAGCCCCATGAGCGCGGCCCGAGGTCCCCATGCACTGGGAGCCCTGTGAGCGCAGCCTGAGGTCCCCGCTGCCCTGGGAGCCCCGTGAGCACAGCCTGAGGTCCCCGCTGCCCTGGGAACCCCGTGAGCGTGGCCCAAGGTCCCCATGCACTGGGAGCCCCGTGAGCGCAGCCTGACGTCCCCGTGTGCTGGGAGCCCTGTGAGCACAGCCGAGGTCCCCTCTGTGCTGGCAGCCCCGTGAGCACAGCCCGAGGTCCCCGTGTGCTGGGAGCCCCGCGTGCATTGCAGCGGATCCCCGGGGGCATCGCGGCGGCTCCCTGCGCTGCTCCGTCTCCCCCTTCCTTCCCCGTGTCACGCAGCTTCCTTGGCAGCGGCAGGGAAAGCGGGTCGCGCGGTGGAGCCGGGCTCTGCAAACCCCACTGTGTGCGCTCGCTGCACGGCGACGATCCCACCCAGGCGTTGCAGGCCCCCGCATCCCTCAGCTCTTGAGAAGGGAGCGGCTTGTTTGTGCCAGGGCCACGTCCTTTAACCCCCGCGAGGCCTTGGCTGTGCGCGAGGCAAGGCCGAGCTGCCTTGCTCCTGCCGCCCTGGTACTCGAGCACTGAACCTGCACCGGGACACCAAGTCTGGAGCTCCTGTGGTTTAATAAACCATAGCTCCTCTAGCCAAAAAGCAGAGGCTTTCATGGGATGCCACCCTTTTCATTACTGCATACATCTTACATTTAATTGGGCACAGGACGCATCAACCTTGGCTTTGGGAGACAAGGTTGGAGCCTGCAGAGCATGAAAATGAGTTCTTCTGAACACTGCTCCTTGTGTCGCTTGCTGCTCTACCGAGCGCCGGTCTCCAGAGAACGCGGCAGCAGGGGTTACTTCCCACACGGCAGCGCGAAGTCCCTGCGGGAGCGGAATTCCCTGGCGGCCGCCGGGAAACGTGCCGCGTTTCCGCCGAAACGAAGCTCCAGCACGAAGCGGGAGCTGCGGCCTGGCCGCGTGGCGGGACGCGCTCCGAGACGGTCCTGTTCTGGAGCGCTGCTGCAGGCCCGCTCTGCAAAACGTGTTTCGCTAGTTGTTACCAGGTTATTGCTAGAAGAAACATTTATGATGTTTTCAAATGCTAAAATGTAAAAAAAATGTTAAAAACATCCCCTGGGAGCAAGTAAACGGAGCAGAGTGTTGACTCGGGCGTTCGCGGTGCTCTCGCTGCCGTCCTGGTGACCTGCGCGGGCGCCAGGCCCCATACGGGCTCTGTCCGCTGTCTGCCCTTGCATGTCCCAGCACCCTGCGGTCCCGGTTTGGTCCCAAACGCGGCCAGAAGCAGCTTACGAAACCCACCCCCCGTGTTACCTTGGGGAGCAGCCGTTGGGTTCACGAGGGCGCCCGGCCCTGCTGCAGGTGGCCCCGGGCCGTCCCCGCGGCCGCTCGGGCTGCCCGTGCACAGCGCCAGCCCTCTCCCCCGCGCGCCCCGCGTCCCGTCCCGCGCCGGCCAGCAGCACGGCCCAGCACGGCCTGGCACGGCCAGGCAGAGCCGCCAGCAGAATCGTGTCCACGCGCTGCCCGCCGCGCCGTCCTCGCGGGTGTCCTCGTGCCTGGCAGGAGCTGTCCCCAGCCCCGCTCCGCAGAGCGTCTCCGGAGCTCCCAGCTCCCTCGGTGCACACAAGGCTCTCCCTTCTTCTTCTTTTTCTCTCACGTGTGCCACATGCTGTATGGATTGTCCCGATATTCTGTCGGCACTTGTTTGCAACAAGAACATGGGCATTGGGAGCAGGTGTGGTGCTCGTTTTGCAGGGAACGAACAGGCTCTTTGCGGGCGACGCCGTGCGCTGCAAGGCCACGGGCCCGTCCTGCTGTCCCGGGGCAGTGTCCTCCCGCGCTCCCCCGTCCATCCTGCCCGGCAGCAGCGGAAAGGCTCCGCAGTGGAACAAAATCCTCCTCGCCAAGGCGTGAGGTCAGACTTCGGTCTTCAAAGGCAAGAATTTACCCGCTGTGAAACAGCACGGTCCCGGCCATGGTTCCCGCTGCCTGGGAGTGTGCGGCCTCCTGGCATGTCCCTGGGGCTGCTGCTGATGGGTTTGGAGACCCTTGGATCACTGCAGGAAATAACAGGAATTTCTGTATCCTCCATCCACGTGCAGGTGCGTCTCGCTGCAGCACGGCGCCGTGGTTTAGAGCCCTCCCTGGGGCATGCGGCAGGGCCAGCCGGGCCGAGACTGCCTCACTGTCCACAGCGTCTCCTCGGAGCAAACACCCCCGGGAACAACAGGCTTCTGTTCCGTTCTCGATGCTTCGTTTCCAAATGCCCAGCGTGACGTCTCCCTCCCTTCCGGGGCTGAGGAAGTGTCCAAGCAAAAGGGCCTCGTGCTGACTGGCCCCCTGCTCTCAGTGCTGCCGCGTTCCCCGCGGGAAGCCCCGTTTCCAGCCAAAGGGGCCCGTCCACCTCTCCCGTGATAGCCAAGCCCGGCCTTCTTGCTCCCCTGGAAGCCGGGAACGCGTGTGGGTGCTCGCCGGCCGCCGCAGCCGGGTTGTCCCTTCCCACCTCCGAGCGCGTGTTGGGGCTTGGCTTGAGGCTGGACGCTCCGTCCTGGCCCCCTCAGTGGAAGGTGCGCAAGGCAAGGTGTGCTCGTGCTCGTGCTCGTGCTTGTGCTCGTGCAGAAGCAGCCTTTCTTAAGGGGTAGAATCCCCACAGAGGAACAAATCCCGCGGGGCCACTACTGCAGGTTTGTGGAGCCTGAAAACGGGACTAGTCCCTGGCTACAAGGGAAAATCCCATCCTCCGAATCCCTCCTGGGTGCGTCTCCTAGGCTGGCTGATACGGGAACGCGTGTTTGCAGGAGAACAGCTAAGAGCAGGATTAGCCACGCGCCGCTGGGCCAGGGCAGAATTCCTGCCCGAGCCTGGGCCCGGGCCCGGTTCTTCCTTTCCAGAGTTGAGGTGCGACCTTTGCGCCGGCAGCCCCGTGCTCCGTGCCGGGACGCTCGCTCTGCGCCGCGCTCCGGAGACGGGTTTCCTTGGAAACGGGCTGCGCTCCGCTTCCCGCTCCGGGAATGGCTGCGGCTGCTCGGCGCCCAGCCGGGAGCTGGGAACTTTGTTCCTCTCGCCCCATGAAACGACGTTTTGAACCAGATACCGCCCTAAAATGCTGTGCTTTCTTCTTACCATTCACTCTAGTGGATTTCATAGAATCATAGAATCATAGAATGCTTAGGGTTGGAAGGGACCTCTAGAGATCATCTAGTCCAACCCCCCTGCATACGCAGGGACACCTAAAGCACGTGGCACAGGACTGCATCCAAGCGGGTTTTGAAGATCTCCAGAGAAGGAGACTCCACAACCTCTCTGGGCAGCCTGTTCCAGTGCTCTGTCACCCTCACTGTTAAGAAATTATGAAAATTAGAAGAATTTAGAAGAATTAGAAGAATTAAGAATTTATGAAAATTAAGAAATTTATCTGAGCCTTAGCGAGCGCGGATCAGAGGCGCTTGCGAACACGCTTTCCCAAACAAGCCCCATCAGCCAAAATGCAGAAAAACTGGCACGAAAAAGCATGGAGGCCTGCAGAGAGGATGTGTGGGTTTTCTGCGGCCCAGGGTACAGTGTCCAGAGGGGGTTCACCGGCTTCGGCGCAGCCTGGCTGCCTGGGGGGCCCTTAGCTCGCCAGCAAGACGGAGCGGAGCAAACAGAAGTGGTCGTTTACCCAAACCTTTCAAAACCGTAATTTATTGTTCAGCTAGGCAAAATGATTGTTTTTTTGTTTAGTTCTGTGTTTTTCTTGTCAGTCGAGGCCTTGGCCACCCTCCCTGTCACCGTATGTCCCTCCACTGCCCCAAGTGGCCCCTGCTCCAAGACAAAGACCCCCGGGAAGCGTTGGGCAATGAGGAGCGGAGGGCCGAGATCCCCCAGCAGGAGGTGCTTCCTGCAGAGCTACAGCAAAGCCTTTGCGTTCAGTCATTTTGTCTGGAAAAACACAGATTTGGCAGCACAAAAAGAGGATTATGAGGGCAAAACGGGACGGGAGCTGACGGACAGCGAGGCAGCGTGCAAGCGTCATGCTGCCAGGGCGAGCGGTGCCAGCACCGTCCTGCCCACGCGATCCTCACTCCAGCGGCATCCGCAGCGGATTTGCATTGCAACGAGGTGTTCGTGCACTAACTCGAAAGGGGAAACAACAACACAGGCTTCGTGTGGAACGGCCATGCTCCAGAAGCGTTGGAACGGGCGCCGCTCTGTGCGTGTCGGTGCCCAGCGCGGGAAGGGGCTGCCGGGGTCGCGGCGTCCGCCCGCGGCCGCTCTCGAGGGGGAGCCGGGAAACATCCCGCAGCGCGGGGCTTCCCTCGGGCAGGGTTAGGTAACCTCGAGGCTTTTCCAACCTTTATGTTTCTAGATTCTGCACTGCACAAAATGTCAAGAAGTGAGCAAAACTTCATAGAAAATGGTTTTCCACTTCTACCCGTCACTGCTCGTTGCCCTCGGAGGAATGCATTGACAAAAGCAGATGGTGCATTTCTCTAGAAATAACCGATCAACATATGTTTACTTTATACATGAAGACTATGTTTGAAATGTTCAAGAAGTATTTCATGTATGTAGAAAGAAACACACTTTTCAAAAGACTTCATTCCCAGGGGGCACAATTAGCGGATTCAGATCTGTAGGTGCAAATCAAAGTTTTGCATCTGTACCTGATTTTCACTCCTTTGAGTTAGGGCTGTGATGGGAAATAATTTTTTTTTGTTGTTTTTTTGCTAAAAATTACTTTGGGTTAGAAAAATTCCCCGTTCTTCCTGCGTATTCTTTTCCTTCCCCTGCTCCTAACAATTCTCCTCACTGTTCTGCTCTGGTAGGACGTAAACCCCAGGCAGAGCAGGCGGCTGGCAGTGGCAGGCCCGACCTCCCTAGGAGGCCGTGAGCATCCTGGGGACGCGAGGACGACGCAGCTCAGGGCCGTAAGGAAAAGGCGTGAACCGCGGCGCCGTTCCTCCTCCCTGTGCTTGCACTGGGTTGGCAGGTTGCTCCCGGCCCGTTTTGCCCCTTTCTCGGGCAGACAGCAGGGTGTGCATCGACGAAGCAGCGCAGGTGACATGCAGCCGCGTGCGTGTCGTCTCGGGGTGTCTCTGGAGTGGGTGACGGCAGCAGCGGGGCCCCTCGCTCGCGCTGCCGCGCGGGTGACAGCAGCGGGACGGCGCTCCGGCCCCTGCTCCAGCCACGCAGCTCCAGCATCCCCAGGGCTCCGCGCTCGGGATTCAGCTGAGTTTGGTTCTGCTGCTGCTTTCTGGTCATACGTATCAGCAGGATCACAGGCTTAGGAGGATTTCCAGCCACAGCAGATTTCTCTCTCTCTCTCTCTCTTTTTTTTTTTTTTTTTTGCCAGAAACGCATACCTAAAAGACACCTTATTCTCCCTGCCCCACCGGCTTGCTCCACATAGCTGCATGTGCCCTGACCGGTGCCTCTTCCTTCCCCATTCCTGAGGTTTTCAGGCCTTATTTTCTGTCTCCTAAAACCCATGGCAGGCGAGAGCCGTTTGCCAGCAAAGGAGAAGAAAGCCCTTAGGAACAACGGGGATGCAGCCGCGGGCCGTCGCTGGGCTCGCGCGCGGCCTGGGGCCCTGCTCGGCGGCGCTCCACGGATGTGCCCCAAAGCGGTGAGCGAAATAGCCCCGCGGGTTCCAGTCCTGGGAACAACCGCATCGGGTCTGCGCGTTCGAGGATGTTTCCTCTCACCCGCAAAAGGAGTTTTCGAGAAGAGAGTAAGAACCAAACACCTACCAGCGACCGCTCCTCTAGCACTTGCGCACAGCACTCTGGAGGTTAAGGGCACTTGTACCGTGTTTCATATCCATCCATGGCTCTACCCTTCAGGATGTCGTCTAGGCCTTTGGAAACTACTTATAATTTGGTGAATAATATTCCCACGGAATGTTGCACCTCAATATTGTGCTTCGTCATAAGTAGTAGTTCCTAAGCTTTAAACTTCCCTTAATGTCTAATAATTTCATCGCACAACCTATAACCCTTGTCATGAAAGATTGTTCTCACTCTCCATGTGTTTCCCCAAGCCGCAGAGCTTCCCTCTCTGCTCTGCTGTGTTGCATCCCCATGTCATTCCTTTTCCAACTAAGAAACGTCTCATCCCCTGTGAGAGGAGCCTGTCAATGAACCTGTGTTGGCAATGGGTAGTTTTGTTTCTTTTGCAAGTTTTGGCCCCTTGCACTTCTCCTGGTCCAGACGCTGTGCTGGGATGAGGAGCGACCTTGGCCCTCCTCCTGCCTCGTCTTCTCCGCCTGAATCCCCGTTTGCCCAGAGCTAGGCGCTCCCTTTGCTCTCGCCCTGTGACGGGTTCCTTTCTCAAAATCCCCAGGTGAATCCCCTCTTAACGACAAGGTTGCTCCTGACCCACTCATCACAATCCACAGGGTTCTTGGCTTCCCCCAAGGACAGCGACAGGCCTTTAGGACCTGATGGCCCTTTGGAAAGGCTGTGTTGACACCTCTGGGATAGTGGCCATGAACGTACTCATTTTACTCTTTTTGCTTTGTCCTCTTACTCTCCCTAGTTCCTAGCGGGGCCAGCGCTTTGCCCCTTCTGCCCCATCTTGTTGGGCTTCTCTGGGCATCGCCTGCTGCCGCAGCCACGTTTTGTCCCTGGGCTCCCGTCCCACGAGCGCAGGAGGGAGACGTGCAGGAGAAGATCACGCTCGTCCCCATTCAGCGCGGGGCTGGTTCGTTTGCAGTGTGAGGCCTGCGGTTGTGCTAACGGGGGAATTGCTCTTGCTTAAAGCCCACACCAACGCGTCTGGGGGTTTCTAATTGAAGCGCCTCAGGCCTTGATTTTCATGTAACCTTTGGGGAGGTTAGAACTAGGTCACGAGGTGCTTTCTCAGCGTGTTCCAGGGAAAGGCAGTGGGCTCATTTCTGCCCTGTTTCCTCCATATCCAAGTTGTACCGTTTCACAAATGCAACACCGAGCTCTGACCGCGGCCTCTGCACTGCGGTTGTAATTGGATTCCCAAATCCCATTTCAGCGGTTTATGGGCAGCACACCTTCCTCGCACGTTTCCCTCTCTCATCATTTTCGTGCTGCCGTCCCCGCGTCGGAGGCTGTGGGGTCGAGGGTGGCAGCACGGCTGCCCCATGCACCACGTCAGCCCTCCGGCAGCGCTTTCCCTGGAGACACCCCTGCCAAGAGCATCGCTGGGGACGGAGCCGAGGAGAAAGCCTGGAGCCTGCCTTTGCCTTCTGAGCAACGCGTGCCTGGGAACAGCTCTGCCTTGGTACCGAATACCCGTTTAACAAGGGCCTATCGTGGCAAACTGGTATATTTCCCTCTGTGGAAATGTTGAAGGCCTCCTTTGCCCCGCCGTGGGGCTGGGGCCTTGCTGCACGGCGATGCTGCGCTGTGCTCGTGGCTCACACCGCTCTTGCACAGCTCCTGATTAGTCCTGCTGCCTTACAGCAAGGGCACAAGTTGGTGGCATGTGGGGGAATCCCTTCCCTTTTGTTTCAAACGGGTTGGCACAGAGTATTCCAAAGACTCAAGTCTCTCAAAAGTTTTCCTACATTTTTTTTCATGTCATTTAGTTAAAATACAAAGTAATGGTTAAAAAAAGGTGAAATATATGATATAAAATCATTCCACATGCAAACCTAATATAATATAGTAACTTTTCATGTGCAAACCTACTAAGATTGTTTCCAAATGCTTTTGTAATTTATCTCCTAGAGAGAAGCCCTGGACTTAACCAAACCAAAAAATCCAAACAACCTCCCAAAGGCCCCGTCCATTCCTCATGGATATTCTTTTCTCCTGTGCTTACTGAAGAGCAAACCCCTGAGGGGGTTTCCTGCAAACAGTAAACTTAATCTTCTTGCCATAACTTGAAAGCAGGAATTAGGTTTGATATCCTTGACACTGAAGTTATTTCATAAGGAGATGAGAAAAACAGATATCGCTCTTGGCCTCATTTCTAAATCCAAAATCCCAAAGTGATTGATATATATTTCATATATATTTATATACATATATATATGCATATATACATCCAGCCTGAAACTAAAATAGCCAATTGTAATAACTCTGGGGAGAAGACAGAAGAAAATGGAAATATTCCTGGTGTTATTCTTATTCTATAGGGGGAAAGTACAAGTCAGGACCATAGTCCCAGTAAAAGCATTTTTCAGAATTCCCTAGCTGAGGAATTGAAATTTATTATACAGCAAACACAACCTAATTTCCACAAAGTGTCACACAAAAAGATTATCCTGTTCCCCACAGGTCTCCTGAAATACAAAACAAAAGAGCAACGATAAACACAGCAGGGAGCACTCGCAAAGTCCTGCTCAGCAAGGCCTGCTGTGGCTGCGGGCAGCAGCGAGGCGCGCGCGGCCGAGCACGAGGGAAGGGCTGCCCGGAACTCCGTGGAGCTTCGGCATTTCCCTGGGGATACGCAGGGGTACAGGCATAGGCACAGGCATGGGCATAGGTATAGGTACAGGAACAGGCATAGGCACAGGCATGGGCATAGGTATAGGCAATAGGTATAGGTATAGGCATAGGCATAGGTATAAGCATAGGCTAAGGGGGACTCAGGCAGCGTTGCAGAACTAAACGCAATTAATCGTCATTCCGAACACCCACAACCACAGAGGGTCCTGTCGCTCCTGGCAGGAATTATGGAGATTTGGGGTTCACGCTGGGCACATATCAGTGCTGCAGCACAGAGCATTCACTTGCACACCTTAAAACAAAGTTATTGCTTCCTTCCTGGGGCATTTTTCTTTCCAGTTATTTAGATTCCTGACTTTGTTAATTCACCAAAACCTCTTTTAGCAGCAACTCTATTATACCTGTATGTATATGGGCTGATTAATAAAACCTTGAATATGTACCACAAACAAGGAATGGGGCTTTGTTTGCTTTGGGTGGCAATTTGTTTCACTGCTTCTTTTATCCAAATTATTTTTTGTCTTACTGCAGTAAAAGATATTATATGCAGCGAGAGCTGTAATATTTAACTGTGACAGAGCAAATTAAAAAGGGAATTTCGGCTCTACATACAGCACCAGTGAGGTACACAGTTCATCTCCGTCTTAGCATGCAGCCGCAGGGCTCCTTATTTACTTGTTTATTTATTTATTTTTAAAATTATGTGCTTAAGAGAGCAAGATTGTTAAAGAGGAGTATTGGATTATGAATTACCATGTCCCTGGCAGCCAACGGGTGCGAGCTGCGGCCGTCCCCGCCGAAGTGCTGCCGGGTAGGGTAGATTTTGGTCCAGGAGAGGCCGAGTGCAACCAAGCAGCCAGGCCACACGCTCCCATTTTCAAACTGAGCTAATTTGACGATGGAGCGCAGACGTGGGCCGACGCCGAGTGGTCAGTGCAGCTTCGGGCCGGCGGCGGCGGCTCCCTGCGCAGGCCGCGGGTGGCCTGGGGCAGCGTGGCCACGCGATGGGCAGCGTGGGCCGTGTGGTGGGGCCTTGTGGGCCAGGCTGGGGGGCCTTGACCATGCCGTGAGGTGTTGTTGGCCGTGCTGTAGGGCGTTATTGACCATGCTGTGAGGTGTTGTTGGCCGTGCTGTAGGGCGCTATTGACTGTGCTGCAAGGTGTTGTTGGCCATGCTGCGGGGTGTTGTTGGCCATGCCGTAGGGGTGTTGTTGGCCATGCTGTGGGGTGTTGTTGGCTATGCTGTGGGGTGTTATTGGTCATGCCAAAGGGTATTATTGACCATGCTGTGAGGTGTTGTTGGCCGTGCTGTAGGGTATTATTGACTGTGCTGCGGGGTGTTGTTGGCCATGCCGTGGGGTGTTGTTGGCTATGCTGTGGGGTGTTATTGGTCATGCCACAGGGTATTATTGACCATGCTGTGAGGTGTTGTTGGCCATGCCATAGGGTGTTATTGGTTGTGCTGTGGGGTGTCGTTGGCCGTGCTGTGGGGCAGCCTGGGCCATTCTGTGGCGCAGCCTGGGCAAGCTGTGGAGTGGTGACCTCACAGGCTCCGGTGGCTTCTAGATGGCGAGCGCCATGGCGCCGACCCCGGAAGCGCTCCCTGCGCCGCCCCACAGCCTGCCGCCGCCGCGGCCCCGCAGTCGCCGCCATGGGGCCGCCCCACACCACCTGGCAGGCCTGAAGGAGGCCCGGCCCGGCCCGGCCCACGACGGGACGGCCTGCCCGGGACCAGCAGCACACCGACCCCCACCGGCCATTGGCCAGCAAGGGGCCAACCCAGCACCATCGGCCTTGGAGGGTCTCAGTAGGTACCGCTGTCCATCAAGGTCTTGTCCCGGTATCATTGACCATCAAGGTCTTGTCCCGGCACCATTGACCATCCAGGGGTCTGACCAGGCCATCAAGGCCCTGCCCCAGGACCATCGGCCATCTAGGGGCTGCCTCAGGACCGTTGGCTATCAAGAGTGTGACAAGGCACCGTTGGTCACCAAGGTCTTGCCCTGGCACCATCAGCCGTCAAGGATCTCAGCAGGCACCGTCATCTGTCAAAGGTCTGTCCCGGCAACAGCAGCCATTGAGGGCCTGCAGTGGTCGCCGCAGCCGTTAAGGAGGTGTCCCAGCACCACTCACTGGCGCTGGTTGCGTCCCAGGACCACCAGCCCTTCGGGAGGACACACTGCAGGGGGACATCAGAGTGGAGCCCGGGTAGACACAGGGAACCAGATGGGCGACGCAGAGTCACCACAGCACCACGAGGCAAATGACAACCAACAGCCGAGTGGCACCGAGAGCACTGGTGAAGTGGGTGAAGGACAGGGCGCAGTGAACCCCAGTGGGGAGAAAGAAAGAAGTGGGTCACAGCAAAAATGCAGGAAGAGGAAGAAGAGGAGTCAGGCTGAGCAGACCTCCAGCTCCATCAGCGTTTTCAGAATCAAGGAGCTGGTGGACTGCATGCAGCAGACGGACGAGGTGGGGAGCGATGCAGTGAGCAGCCCGCGACGCCTGTCCCAGCAGAGCCAGCCCAGATCCGCGTCCTCGAGGACCTCCATGGAGCTCCCAGCAGCGCAGGACCAGAGCCCCGAGGAGGGCATCACGTGGATCAACCCCCGCACAAACGCGGAGGTGGCCAGCAGGAGCCAGCAGACGAGCCTCGTCTGGAGCAGGAAAGCTCTTGCGGAAGTCCTGGGGTTGCCCGCCAAGACATCGGGGAGCAGCATCGATGCAGGCAGCGAGCCGGGGAGCCCGGCCGCGGAGGCAGTGCCGGATGCGTCTCCCGAGCGCGACTCGCGGCGCGGCAGCGAGCAGGGCCCAGCGGAGGAGAGTCAGCACGCAGCTGGAGCGGAATCTGAGGATAACATCCCAGAAATGGGGGCACAAGAAACCGAGGAAAATGAGGATTTCCCCAGTGAAATCGTCCATAAGACTCAACAGACAGACAGTAATGTGAGTGTTTTTTCAAAGAAAGAGTATGTGGATCAAGTTTTTCAGACGGAGAAAACGAGCTTGTCGAGCCTGGGGCAGGAGCTGGAGCGCGCCAGCAGCCACACGCTGCGGGCAGAGTCCCAGCAGAGCGGCCAGCAGCTCTCCCGACGAGGGTCGCAGCTGAGCGCGCAGGAGGCCGCGTCGCGGGAGGGCAGCCTGTCCTGCCGGCAGGAATCCTCGTACAGCATCCCGGAGGAGGAGCCCTGGCAGAGCAGCTCCCACTCCCTGCGGCAGGAGTCACCGCTGAGCGGCGACAGCGCCGAGCGAGGGGAGCACGGCCACGCTGTGAACTATTGCCCCGAGGAGGGGGCCGTCTGGATCAGTCGAAGAACCAGCAGGGAGGTGATCAACAGGAGCCAGCAGACAAGCGTTGTCTGGAGCCGGAAGGCTCTTGCGGATATCCTGCGGCTGCCCGCTGGAGAATCGGAGAGCAGCATGGATGCGGGGAAGGAGCCGGGTGACGAGGGAGCAGCAGATGCACCTCCCGAAGCAGCAGCACAAGAGGGGCAGCCGGCGCGCCGGGAGTCGCGGCGCAGCAGCCAGGAATCGCGGCGCAGCAGCCAGGAGGTGCCGGCAGAGGAGACGCGACGGGGCAGCGGGCAGGCGTCCCGGCGGGACTCGCGGCGTGCCAGCCAGGACGCCCCGGGACAGGCGTCGCGGCGCAGCAGTCAGGGTGCCGCGGAGCAGGGGTCGCGGCGCGGCAGCGAGCAGGCGCCGCGCCGAGAGTCGTGGCCCGGCAGCCAGGAGATCCCGGGAGAGGAGCTGAGACGCGGCAGCGTCCCGGGCCAGGGGGCACGGCCGGGCGCCGAGCAGCTCCCCGGCCGAGGCTCCCAGGAGATCGTCACCTGGCACAACCCCCGCACAAACGCAGAGGTGGCCAGCAGGGGCCAGCAGACGAGTCTCGTCTGGAGCAGGAAACCTCTTGCGGAAATCCTGGCGTCTCCCGCTGAGAAACCGGAGAGCGCCATGGATGCAGGGAAGGAGCCAGGAAGCCCGGCTGCAGAGGACGCCTCCGACGTGCCTCCCGAGGCAGCCGCGCCGGAGGGGCACCCGGCACGGCGGGAGTCGCAGCCTGCAGACGCGGAGGCAGAGCCGCCCGGCCCCGTCCCGGAGGACTCTGCATTGCCTTGTAGCGATGACCTGCGCCTGGTGAAAGACCTGGACTTAGCTACTCTCCACGGAGAAGAGGTTGTGGTGGAGGAAAGCAAACAAGACCACACGGTGCACGGGGGCTTCAGAAACAAAGCTGAGCAGACCTACACTTTTGTCTCTCTGGGTGGAGACGCTTGGGAAAGCAGAAGAACAGGTAATGAAATGACGAGTCATAGCCAGCAAACAAGTGAAACCTGCTTAGAAGAAGGTCAGGCTACAGTGGACAACTATGTGTTGCAGCAGTCCTACTGCACCATAGTTAGGCGAGACAAGGCTCAGCAGACATACAGCTTTGTGTCTCTAGGCGGAGGGAACTGGGTCGACACGAGAACAGGGAAAATAATGATCAGCCATGGAGAGCAAACCAGTGACACCTTAATGCAGAGAGCTAAAGCAGCTCAGCAAGCTGCGAGGCGAAAATCCCAGTGCAGCAGAGAGTCGAGCAAAGAGGGGATGAACACCATCCCCGAGACGTGCGATGACACAGAGGCAGAGACAGCTCAGGTGGCCGAGCATGAGTCTTGGCATGATGCTGACCTAGAGAAAACTTCATCTAGGCTCTCAGTTACCTCTGAGAGCCTGAAAGATATTCAGAGCACCCTCTCATCCACAGAAGTGGTCGATGAGGTTCAGCAGACATACAGCATAGTTTCTATAGAGGAAGGGGTGTGGATCAAGAGAAGAACGGGCAAATTATTGAAGAGTAAGAGCCAACAGACAAATATCTCTATCTTCCAGAAAGTTATCATGACAGCACAGGAGCCTGGGGGACGAGGATCCCGGTGCAGCAGCGAGGGAGTCGAAAGCCGTTCGCAGGAGGAGCGCGAGGGCAGCGAGCCCATGAGTGAGCCCTCCGACGCGGACCTGCCGGGGGCAGCGGCTGCGCAGGGCTCGCGCTGCAGCAACCTCAGCGTCAAGAGCGAAGGCAGCGGCTCCCTGAGCGTCTCTGCGAGCAGCACGACGCTGCAGAGCCTGCCCTCGTCCATAGAAGTGCTTGAGGAGGCGCAGCAGACGTTCAGCATTATCTCCCTAGAGAAAGGGATCTGGATGAACAGGAGAACAGGCGCATTACTGCAGAGTAAAAGCATACAGGCAAATGAGACTGGTATTGCTAGTGAACTTGCATGCTTAGAAAAAGAACCTGAGCCGTCAGGGAGCTCAGAGTGGAACTCATAGAAATTCCTGACTCGTCCTTCTGTAGGTGTGATCAAAGAGGTGCAGATTGCAGTAGCCCATAGGTGATGCATTCCTGAGCAGTGGTGGTGCAGCTACAAGGAGGGGACCGGAGAAGCCCCGGAGCTATCCCTGCCTGTGAGGATCAGGATTACAGCAGCTTGGAGAGCAGGACATCCTGGGAGCAGCGAAAGGACCAGTGGCCAAAGGATCTGACACCAAAGAGCCAAGCCGCCCAGCTAGTAAGGAACCAGGCAACCAGAATATGCAGCCTGAAGAGAATCATGTGAATAATCCCCTCCGGAAAGTGGGAGGTCTCTTCTCATATCAGCCACACCAGGAGGAGAGTAGGTTTAGAGATAGCAGGTTGGAAATGCAGAGGAAAGGACAGAATTTGCTTTCAGCACTCGTTTCCAGATGCTCTGTGCTCCTCATGGCCCAGCTGGGCACCCTGATTCCCACGCACAGGTCAGAGCTCGTAGCATCTGCCGGGTTCATAACCACCCACCAGCCTTAGCTCGTGCCATTAAGCTGCTGCGGAGGTCAGTATGTCAGCAGAGCTCATCCTGCTCAACAAATTTCTGCAGACTCACGTTAGGAAGGGAGGAGACGTTTACCGTCTGGCTCCAAGTACTCGCGGGAGGTTGGACGATGCCGCTGCCTGCGCTGCCTGCGCTGCCGCTCGCCGGGCGCCCTCGTCCCAGCCTCGTCCTGCAGGGGCACCAGGGCCCATCCCCGAGCACGTCCCCGTGTTGCGCTGGTGTCTGCCGCCTTCAGCCACGGGCACCAGGAGCTGCTTCCAGCCAGACCCCCGGAGGAGCGGGGCGGAGAGGGGACACTCAGAGGAGACGAGGAAGAGGAGCCGGCAGGGACAGGGGCACTGCCACCGCTGCCCGGGACGAGGAGACAGAACAGCGGCGTGCGAGGAGGCGAAGGGCGGGCTGAGAAGAAAGGTGCCTAAAGGAGTAAGGAACACGCGAGGCAGAAAAAACGAAACAATAAAAAGGCTGGAAAAGCAGGTCTGTGTGGTCACTGCAGGGCTCGGTGCCCCCTCCGTGCGCGGCGTGGAGCAGTGGGGCTTCCTGTCGTTGCTCTGCCTTCTCCCTGAACAGCCTTTCTCTGCAGTCTTGCTATATTTAATATTTTCCTAAAGCACCAGCTCTCAAACTCTTAAGATGATGTGAGCTTTTTACCTCCCAGGTGTCTTAAAGGTAGGCTTTCCCTGTCTGAATCCTAAGGAAACCCTGTGCTTGCAGCATCCAACCTGAAAATGCAACATCCCAGGACTTCAATTCCAGAGGGAGAGCAGAAAGGCCTGGGAGTTACTGTTGTTTTCTTAAATCTCATGGCTTCAAGCCAATTTCACAAATTTTAGCAGCCTTTTGACTTGATTTCATACACTTTGATATGGCAGAGCTACATCTGAGTGTCTTTCTAAAGGCTTGCAAAGAGCTCTTGGTTTCTTTCTGTGAATCTGCATTTTTGTGTTTAAAGGGAAATGCACAACAGCACTAAGCGATTGCTTTTTGAGGTAGGGGTTTCGGAGAAAAAATCAGATTAAAAGTGTATTTTGTGCAGGAAACCTACACCCCACTCCATGTTTTGAAGCTTCATAAATGACCAAATGTTAGAAGCTTGCAGCATGAAATGAGACTGATCAGAAATACATTCAAAGTATTTCTTAATGAGGTCTCACCAGGTTGTTGCCAATCTTCCAGATATCCCAGGAACCAGCACTGCTGAACCCTGTCCTTCAACTTTAAGCTGAGAGCTCTGTTAATAAAGTATTTCTTTTCCTGTCTGTTGGCCAGTTTGGGAGGTTTGTGACCCATTTGTGATGGGTTGCAGCCTGGGCACCAGTGGCTTGACCTATCTCCATGAGCTCATCTAATCTTCCATCAAGGATAGTCCCTTGGGCCGTATACAGCCAGCTCGTTGTGGGCCAAGGGTGTCCAGGAACAGGAGTTTGGCATTACCTTGACACACAGCACCGCTGTTAGCGCCGATGCGACCGTCGTGCAAAGGTAGACGAGCCTGAGTCCAAGCTGAGCACTACCCCATCTGCTCAAAGTTCACTCTTTCTAGAATTGCTATTCTAGAAATTCCTAGTTTCTAGAGTTTGGATTTGTAGAATTAGGATCTGGAGATAGTTCCTTGCAAACAGCTCTCTTTGGGACGGGAATTTCGGCTGTTATTTCTCGTTGTGGTCACATGTTTTAGAAAGATCGCTTAAACGTTATGACCTTGCCGCAGAGCTGCTGGGTCTGGCAGTCCTGCCCGAACCTTCCTCAGGATCCTCCGCTGGTGCTTTGTGCGGTGGTTCCCAGCTGGACGGGGAGGGTTTTGAGGGGCAGGCCGAGACGCCGGTGTCCCCGCGGCTCCGGCTCTCCGGGTGGCAGCGACGTCCCCGGGCCTCCCTGGGCGCCCTCCCTCTGCCCCCTGCCCCTGCGCACGGACTCCACACGGGGACATTTTGCTGCACGTGAACGTTTCTGTGTAGTGGATCCGTTTATGTACCTGGTGTTACCATATCCCTGGTGACGGAAGTAGGAATAACCATAAAGTATATAAGAAAGGCCAACATTTTAGGTAAAATCAGTCTTAATTGTGGTCTGGATGCTAATAGATCTTTTGTTTTATAAATAACCAGGAAATTTAGAGCTAAGCTTCTTTGCCCGTGTTTTCCTGTGAGTTTCCAGAGCTTCGTGGATACCACCTGACACTTTGCTGTGAAATAAAGTGGCCGGTGGCCTGCACTTGGTGGCATGAAGTGACAGCCAACATGGCACAACCAGCTCACACGTCATCTTGCCACCAGTTGCATGTAGAAGCCGTATACACTGATAGACAGTCCTGGTCAGTTGGTCACGTACACCAAATATCAAGATGCAGCTCATAGTCCCCAGAGGGAATTAGAAGCATTTTGAGAAAATCTCCTGCATTTCGTATGCAACGAGGAGGCCAAGCCTCCGCTCTGGAGGAGCGTAAACCTCCCCAGATGGCTCAGTGCAAGAGCTGTGTGAAGAGCCCCTTCCCTTGAAGACGATGGGGAGGTTTCATGGCGATTGATATTCAAAACGGGGAATTTAGACTCAAACAAATAAAGAGGGATGGATTAAAGTATCCATGGGATTATTCCTTTGCAGCTGGCAATCTAAATTATTAATTGGCAATGGATCAGACTTTGATTCAAGGGCTCTCTCGCAGCTGAATCCTAATGAAGAGTCTCCAGCTCCAGTTGAGAGGGAAGTGGGAGACGTTTCCTGAGGTCTGAGGAGGGCCGTGCCGGAGCGCAGGGCATGGCCAACGCGTGCCGCGCTCCTGCGAGTGCCGCCGAGCGCGGCCGGCTCGCGCCCGCGTGCCGCGCTCCGCCGCGGAGCCGCGCGGGTGTCCCGGGAAGAGTCGGGGCTGCTCCGGGCCCTGGCCACGAGCTGGGGGAATGGTGGCAGCTCGTGAGCCTTCCCAATTTTGCAGCTAGAATTTATTTTTTTAGAAACTTTCAGATTATGATGGGTTGAGTTTAAGTGGGTTTATGTAGGCAGAATGGTATCATGTTACCTCCTGGGAGCCATGTTTTTCAAAGATGAGTTTTTCTGAAATAGTTATGGTGCTGGAGGGCTGCTCATTTTAACAAATACGCCTGCCGTAGTAGTCGATGGTCTTGCCCTGAACAATATGAACCAAAAAAGCAATCCACGCAACAGCATTTTGAGGAGATCTGCACTTGTCATTTCACTCACAGCCCTGGAGAACATTTGTGGACCAGACCCATGGAGTTTGTGCAGGGGGAGGCAGGAGGGGGCCTTTGTGCAGCCTTAGGGCGAGAGACCCTTGTCCTGTCCTGTTGACGAGGGAGTGAAGATGTGGCTTCACGGTGCCCTGGAAGCCAATAAACTAATGTGGGTGGTTTAGATGTAAATCCACCTGTGGATCTCATTCCTAGGGGACCAAAAAGTTAAATACATATTTTACTGATCTGCTGTATTAAAAATACGTATTTAGCACTTATTTTGTTGAGAGGCAACTGTCTACGTTTTTCTGCATCTTGCCATAATGGAGTAGTCAAAGGGATGGGAATGATCCCCAGAACGTTTCCGTGGAAGCCGAGGCGGATGCAGCCGCCTGTGGAAGCTCCCCAGGCTGCCGTGGGCTCCGGTGAGCGTGTTGCAGAGCAGGGCCTTCTGCTCCGCTGCGGTGGGCACGTGCAGCTGCAGCACATGCAGATGCAGCACGTGCAGATGCAGCACGTGCAGTCGCAGCACGAGGAGCCGGCCCTGCCGACGTGCTCGGGCCCCGCGGTTTGCTCCGGCGGCGCTGGTTGCGAGCGGAGCAGCGGCGCCTTCGTGAGCGCCCGTTGAACTGCGCCGTGTGGGAGCGAGGGAGCAGTCACGGGTGCTGTGGAAGGTGGCAGGCAGACATTGG
This sequence comes from Tinamus guttatus, assembly GCF_059628265.1. Lineage (NCBI taxonomy): Eukaryota > Metazoa > Chordata > Aves > Tinamiformes > Tinamidae > Tinamus > Tinamus guttatus. The sequence continues at coordinate 1,667,606 of NW_028289056.1, forward strand.
CAGCGTGGTTTTCTTTCCGTAATGTTGCAGATCATGGCCCGTAAGTGAGGGTGGGAATTGCTCTTCTTCTCTTCCTATTTCTGAGCATGGACAGAATGCAAAATCCCTGGAGCAGCTGCAAGAGCTGGCAGCCTGGAGCCGAGGGCAGGGAAGCAGCGAGGTGCCCGGGGCCGCACGGTGCGTGGAAGGAGCAAGCAGCTGCGCTGGGCTGGGCAGGGGCTGCAGGAATCACCACCGCGTGTTTGATAGCTGCCTTAATAGCTGCCAGCCGCGTGTTCCCGTCGCGGTCACTTCTCTGCCGGAGGGGAGCAAAGGTGACGCAGTGTTTGATAAGGAGACAGGGAAAAGTCCCTCTAGCAGCGGTGACCGTGCTGAGCCGTGGAACACGTCACTGCTGGACTCCCGAAGCCCTGCAGGTGATGGGCTGTCCGAGCACAGGATTTTCCTGCGTGTTTATAGGGTGTTCTCAGAAAGGTTGGAAAACGACTGTTGCGCCGAAGCTCCTCTCTGACCTTGGGAATGGGCTAAGGTCCTGAGCTCTGGGGCTGCAGCAGTTCCACGCTTAGGGGGGGTAGTTTCATGGAGTTGTTTAATGTGTTTCCTGATTCTTTTTCTGGCGTTCAAAGGAAAACAGTGGCTTATCAGACGCTGAGCACTCAGCAGTCCCAGGCTTGCCCGCGGGCCTGTCGAATTTAAGGAAAAGCACCTTTTGATCTCGGGATCTGGGCCATCGGGTTTTTTTAGCAGCTCCAAGGGTTTGTTAACCACACGGGTGCTATGGCAGGAGGATCTGGAGGCGCTCGCATGGTGACGGGCACCACCCGGGCCCTGTTCCTGTCGCTGGAGAAGCAGCAGCGCGCGGTAGAAAGGCAGGTTGCTGCTCTGCCCGTGCCGTCCCTCCTGACCTCCACAAACACACGTGTGCGCGTGGGCATCATCTTCAGGTGCATTAGATGTCAAAATAACGATTCTGAACAAGTCTCCAGCCTTTTTAGGTGCTCGAGAGCAAATGAGGTAGTCGGTAATCTTGGAGCTGCTGCTTTATTATGGAGGAGTGCCTTAAGTGCTGGACACACGGCTCGCAGCGCAGTCATCTAATCTGCTGCTAATTAAGAGCCCCCGGCCCGTTTTTCCTGCTTCCTCCTGCCCTTCCCAGCAGGAGGGGGTCGGCTGCTGGAGGCCCTGCGGAGCGTCGCTTCCCGGGAGGTGCTGCGTGCGGGAGCAGCAGGCTCCCTCCCGGCCCCGCATCCCGGGGGACCCGCTGCTCGAGCCCCCCATCCTGCAGGACCCGCTGCTCGAGATCCCCCGTCCCGCAGGACCAGCTGCTCGAGATCCCCCATCCCGCAGGACCCGCTGCTCGAGACCCCCATTCCATGGGATCTGCTGCTCCAGCCCCCCCATCCCACAGGACCTGCTGCTCCAGCCCCCCCATCCCACAGGACCCGCCGCGCGTCGGGAGCATCCCCCAGGCAGGGAGCGCTGCCTGCGCGGGATCCGACTGCCCGCAGAGGTGCCCGAGTCCCCATCCTTGCTGCCCTGGAGCGGGGACATGGGAGAGGCCCCTGCCGACCACGGCCCTTCTGTGCAGGACTGGCAAGAAAACCCCACAGAGGGGGAAACGTCACGGTGGGAACGGATGAAAGGGCAGATGGAAGCTGGATGAACTGCGGTGTCTCTAGCGGGGAAAAAAGCAGCTCGCCAACCTCTGCCAGGCGGTAAGGGAGGCTTTCAGATGCTCCGGGGTCTCTGCAGTGCCCTGAAGTGTTAAACTAATCAAGGTTGTTGAATAATTAAGCGCAGATTTATTTTTCTTCTGTGGTTCATTATCATTTCATGGTTTCTTATCTTCCTGCCTCTCTCTCTGACTGAGGACCAGATAATTAATTGCAGAGCAGGAGAGGCTCACGGAGGATCCTCGGGCTGCCCGGCACGCGGGGCTGCTCCGCGCCGACCAACACTCCTGCTCTCTGCAGCTGGTTCTCCCTCCACGAGGGAGCTCGTCCCGGGTCCATAGGAAGCTCAGACCACACTGGGGGTCCCTGTCCCAGATCCGGAAAACGAGACGAGTGACCCCGTTTCGCAGCAAACTGAGCTCCGGGTGCCCGAACCGCGCGGTCGTGGGGGGCTGCTCAGCCCAGGAGGCTGGGCAGGGTCTCCGCGTGTCCTCGTCCCGCTCCGCGCGGCGGGGACGGGCCGGGGCCCCGCGGCGGCTCCCGTGGAGCCGGTGCGACATCCCCGCGCGGACGGGCTGGTCTGGCTGCCCTCCCGCCGTGGCCAGCCCCGGGGCCGCGGGGACCCGTCCAGGCCGCTCGGCTCGTGCCGCGCCGCAGCCCGCGCTCCCGCGCACGGTCTGGCTGTGCCCCAGCGCCGCGGGGCAGCGGTCAACGCGCTCGCTGCTCGACACCAGCGCAGTGAGCTGGGGGACTGCTCTCCACGCGGCCCGTGAGCGGAGCCAAGCGTTACCCACCTTGGCTAACGGCGTTAGGGGTGTTTATCTGTAACAGTGCAACGAGTGCTGCGGCCACAGAGCAGCTCCCACCTGCCGGTGCCCACAGGCAAGTCCGGGGTCGATCCAGGGAAGCAAAGTTGGCGTCTGCTGCCGGCTGGAAGGGTGTAAAACCCACTGTGGGCCAGATTCAGGATACAGGGAGGGAAGGGAAAGCGTTTTGCTCCGGAAGAAATAGTGATGCTGGCTGCCATTAGCATCGCAGAGCTGTGGCAAGGACGGAGCTGTTACATAACGTGTTTTATTAAGAGCGTTTCAGGGCGCTTGGCAGGTAATAAACTGGATGTCACCGCGCTGCCGTGATGCTGGCGCTGCTGCGGCGCCGGGTCGCGGACGGGCCCGGCCGCCTTCCCCGGCAGCGGCTCCCGGCGCCCGCACCGGGTCCCCGCTGCCGGCTGCTCCGCGGGCGCTGCTGCCGCCGGAGCGCCGCTGCTCCACGGGCTGCAGCTCCCTGCGGGACGAGGATTCCCTGTGATGAGAAAATAAATATTCATGTGTCTCCCTCTTAGGAAGATGCAAATCCATGTCCAGGCAGCTCGCAGGCAGCAGCGGGCAGGAAGGCGGTGATTTCCCAAACGTCTCAAGCGGAGCTGGCGGAGGCACAAACCGCGTCTTTATTTCCGAGTCCTAGTTCGAGGCCTTGCTGCCGAATTCTCCAAACTTTATATCCTGATAAACAAAAGTTACAGAAGGGCTGAGAACTTACCAGGGCAAAGCATCTTTAAACAAGTCTATTTGCTGCTGCTGGTCCCCAGGGCTGGCGTGGGGACACGGACCTGCCTCCCCCTGCCCAGGTCCTGCCGCTGCGTTCTGGGCCGCACTGACCGGCTGGTGCTGAAGGGAGGAGAAAGCCGAGCGCCGCCGGGACCTCTTAGAGCAATTCTGCATCCTGATTTAACGTGTGCTTCAGCGGGTCCTGCTCGAGAGCTGGGATGGAGCTTGCTGTGCGAGTGCTGCGTGGTCAGCACTGCCCGCGGGGCCCGTGGCTCTCCACGCCCCGGAATAAAACACAAGTACCTTTGAATTCCCCCCTTTATGCTTCGCCCAGCAGTTATTAGTGAATCGAGCGCATTGTTTTCATCAGTCTCTGCTATTATTTTACAACTACCTGTGTTTAACTGATCGCCTTTCTCTTCTCCCCAGATCCCTGCACTCTCGGCACCCCAAGCAGCAGTTTGCCCCATCCTCCCCAGGCGGATGCGCTTGCCCTGCCGCTGCCCCGGGCGGGAAGGTGGGTGCTCCGCTCGTGCTTGGGTGGCCCTGCTCCCTGCTCGTCTCAGGCAGCGCCTCCACACTCCTGGTTAACCCCCTGGGCACCCCCGTGCCTGCGGTGTCCCCGTGTGGGCGGACGAGCTGCTGCTCCGCTCGCTGAGAACGGAGCTGCGGGGCGGCCCCGTGCTAGCGCGCGAGCCCCGATACGTTAAATGTTTAATTAGCAACATTTCCCTGCATTACTCATGGCTCCTGCCTCAACCCAGCGCTGTGCTTCATGAATGATACTGAGAAGTCAGCGCCTGTTTTGTCATGTTTGTCACAAAGCCTAAGCAGATTTTTGCTGTCGAGCAGGAGGCGCTGAGGATTATTTACTGCAGCGGCTCTGGAAAGGTTTTTCGCTTCTTCCTCGTTATAACGGAGCGTTCGGTGTCCTCGGCGGCGCTGGCCGGCAGGTCTGCGCTCTCCCGGCGCTGCCCGGAGCCGCTGCGCGAGCGGGGCCGCCGCGCCGGTGACGCCGTCCCGCGAGCGCCGCGCGGCCCGGGCGGCTGCAGGGCCTCCTCCCCCTGCGCGGGCATCGCCCTGGCCAAGGCGCACAGAAATTCCTTGTTTTAGCCCTTCTCTTCCGGAAGGAAGACTTTGAGCAGTGGTTTGAACACAGACTCTGAAGATCAGAGCGGAGAGGAAGCCGCCGTTTCGTTGTGTTTGGGTGAAATTCTGAAGTACGTCTCTATTTGAGGAGCCTTTTGAAAGCTCCCCATTTGTTCCACAAACAGCTTCCTATTGCAATGGGAAAAGCATTCCCATTTCTTTCCACAGCTTACAAGGGACTCTTGCTTAGAGCTAAGGGACATTTTATTCACCAATAATAAGTAGTCCCTTAAGAAAGGCTCATTTTGTACCCGAAAGGCTTTGGCTATACGTGACTGGCCTCCTGGGGCAGCAACCTCCCTGCAGATCCGCTGCGGAACAGCGAGCTGGCCGCCCGGCAGCGGCTCCGTCAAGCGGATCCTGGCCCTCCGGATGGGCAGGAGCTTTGGGAAGGGCTCGAACTGGATCCTGCACTTCCCAGTGAAGGACCCAGTGAAGAAGTGAGAACAGAAGCTGCGAGCGCAAGGGTGGCAGAGACAGAAACCTCCTTTATTCCATCACTCGCTGTGCATGTATAATGTACTGGGATTTGGAGCTGTTTTTAGGGAAATACAGCATTTGCTGGAAGCGCCGGTGCCTGCGGATGGTGCCTGGCAGACGTGGGCGCAGTAGCAGCAGGCACCCTGCCCAAAGGGGCCTTTCTGCCGATATCCCATCCCTTTTTCCTGCTCCCGTGGGAGCTGCAGCGCACAAGGACACGCTGGGCTGCCGCGCGCGGCGCTGGCACCGCTGCCGTCCCCGGCTGCGCCGCTGCAGAGCTCGTGGCCGCCAGCCTCGGGGTGCCCGGGATCGGCTCCCTGCTGGCATCCGCTTGGATCTCGCTTGGTGCCTGGAATCCGCTGCCTGCTCGGATCCGCCTTTCTTGTTGTACCTCGTTAAAGGTGAATCGGGGAGCAGACTTGGGCGCAGCACAGGCAATAACAGGGCAGAGGCTGCAGTTCTCTTATGAAGAAAATGCATCACGTTTATTGATGCAATGCCTGTACACAGGGGAAAGCGTCCGGGAAGGTGGAAGGTGTCCCGGGCCACACTGCTGGGAATGGGGGGATTTTCTTGGCACGGTCCCATCGGGTGCCCCGCAGCAGTGCAATTTCAGTGACTCGAGGCAATATTGGTGCCACTCACAGCACCAAGAACGCACCCGGGGACACTCGTTGCCCTGGGGCTGCTAAATTTCCCTCTGAACGTGAGATCTTGGGTTTCAGCTCGGAAAGGGGTGTCCGAGCAGCGCGGTGGGTCCCGCCGGGTCCGTCGGCCGGGCCTGGCGGCAGCAGGACGGGCTGCAGGGCTCTCCAGGAGCCGCCGACCCGCTCGTCGCTGCTCCCGGGCTCATCCGCCTCCTTCCTCCCCGGGGAACTGGTTCTTTTTGACCCTCTTCCCTCTGCTTTGAATTGCTGCAGGATAAAAAGGAAATCTACTTTGTTTCTACTCCTTCTACCTTTGCAGGGCGTCCTGGAGACAGCGACACGTCAGCATCTTATATCCTGCTGCTAAGAGACCGTTTGAAATATAAGAGCCTATATCCCGGTGAGGGCTTTGCAGCGGGCAGCGTTCTGCAGCTCTGCCTTCCCCCGAGGAGCAGCTTAGAGTAATCGTAATATAAATCACGAGCTGGTGCACTGCTCTTAAGCCGTGTTTTTATCCATTTCGCTGTGTATTTTAATGAGGATTTGGTGTCTAATGACGAGCCAAGGAAGGCAGAGCCGGGCTCCCGCGCTCTTCCTGCCCGTCCCCCGGGGCGCCTGGGAAGACGCCGGCCACCGACGTCTCCAAACGCGCGGAGCGAGGACTTGATCCTCATCCGCCTCCCGGGGACGGGAGGGCAATTAACGTCTGCGACGGGTTTTAAGCTCTTCAGATGAAAGATGCTGGCAGAAAGGAGGCGGTTACTTATTGAGTTGCTCTTTTCCTTGAGTACCCTTGGATCTTCCTCCCCCGAAAGCCGCAGCAGTCTGTACAGCCCGCGCAGCGCTGCGGTCAGAGAGGAGCCTGCCCTGCGCGCCGGGGCCGCGCGGCCCGGCAGGACGGCCCCGCGGAGCGCCCCGGGGGCACGGCCGGCCCTGCTGCCCCGCGCACGTCCCGCTGCCGTTAACGCACACCAGCAGGTAGCCGGGGCGGCGGGAGGCAGCGCAATGGGACAGCGTGGAGCTCTCTGCAGGAGCGGGGGAATGGGAGCAGGTTCCGCTGGAAGTGGCTCATGTGCTGCCCCTCTTGCAGGAGCTGGCGGGGCAGCAGTGCCTCTGAACCCAGCTGTTTCTTTCATGCAGTGGTATTTTTTCAGTGAGACGGTGCAGGTTTTGTTCCTGCTTTTCCTCGTTAAAAGTGGAAGGCAGAAGCTCATCGGGGCACAGTCTGCACCCGGGAGGGATGACCACGGTGCGAGGGAGGACAGCCCGTCGCTCCGTGGATTTTAGCTACAGCCTTTGCGCAGTGCTGGCCTTGGTTTGGCGTCCGGGTGCCAACCCGCAGACAACCCGAGCGGTGGGTTTGGAGCCGCGGCAGCGTGTTGGAGGGGAAGGAAAGGCAGTTCCAGGCCCGGAGCTTTGCGGATGTCCAGCTTTGCGTGCGGCATCGGCCAGGACTGGCCCTGCGCAGCCCACGGAGAGCGCCGGGGAAGCACCCAGGGCTATGGCTTGGGAACGGTGAAACACCCCGAACCCGGTACCTCGGCCTCCCCGCAGGATTTTCCATCAGGAAAAGCACGGGGCGCCGCAGAGCCCTAAAGCAATGTGCGTGTGCTGCCCGCGCGCAGCTCTGCGCTCCCCACCGGTAACAATTAATTCCAGCTGAAGCAAGTTCAAAGAAAGTGGATTAAGAAATGGAGAATTTATCCCCTGATAAGAGGCTAAGAGTATGGCTTAATTAGAGGAGCAAAACAGGAGCTGCAAGAGGAGACGCCTGCCCTGTAGGAATGCGCGGAGGGCAAAACACCAGGGAGGGAAGGGAATATTTAACGTGGCGGACAGCGCTGGCACAAGGACGAGTGGGTTTAAAATCTCCATGAATAAGTTTAGGCTGGAAAATACAACAAAGTTTCTACCATTCAGATGAATGAATTGCAGAATAGTTCCCAAGAAGAAAAGAGGGGGGGAAATGAGTTTTTTATACTAAGGTACAGCAGTTTATGAAGACTTTTCCATGGGAAATGCATCAAGCGCCGCCGGTGGCTCCAGTGTCTCCAGGAGGAGGTTTACTGCACATCTGCCATCAGTGGTCTGGGGTCCTAAAGAAACGTTAATACAGCATAATTACTCTGTGTGCTCTAAGTTAATAAAATTTTCCCAAAGACATTACCTTAGCAAGTAACTATTTTCAAAAGTATCTCAGAGTACCACTAAAATAGTCAGCGCTGTCCAATATTACACTTTTTTTTCTTACTTTCATATGCCTGAACTTTATTCTTAAAAAAATAAATATTCTTTGTCATATATGCACAGTGAAAGTAGCATATTAAAAAGGATTGAACATTTAACTGAAATCTAAACCTGTCATTCAAAGATCTTACAATAAATGTCGTCAGTTATTCAACTTTAAAATTAAATCCTTGAGCAAATGTTTTGAAAGAATGAGCGGGTTTGTCAATGTGCACTACTTTATTTGCTGGAAAATTTCAATAACTAAATCATAGCTCTTTTGCACAAAATACTAAATCAAAATTTTTTCTTTGACAAGATGATATAGTAATATAGGTTGATGAAGATGGTCTCATGTCCTGAATATTGAGTTATTTTATAGTGTTTTATTTTTCTTGCTTTGAAATTGTCTCTTATCTACACTCTAAATAGCCATTTTTATTGTGTTGGGATTTTATTTTCAAATATTTTTGCAGGTTATTTATCGTAAATGAGAAGAGAATGAGTTTTAGAGAGATGTGCTGGGTGCATGATGTGTGCTCCTCCTGAGTGTGTGTTTTTCCTTTTGCAGTTAAAAATAACAAGTAATGCTCTGTTTCTGGTGAGATGAGGAGAATCCCAGTAAGAGATGCCCGGGGATGCCTCTCCAGAACCCTCCGTGCAGCTGGTAAGCGGGGGAAGATCCGGCCTGCCCTGTGTTCACGTCTCTTGCATGCCATTTCCAGCGGGCCGACGTTCTGCCTCTCCCTGCGGCTGGGGACGGAGGAAACCGCAGCCGGCGGCAGCAGCTCGGGAGGATCTGCCGCGAGCGGGAGCCGGCCCCGAGGCGCTGCGGGAGCCCCGCACGGCGCTGGGTTGGCTCCAAGACACTGGGTCGGTTCCGAGGCGCTGCGGCAGCCCCGCACGGCGCTGGGTCGGTTCCAAGACACTGGGTCGGTTCTGAGGCGCTGCGGGAGCCCCGCACGGTGCTGGGTTGGCTCCAAGACGCTGGGTCGGTTCCGAGGCCCTGCGGCAGCCCCGCACGGCGCTGGGTCGGTTCCAAGACGCTGGGTCGGTTCCGAGGCCCTGCGGCAGCCCCGCACGGCGCTGGGTCGGTTCCAAGACGCTGGGTCGGTTCCGAGGCGCTGCGGCAGCCCCGCACGGCACTGGGTTGGCTCCAAGACGCTGGGTCGGTTCCGAGGCGCTGCGGGAGCCCCGCACGGCACTGGGTCGGCGCTGCGGCTGCACCGCAGCCCCTTTCATCCACTCCCGGGTCAGAGAGGGAATTTCCTCTGCAGCGCCCGGATGCACAGGCCTCTGCAAGCCGCAGTCATCGTGGTGTTACGGGGTCAGGGTCTGCGAAGGGAGAGAAAACGAGCAGTTTAGCAGCGTTTCCTCTTCCGTGGGCAGCTGAGCCCAGGCACGGCCGCTCTCCCTTCTCCCTCCCACACCTTATTCTGCACTGTGTCTCCCGACGGGCGCAGGAAGCTCCTTGGCTAAAAGGAGACTCCAGATAGGAGAGCATTTAAAGCAAGCTCAAAAACAGAGAAGTTCTTTTTTTCCTCCCTATGAAATTCATAAGAAATGTGCTCAAACCACATCCTCATGCGCAGGCTGCAGCGTTAGGAGGCAGCCTGACAGCCCAGGTTCCTCTCCGTCTCTAGTTCCTGTCACAAAACTAAACAGACTGTCTATGATAAAAAGAGCAGTGTGGAAGAAAGGCCTGTGTCAGGTTTATCGGCCTGTTTATTATTCAGCACGCAATGGCTCTGAGCGCTTCGTGTTTCTTGTCTTTGCTGTTGTGGCTGCAAAGAAGCACGTTTGCAGAACTGCTCCTGGCGCGGTTCCTACGCCGGCTGCAAAGAGGCGCCCGGGCCGCGGAGCGCCGCGGTGGGAGCTGCCTCCCCGAGCCCTGGCGCTCGGCGCCGCGTTGGCACTGTCACCCGAGAGCCGGATCCTCCTCCCGCAGCCCGCGCTCCGGAGCTGCTCCCTCCAGGGCTCTTCCCATTGCCCAGGAGGCGGCTGGTCTCTCCTGTCCTCGCTAATCTGTTCTTTTTGGCGTTTGCAGGTGGCTGGTTCCGAGGAGGGGTGTTAAGGGGCCACCTCGCTGGCTGAAGTCGCCGTCACCTCCAGCCGTGCTCTGCTATGGGCACGGGCACGCGCTGCCAGCTCCCTGCTGCACCGCAGCTTGGCACCAACTTCTCAAAGATGGACAAAATCGCTGAGCCTCAACTGCTTCAGCAGAGTACAGATCAAACCAATCAAGGGGCCAGTAAATAGGAAATTGATTTCAGAGGCTTCTGCTTTTGGGGCTGATGGATTTCACATTATACAAGTGACAGGAGGAGCCTTTGATGGATTGATGGAGTGTGACACTGATGGACAATGTGACCTCCTCTGCTTGCACGGAGGTCAGCAGCTCGGCATGTTGGGAACATAGAGATCATCATGGCAAAGAAGGGTATATGAGGGGAAATTTGGTGGCTTGGATGCTTCAAATAGCAACATGTACCATAGAAAGAATGTGTACTTGGGTAGATACACACGTATATATGGGTATCTACGAATATATGGGGCTTGAAGTTGTCCTAAGAGCCTAGCAGACCATGGCACAGCACAGCCCCTCTGCTAGCAGCGGTACTTGTGCAGATGCAAGAGTCTGCCCAAGGTAGAGATCGTTGCAGGGTCAAGACCTCAGCATATGTCTATGACAGTGAACACATGTCCCCAGGCAGGCAGCAAAGCTGGAGCTGAACCGCTTGTTTGGATGCTCACTAGAATCTGCCCTCTCAGAACGCCAGAACACACATTAAGCAATCAGAAACATTTTAAACAACTTAATGTATTTATACGACACGGCATGAAAAAGAGCCTCTTTAGTGAGTAGATACAGGCAGTTAAGAAAGAGACGTAGTCTCATTTTCATACTCATTCTTCTCAAGGTGAGCTAATGGATGCTTCTTGTAATGACCTAAATAAAACCTCAATTCCTTATGCCTGTAAGCACTCTGTAATTTTTATAATTCATTTAGGTTTGTTACAGGGAAATCAGTGGAGCCACAAACCAAACACTTTGTGCTGTGTTCTCTCGTAATTTCAACACAAATAGCAGATGTTTGTACAGTGTGGCATGAAGCAAACGGGAAAAGTAGTAATGATTTGATAAGAATTTCTTAAGTATTCTCAGGCTTATCTCTGCTATTAGCTAATTTGAGATCAGACCGTTGCCATGGCGATACCACTAAGCAGGCAGGAGAGTCGATGCTGAATGAGACCCAGTTTGAGGGAAGGGGGAGCCAGGGGTTTGTTCCAGCCATGGGCATAATCCCGATAGCAAGAAGCCTCCTTGCCTTGTTGGTGCTGGTGCTGGTGTTCATGCTGGGATCATTCACTGTTGTCTCGGGCCTTGCTCCCCATCAGTCCGAGTTCTCTGTGCTCCGTGACCTCCCGAGCGGCCCCATTAAGCGTGTTCCACGTGCTTCCCACCCACGGGGCCCACGCAAACGCGGTTGTCACCTTCAGGAGGGTCATGCACCAAGGAAGTGACACCTTTGGGGTGCAACAGCTGGCAGAGGAACCTGGAATGTTGTTCGTGACAGGCAAAGAAAGGGAAGAGGGGAGGAAGAGGCCGCTCTGAGCCCTGGTGTGGGCCAGGCTGGCAGATTCTTGAGAGAAACTGTCTTGGGCTTGCAGGAGGAGCCGTCCAAAAGCTTCATCGAAGGGTCGCGGGGAGAAGACAACTTCATTCTGCACGAGAAGCAGGTGGAACCAGTGCAGGAGGGAGGCTGTGAGCAAATCCACGTCCTGGAGCTGCAGGACCGTGGACACAAGCACATCCCCGCAGACTGCGCAAAGTTAAAGACCACTTTGCTTCATTGAAGCATGAGCAAATGCACCTGCCATCAAGATAAAACCTCTCCAGGGACTTTGGGTACTGCAAGCAGCTTATTTCAGCACTAAGCTTTTCTAAGTGGGTGAGTGCTGTTTCTTTAGCCTGTTATTGGTGTCCAGCTGCAGGGTGGCATTCGTGTTGTAGTGATGAAGAGCTTCAGAGGAGGAAGGCAGAAACTGGGCAATTAGTGTTGAGTCCAGTGACCAGATGAGCAGTGCAAGGGCTCCTAGGTGCAATGGCTATTGCTGCGCATGGTGATGGACAATGTTACGATGACAATAATGGGAAAAAGCGAATAGTAAATGGTTCCTAAAAATAATCTTAAATGGTTTTAGTGAATCATTTTTTGCTACAGAGAAGGCTTCTGGTGACAAGAACCAGAAAGTAATAATAAGGATATACATCTACAAAATAATAAGGCATCTGATAAGCAAGAGGATGGAGGTTATGTTAGCCCATGTTAAGCAATGATGTGATTGGCATCTGATATCCAGCTTTGATATCCATTAGTCAGGAAAGATGCTGGGTCAGAAGAGAGCCAGCAGCATCAACAGCTAGTATGTCTCATACAAAGGGGCGTTCAGTTCAACAGAGGGTTAAGAAATAACCTGATCCTTGCCCCAGGCACTGACACAAGAGTAGGAGTGCTAATAATGCAGAGCTCTTCCACCCAGGAGACAAATGTCTAATGAGATGCAGTGACAGAAGCTGAAACTAGACCAAAAATTCAAACCAGGAATAAGAAATCACTGCTGCTAATGAAGGACTGGAATGCATTAAAAAAAGTTGAATGGATCGCCCATCACTGGAAATTAATAAAATCAAGAGTGGATGCTTTCTTAAAAGCTACATGGGAATGAACTGAAGGAAGTGGTATCGTTATCCTTGTTCCTTCTGGCACTGAGATTTAAGACTGGGATTTTTTTCCATGGAGTGCATGCTTTGGGGAGGGGATCTTGGAGCACCTCCCATGCCGAGTCGACGTGGAAGACAAGGGCACATGCTGCAGCATCGAGAGCGGGGCTGCAAGTGTCTTCCAAAACCGTCCGTGATTCCCGAATCTCGGAAGTGTGTGAGCCAAGGGGCGTGGAGAGGGAACACAGGGAACACCAACACTCCCAGAAGCGCAGCACAAGATACTTCAGCCAATCTGTTGCAGAGCGGTAGGTGTTTTTGCAGCTCTAATAATTAGTAGAGCTTTAACTACCTGCACTTATCACAGCAGTTTTCTTTTTTACAGAATCAAAGGCTATTCCTGAGCAATTACATTTCTGTTGACAATTTGGTTTTGTTTGAGGGAAGAGCAGCTGGGTTTCAGAGGAGCTCATTCTAAAGCAGTCCAGGAAGGATTTCAATATTCATCACGGAGACGCGCTGCGATAGGAAAGGAGCTCGCTGACTCAGCGGATCCTGCTCTCTGCTTTCATGGGGCTCGCAGGTACATCACAGAGCGCCTCTGCGATACCTCTCTTCCCTGCTAATTGATTTGCAGCTCAGGCTGCTCCATGCTCGAGTTCCTACTCAGCTAATAAGCAGGACAGCGAGTTCCTTCGCGCAGAGTCAGTAGTTTGTCTAGCGAACGCCATCAGTCTTCTCCAGCCACCCGAACCGGCCTGGGAGCGCCCGGCTGCTCCGAGGCCTGGCTGGGAGGCTTCCCAGGGACGCCCTTTCGGAAAGGCCGGTTCAGGCGGGAACCTGCCTTGTTTTGGAGAACGTGTCCCCGGCAGACCTTCCACCCGAGGAGGCAGCAGCAGGCAGCCAAGGGGGAAGGAGCTCCTGTTTCCAGAGGGTTTAATCTAGGAGATTGCAAACAATGCAAGAGTTTGCAAGTAGCAATGCTATTTTTCAGCTATTTTCTTGGAAGCCAGGGCCAAAATCTGCTGAGCTGCAGCATCCATTCAATGCAGTTGAGTGGCACCTCAAGGGGAGACATGTGCAGGGCAAAGTAGGACCTCTGGGCTGCAGTGGAAAGTGTGGAAAGTCCTATGCACATTTGAAACAACCATAACAATCTGGTCCTCACCAGAGTGGATGGGAATTCATATGTGTATCTGGGAAAGTCCTGGCATTTCTGAAGACACTTCGGGAGCAAAAGTGCAAAATTCAGTTGTTTGGTCAAAGCATAGAATCATTATGGATGGAAAAGACCTTCATCTCTTCACCAAGGCTATGAAATTAAATTAAGGGCCTGAAAATACCATTCTACTTAGAGTGGAATTAGACGCTCAACTTCCCAGTGAGGTAGAGCAGTTGAGGGTGACCTTCATGAGACCGACCTAGAATGAAAGGCTGCAAATGCCCGGGGTGTTTCTGTTCGTGTCACTGCCTAGGGGCCAGGGCCTGACTCAGAAGGGAAGGGTTCAAAGTCTCAACCTTTGTAGTAACTATGAGGATTTAATCTTGTTTCTCAATTCCGCGGTACTTTCCAGTGAGCCGTTCTGGCTGTCACTGGGAAGGTGCTTCTTGTGACCTCTCCTTGTGCCAGTTCCAGGTTTATCTTGGGAAGATGCAGGTGGCACGGGGGAGCAGCGTGTTGGGGACCCACAGACGGCCCTCCTGTTTCTTACAAAACTTTGCTTCTTGCAATTGGACATTTTTTGCATCACTTGAGAGCACAAGGAGATTACAGATTGTCCTCTCCTCTTCAGGATTTTTTAATTAACATTTCTATTATCAAACTTAATTAGCACATCTCTGGCTTCCATCTGCTTTTCGCTGTTACAGCCTGCTGAAAACACATTGCTACAACATTGTGCGTCCTGTCATGAGGAATGGTAAATGGACATCGCCGTGTTCCTGTTCCACAGCTTGGGCTGAAAGGCCAGTCCCTTGGCTCGGGAGAGAGACGCTTGCTGTTTTAGTTCACAGTTTATTTATGGAGTAGAGTAAAGCCTGGGTCGTTTTCTTTCCGCTGGCCAAACAAATTGGGTCTGTAAGCTGTAAGTATTGGGTCGACCGCACTGCTAAGTGCTGGGAGGGCAGGTGGTTGTTTTCCCTCTCGCCTGGCTCCACTTCGGAAGCTCTTGGATCGCACCAGGCTGCTGATGCCTTTTGCTGGCAAGGTCCACGGGTTGCATCCAGGCCATCGAATCCGGCGCTGTCCCTCTGCAGTGGCAGGAGGAGGACGGAGGCACTGATGCTCAGTGACCTTTTCATGGTGTTCTGCGAGGACTGGGACCCGCCAGCTCCAGCGCTTGGAGCCTGGCGCGCGCGGACGCATCCGGGGAGGTCTGGGCTCCCTTGTCACCTCCCGTTAACAAGACGCAGCTCGCGGCACCGCAGGGCGTCTCTGGAAAACCTCCCCGGGAATGGCAGCAAGGGGGGCTCGAGTGTGGCAGTAGCTGCGAGAGCCCACGCGAGCACGGGAGGCCTTCAGGGCTCGGGCTGGGCTGGCACGAGGCCGGGGCCGTAGCCCCTTTCCTTCCCGTGCTGCAGGTTCCCTGCCTCTGCAGAAAGAGGAATTTATCGTTACGCTCCTGCAGAACGTGAGGATTTGAGAATGGATCACTTCTTTTTCCATAAGTGAGTGTCCATGTTGGTATGTGCATATATTTGTGTAGAGAAACACAGTATATTTGTGTGTATATACATATGCCTATGTACATAAGTAGTGAACCCAAGTAGTCCCTTAGTCAGGACTTTCTTAGTTCTGGCCACTAATTTTGTGGCCCCGGTATCTGCGGCATCTGTTTTAATTGATTGTTTTGCACCTGAAACTTTTTTTTTCCCCCTGCAAACTTCCAATGGAGCATCTCTGTGCATTTGAAGTGTGTTCCAGCCTAGATAATGAACCGCCGCGGAGGGCCGTGCACTGGTTGTACTTCCCTCGCGTGCTGGAGGGCCGTGCACTGATTACACCTCCCTCGCGTGCTCCGCGATGCGCGCTCTCCGCAGCGCGGGACGAGCTCCCGCAGATCCCCGTGGCACCGCTCGCGGCTCCGTGTCCCAGCCCCGCGTGCGGCCGCTCGCGCATGTCCCTGCGGAGGGGCCGGGGCAGCTCCCCTGGTTGCGCCTGGTTTAACCACCCCTTCTCCTGCCGGGGCACGCTGCCATCGGACACATAATTCTGAAGAGATTGTCCCTTGATAAGTTTTTTTCTCATATCTTCTCCAGTTGTTTCTCTTCTGCAGAATTTGTTGTAGCTGTACCAAAAACGTATACAGATGAGGAGGGCTCTTATAATTAAGAAGCAGTATTTGAAGGAACGACCTGTTGCAGGGGCCTGATGGCTACCCCTGGAGCACCCTAATTCTGCTGAAATTCCTTCAGGGATGCGCTGGACCCCCCAGATGGTCCCGGCGGGAGCGCCCCCGGCATCGCCTCCTCTGATACATGGAGCTGGGAAAAAGGGGAAGGGGAGGGCTTTGCTTTGGTGAGATTTTTACTCTGTGAAAGAGCACATGCCCTAACTTGGTGAGGTTAAAACCAGGCTGCTTTCTGCTGCGTGGCCGGCGGCAGGGACATGGGCACAGCGAGCCCTCGGCTCTGCCCGGGGATCCATACGGAATGCGTAACTCCTTCGGTTGCAGCTGCTTTCTACCCTCACATCAGGATAATCCGAGTGCTTTTTGTTTCCTCTTCAACAGAAATTAATACATTTTGCAGCAACATCAAATATTCAGTATAACTAAGCGGAGAGAAGCACCTTTGCACAAGATAAAGCCGTTGGGCTGGATGACAGAGATAGATGCAGCACGGGAGATATTTCTTATTAAACAGCTGGCCAACATGATTTGCTTCCTGCGTTAGCGATGATGCATGGCTCCTATTCACATTAAAATGCAACCATAAAGTATCTTTGTCAGCGGAGTTTTACTCAGAGTTAAATAAAATATTACAGTGTATGACGGGCTTAACAACAGGCGTCAACGCTGGAGCACCCTGTTGCTCCTTTAGTGCACACTGAACATATGCTTTTTAAAACCAGTCCAACTCACGGCACACGCCGCCCCGGCGCTGACACGGCCTCGGAGCAGGGCCACGTGGCGAGATGAGCTGCAGGCCTTTACCAGAGCGCCGTAAGGGCAGCAGCGGGATGAAACACCGAAGCAGAGAGCAAAGACTGGTCGTGGCTGAGCTTTGTTGAGGGATAAACGCGTGTTGTTAAGCTGCTTGATGGCCATGGAGAGCGGAGCTGCCTGGGGCGAGCGCGGACGGCGGCACCTGCGCGCTGGGAAGAGCCTCCCTGGCAGCTGGGACAGCCGGAGCCTCTGGTGACGCTGCCCAGGGAGGAGGAACGAGCGGCCTCTGCGCGGCCCCTGCGGACGGTCCGGCTCGGGGCCGCGATGGGAAAGCGCGCTGAGCGCGGCGGGTCATGGCCTGCGGCTGCACGGCGCAAAGGATGGCAGGGAGAGGAGACCTTCCTGCCCTCCATAACGATGGCAGGGAGAGGAGACCTTCCTGCCCTCCACAACCACGGCAGGGAGAGGAGACCTTCCTGCCCTCACAACGATGGGGAGAGGAGACCTTCCTGCCCTCACAACGATGGGGAGAGGAGACCTTCCTGCCCTCACAACGATGGCAGGGAGAGGAGACCTTCCTGCCCTCACAACGATGGGGAGAGGAGACCTTCCTGCCCTCCACAACGATGGGGAGAGGAGACCTTCCTGCCCTCCACAACGACGGCGGGGAGAGGAGACCTTCCTGCCCTCCACAACGATGGGGAGAGGAGACCTTCCTGCCCTCCATAACGATGGGGAGAGGAGACCTTCCTGCCCTCCACAACGATGGGGAGAGGAGACCTTCCTGCCCTCACAACGATGGGGAGAGGAGACCTTCCTGCCCTCCACAACGATGGGGAGAGGAGACCTTCCTGCCCTCCACAACGACGGCGGGGAGAGGAGACCTTCCTGCCCTCCATAACGATGGGGAGAGGAGACCTTCCTGCCCTCCATAACGATGGCGGGGAGAGGAGACCTTCCTGCCCTCCACAACGAGGGGGAGAGGAGACCTTCCTGCCCTCCACAACGACGGCGGGGAGAGGAGACCTTCCTGCCCTCCACAACGAGGGGGAGAGGAGACCTTCCTGCCCTCCACAACGACGGCGGGGAGAGGAGACCTTCCTGCCCTCCATAACGATGGGGAGAGGAGACCTTCCTGCCCTCCATAACGATGGCGGGGAGAGGAGACCTTCCTGCCCTCCACAACGAGGGGGAGAGGAGACCTTCCTGCCCTCCACAACGACGGCGGGGAGAGGAGACCTTCCTGCCCTCCATAACGATGGCAGGGAGAGGAGACCTTCCTGCCCTCCACAACGAGGGGGAGAGGAGACCTTCCTGCCCTCCACAACGACGGCGGGGAGAGGAGACCTTCCTGCCCTCCACAACGACGGCGGGGAGAGGAGACCTTCCTCCCTTCCACAACGAGGGGGAGAGGAGACCTTCCTGCCCTCCATAACGATGACAGGGAGAGGAGACCTTCCTGCCCTCCACAACGACGGCAGGGAGAGGAGACCTTCCTGCCCTCCACAACGACGGCAGGGAGAGGAGACCTTCCTCCCCTCCACAACAATGCGGGGAGAGGAGACCTTCCTGCCCTCCATAACGATGGCAGGGAGAGGAGACCTTCCTGCCCTCCACAACGAGGGGGAGAGGAGACCTTCCTGCCCTCCACAACGACGGCGGGGAGAGGAGACCTTCCTGCCCTCCACAACGACGGCGGGGAGAGGAGACCTTCCTCCCTTCCACAACGAGGGGGAGAGGAGACCTTCCTGCCCTCCATAACGATGACAGGGAGAGGAGACCTTCCTGCCCTCCACAACGACGGCAGGGAGAGGAGACCTTCCTGCCCTCCACAACGACGGCAGGGAGAGGAGACCTTCCTCCCCTCCACAACAATGCGGGGAGAGGAGACCTTCCTCCCTTCCACAACGATGGTGGGGAGAGGAGACCTTCCTGCCCTCCATAACGATGGCGGGGAGAGGAGACCTTCCTCCCCTCACAACGACGGCGGGGAGAGGAGACCTTCCTCCCCCTCCAGCATTTGCCATGGACGCGCTTCCACCGTGCTGCCTCCGGATGGGCACAGGGCGCGTGCGGGAGCAGCCCTGCCCGGCTCCGGGGCACCCTGCGCCGCTCGGCTCCGCTCGGCTCCTCTGCCACGTCCCGCCACGCCGGGCTGCGCTCTCGGATCCCCGTGGGGCTGCGAGCCCGGCGCGAATCGCAGATAGCACCATCCTGCAGGCCTGCGTCCCTCCCCGTTAACGTTTGTGGTGGTCACAACCAAATCCTGAAGTTGCTGGGCACAGGATACGATTTGTTCTTTTTGCAGGAAAAAAAAAAAAAAGAGTGAGAACTCTGTTTCATTTGCAACCGCGATCAATAAGCAAAGCAAACTTGGCAGGCCGAAGAGGCATTCACTCAGAGGACACTGTGAACGGCCTCCACTCCCTCCACTTAGAACACTGTTTCTGAGGTATTTAAAGAGCGTTAAGTATTTTATTTTGTGTCGCTCGCCCCTGTAAAGTTATATTAGTGGTTCAGTGATTAAGAGGCCTGGGCTAATGAGGGTGCAAAGCAAATAAGGGGAGGCTGAGGGGCTTCGTGCAGGGATAGAGAAGGAAGTGATAGTGTAGAAATGCTGGAGGAATGAGGGAATGCAGGCGGGGAGCGGGCACACTGCGAGGGCTCCGGCTGCCGCGAGGTCTGGTCCCGCTCAGCGCAGTAACGGGAATGGGAATGCTCCGGAGTCACCGAGGGGCGGCCCTGGACCCCGGGAGGTGCGTGGATGCGCTGAGGTGTATTGACCTCATCTGGCTGCGTGAGAATCACGTCACTGAGAGGGAGTTTATCTTCCCGGGAGAATATGACAGAAATTGTCGCTGATAATGGCAAGTCCACGTTGCTGCAGAGCGCAGCAGTCAAATGAGTTATTTACCTAGCAGTCAGTTGATCAATAAGAGATAATGACATTTTGAGTGGGTAATTAGGGAGAAGAGCCTTGTGGAAAGCTGGCTTTGGAAAAAAAAAAAAAAAGCTGTGAACTGAATGCTCATAAATCGTTTCAGCTTAAAAAACAATATTTGAAAAAATGAAAAGGGTAGGCTGTGTATTTAACAGTGTATGCTGTTAACTAAGAGCACAAGCTTTCAATGACGCTTTACATTTCAAAGAGACACACTGAGGAATTAAGAGGGTTTTCTAGCAAAGTTATGTCTTGGAAGAACTAAGGGAGCTGAAGAGGGGTAAACACCGAATTTGCTTGAGTCCACAGTGGCAAAACTGAGAAATTGTGTCTCAAAGGAAAAAAAGCACAGATCCACCCCAGAAAGTGTTCAGGATAAGCGGCGGCTCTCCAAGGAGTTAAAAAAAAGAAACAACCATCAAATCCAGCCATTCCGCAGCCAGGAGTGTGGGAGCCTCGAGACCAACACGGCCCTGTTGCATCCGGGGTAGGAAACATTAAATGTTTGGGCAGATAAAAAGCAATAACAAGAGATGGTGGTTCTGTGTGTTGAGGATGGAAAGGATTTAAAGATCGTTTACCAATTGGCCAAAAGTAGGTACCAATATTACTTTCATTTTCAGTAATGATGTTAATTTAAACATAGGGACCAAGGGGACAAAGCAAGTGACACTGTGCCACATGGGCTGTTACAGCTTAAACTAGAGAAATTGGGTAGGAACAAAAAGTCACTATATGTCCAAGCAGATGAATAACTGGCTAGAGACGAGACGGAAAACGCTGCCTTCCTCCCCCTTTAGGCCTCCGCTCTGCATCCAGGCCCGGCTCCACCTGCTCCAGCCCTCACCCTCCCGGCAAAGGCAGAACCACGATACCTTCTCTGTCCTCTCGGATCTGGGCACTTCTCCTTACTGACCAGCACAAATATTTACCTTCCTATGGATCTCTGATGTATTCCAGCATGGAGGTGGAATCAGGCGCAGGGAAAGCTGTGGAGTTGGAGGCTTTGCTCACAGAGGTAAGTGCCCTCCCGTGAATGTGCTTGCAGAGCATCCTCAGTGGGAATCTAAGCAGCTTTTTCGCAGCTATCACGTGCCTCTGCTTGCAGGGTAATTGCAGAGCATTGCACTTGCTCACTTTCCTGGCAATCTTTCTGCATATGTGAGTTGCAAGGAAATCTATTAATAGCAGCACTAGCTAAATCACTTTCCATTCGTAGGTGCCTCTTTGCAAGGTCGAGTTGGTACCAGCACCTCTCCCCTCTCCTTGCTCGTGGCGATGTGTCAGCGCGAGGCCCGGCTCTCCCAGGGGATGCAACCCCCGGGCAGGCCGTGCAGTGCTGCGACGGATCAGCCCGCGGGAGCAGGGAGGCTTCTGCTGCTGCTCCTCAGCCACATGCACATGGATATTCATATATGCATGAAGGAGCTGGATGTGGAGAGCGAGCAGCTTCTGCTCATGCAGGAGCCTGCGCCGAGCCCGCTGTGGCACCTCCACATTCCCCATTGCTGCAGGAAGCAGCTCGTCCTGCCGCAGGTGCCGTTGTCCAACACCGTCATCATCCCCACAGCGGTGCTGGGAAAACCCAAGGCTATTAGCAACCCCGGGTGTGAGGAAATACGAGCAAGGATGGTGTGAGGAGCAACTGCCGCCTCGGAAGCAATGAGAAATGTGAAACAGCCGCCCCAAAGGAAAAGCTTGAGGCAGGAATGCGGCTTGGTGCACGTGTTTTATTGGGCTTTGGAAGAAGGTTGGTGTTTTGTCGATACGGCAATTTCACTCAATCTAATTAGATATGTTTGCATATTCATAGATGACGCCTAAAAAGTACAGCCAGCCCAGGAGACTGCTAAGAAAAATAAGAGCTGAGTGAAAAGCAGAAACTTGGAATTACAGGTTTTCCAGTTTGCGCTCACTATGCTGTAAAAACTTGTCTAACCCTCAGAACGTGAGTGTCTGGGGTCAAGAGCGGCAGGGTTAAGAACATGAGGTGCCTTTGAGGGATAAAGGCACCACGGGAGGGACGTGTGGCCCCGCGGGGATGCCCAGCGGGTGCGTTGGCGTGCCATGGCCACAGCCTGCGCCCGGCACACGGTGTCCCCTCGTCCTGACCCCACCTGGCCCTGTTTGTCCTGAAAATCACACGTTTATTTTGCACGTGCAGAGGCAGGTGCCTGTGCTTGCACCGCGCGCTCTGAGGCCGCTCCGGAGTGCCCCATCTGTGGATACCCACGCAGGCCGGTGTTTCCATCCTTGTATTGACGAGAAAAAGGGCAGCAAAGGTTGTCATTTTTAGCAGTGAATTGGAGAACTGACAGTAGGGAAATCTTTGCAGGCCAGCTTTCTAGTGTGAAGAGAAATTTATCAAATGCTGGCTTTTATTTAGAGAACATTTTAATTTGTCCTCCTTAATGGCATGTATATTTGACAAGTGACCCAGATTTTGATTAATGAATTGAATGTTATATATCTTGTTTCTTGCTGGAAGCTACTGGGTTATTTTTGTTTTCCTCTTTAATCCTGAAAATGGGTTATCCATTATGTGGATATATAGATCGCGAAACAGCAAGCTCGTGGTTCAGTGGGGTTGCAGCTGAAGGAATTTTCTATGCATGTGTTTTTTGTTTTTTTGCGGCGGATAATTGAGCGCAGCAGGATCGGAGGCGATGCCTACACGGCCCGTGCTTCCGCAGGGACGTGCAGGGGTCCATCCAGGAGGGCTGTCCAAACGACCCCTTGTGAGTACTGTGGAGAACTCCCTTATTCCTGATTGCTGCTACATTCGTTACTTCTTGCACATTCATCATTCACTGCTGGAAACAAGGAGTTCAGGGGAAGGTGGAACATGAGCCCAGGACAGGCCTCAGAAGAGACAGGGTTTTTTGGCTAAACTAAGGAGAAGCAAGCAGCTGGGTCCTTTTTGTTTGCATTTAAAAGAGAAAAGAAAAGAAAAGAAAAGCAGAACAGGTGATGGCGTAGCAGGTGATGGCGTAGCAGGTGATTCCATGCTGTCATCTGTGAGGGAACGTTCATCTAGAAGCCCCCATGAAGAGGTGCTGGCCCATGAGCCCGGCGGTGCTGCCGGCCCACGTGGCTCCCTGCGGCAGGACAATGGCCGAGGACGCGGATGCTGCTCCCAGGTGCACAACGGAGCAGCACCCGCTGCCCCGGGAGCCTCCCCGTGCCCAAGCGGGGCCTTGTGAGGGTGCAGAGGGCGCTCATGGCCCCGACGAGCTGCACCTGGGGCTCCCTGCCCACCCCTGAGCCTGGCTCCATTTCAGCTCAGGCTTGAGCAGGGCTCTGGTTTGGGCTCTGTTGGGGGCTGTGTGCCTTACCTGCTGTCCTGGGTGCACCCAGGCCCCAGGGACACGTCCTGGATGGTCCCCAGCCCTGGCTGTCTCTCTTGCTGCAGCTCAGGGCTCTCAACGGCACCTCCTGCTCTCCCCAAGCTGCCTTTGCTGTGATGCTCTGGAGCTGCGCCCTGGCTGGTGAGGGCACTGCTTGTGCTGCGGGTGGAATCCTGTCCACATTCCACAGCAAAGTCTGGCTTTCTGCAGCACCCTAAGGAAACCACAGCTCTTGCGTTCCCCCAGCTCTTCTGCTGGCCCCGTGTGCTCGGCACGGCTGCTGGTGCTCGCAGGATCCGTCAGACGAGGCCCTGTGAGCGGTAAGAAAGTGAAGCACTGGGGTAAGAGATGAGGGCATGAGCCTGGTGCCAAACTGGAGGGTTGGGCTGTGGTTTGCACCCCTGCAGCCGGCTTCCCAGGCCGGTAAGGTCTCTTTAATACAACCATTCAAAGTCCGATTTCAAGAGAACCTTCAACCCTGCGCTCCAGGGGCAGAGGCAAGATTGCAAATATAATTAGTTGCCAGGCATAAGCACAAGATGATTAGGAGAAACAGCTTTGGCTTTGCAGCAAGTGCAGGTGCTGTGAATCTCCCCTTTGGAGGGAGGGAGATGTATTGGTCCAAGGTCTTGTGTTTGGGTTTTCCTTTGTGTGCGTGCCCAGGCTGTGCTGCATGTGCACGTATGGGCTGCAGGCAGTGCACAAGGACCTGGGCAATGTCACAGCTGCTGCCAGGGCCACCGGAGCTGCCTGGGGAACGTCTGCAGACCCAGCACCACCTTGGCTTGGGGGACCAAAGCTCAGATCTTCCCGGCTTGTTTTCTCCTGTGCCGTTTCAGGTCGGAAGGTGGGACAGAACGAGCTCTCCGAGGCTCTGCCCGTGGGTATTCCGAGCAGCTGGACAGCTTTTCTACCTGTGCTCCAATGGGAACCGGAGCCGCTCGTGCGGCAGGGCGGGAGGGAGCCCCTTCCCAGGCACCTCCGAGCCGGCCGCGCTGGGAAGCGGCTCCTCCGGGCTCCTCTCTGCGCCCTGCGGGGAAGGTGGCTGGAAAAGCTGCCCTGTGAGCACAGGCAGCACAGGACGCTTACAGCCAGGGTGCTTTTTTGGTCGTCTTTCTGACTGGAAGACTTAGGAAATGGCCCCAGACCAGAGCGTGTGGAGGTGCGAAGCTTTGTCTCCTGGGCACGTGCATTGTGGGTGTTCGTGCCGGCGTTCTCGTGTGTGGTTTACTTGGCGTGGTGCTCACTTGTCAGCACTGGCTGCCAAGGAGAGGCAACTGGGGCAGGGCTGGTGGGCAGCGCTGTTCTGCCCTGGAAAATGAGAATATGGAGGTGGGTTAATGGGCCTTGGGAAAGAGTGTGGATCTGGAGGTGTTTGACTCTTGCTGTCTGTCTCCCAGGCCTCTGGGCTGTGAGCTGGCTCTTGGAACTTGTATGGATAAAGCTATACAGAGCTATTAATAATTAAACATACTATATAGATTTTTTTTAAGTTTTAGCTTTTTTTTTTTTAGTTATAGATTTTGGAAATACTTGCCTGGAAGAGAAATACTTGCAGCTTGACTGAAATCCCCAGCAGTTTCCTGCATTTCCTAATCCTCCGACACCTGTAGGAGTTTCTAGGCTCCTTTTTCAGAGTCCTGGGTCCTGCATGGACCAGATGGATGGAGCAGCTCAAAGTGTAGCAGTGCGGGGTGCTGACCTCCGTGTGGTTTGGGATGGGTCTTGCTGAATCTATGGCACTTCAGCTCTTTGTCCCTTGGGAAAGTAGTCGTTAGGCTGTGGGGTAAATAACCTGGGAAACATGATGGCGGTTTTGCTCGTTTTCCCTTTCCTCTGTGAACAGATCCAGGCAAAGTCGATCCTGGGGCACCTCAGTGGGTTCGGTGGTGACTGTGGGCCAGGAGCAGCCAGTTTGCAATGTTGGCTATGGATGCAGTCAATCCCCAAGGAGGGAGAGCGGGTGGATTGCGGGAGCAGCATCCCAGGTGCTCGTGATGCGGAGCCCTGCAGGAGCCCGTTCCCTTTCCAGCCCAGAGGCTCTGTTTGGAAGCGCTTTCTGCAGCCTCGTTTTTCAGGCTCAAAAAGAGAATCTTGGCCTTGGAGCTTGCTAGGTAGCAAATCCCAGTCTTGTTCAAACAGATTTTAACTGTAATGGAAATGAGCAAATAAATTGCCATTTTTATGCATTTTGCTTTTTATTACTGCTAAAGGCTACACTGAATATTTCTAGCATGATGATAACTGTGTGCCATGGTCACTGCTGAGCTCAGGTCTATATAGATAATAATAGCTGTTATAAAATTCCAAACACATTTTATAGTCCTAATATTATATTAATCTAGCCTGAACATTTCAAATTTCACCGTATTAAGAGTGCTTGGTTTAAACAAGTTCTTTAACAGTAAATATTTAATAACTCAGACCCTGCATGAAGCTGGAAATGAGGAAGAGTTGGGGTGAGTTTCTCGGAGGATCTTGGATTTTGTCCCTAAAGGGGAGGCGTGGGAGGGATCCCGGCGTTCTGCTGCGGGTGCTGGGTGGGCAGGGGCTCGGGGAGCTCTTGCTGGGGCCGGGGGGTCCCAGGCCGCCGGTGCCCTCCTCTCCGCTCTGCCAGCAGCACCTAAAACGGGTGGTTCTGCTGCACTTCCCGACTCCTGAGCACCCTGCTGCCTTTTGAGGTGTTTCAGGTCTGTTAATTTTTTAGATGCTCTAAAAATTTCCCCTGAAAACATTCTTGTCGTTATAAAGGGGGGAGAGGAGACGCATGGCAGGAAAGGGAGATGTTTCAAAGCAGAGGCAGAACAGTGTGAAAAACAACTCGACGTTCTTCAAAGGCTCTTCATCCCTATGGAGAGTTTCTGTAGGCACTAACCTCTTGGAGCTCAGATATTTGCTTTCATATTTTCTTTAATTAAAAAGCTAAGCTGAGAGGATTACATATCTTAAACCATTCAGCTGGAGTATTAAGTCATGCTATTAAAAAAGCAGCCGTCAATCAGAGCAGAGGAATCCAGCGGGGGAAGGAGAAATGTCAGTGATGTTTATAAATGTATTTACATAGCCTTGAAAATTCCGGGCATCCCAGTTCCTACTGCTCCAGTCCTGGACCGTCGCGGTGTTACCTTGCTGGAAGGGGTAGTATATTATTATTTATTAAGTTACAGTCAATTCCCAAGGCAGCAGAGCTGGGATAAAGGTCTGGAGGAAGCAGGTAGCAGCGCGTGGATGATCAGACCACCGGAGAGCTTGGAGCCTTCTTTGAATTTTTTTGTCCCATTTTAATTATGCCTTTGCCTGAGTCCCCTTTTCTCCTTGGCCACCGATCTGTGCCCAAAGCAGCATGTTGGGTGCTCAGAGCCTTTTGTTGTTTTCTTTCCTGCTGTTTTGTCTCTTAAGGAGATTTTTTCCACCTGGCAACACAGATATCTTATTGACTTGGCAGCTGTCAGTGTGAGGACTCACCGGTGTGGATGCCCATTGCATAACTCTGGGCCTCTTATGTAAAATTCCCAACGGAGAAATTTTGCAATGTGGGAAAATGCTGGTGCTGCAGCCTGGGCACCTGCACGGCTCAGGCTGCAGGGCAAAACCCTGGTTTGTCACAAGGGTTTTGCTGCCAGCTGAGGTTTGTGTGCTGTTAATTCCCTGTATGATCCTTGGAATTTTATCTCTGTATATTTACACATACGCATATGCTGTGTTAAGGTAGTTTAAAGATAAAAAATTAGCATAAACTGATGAACTGTGTTTGGCTTCAGGCAAACGGAGCTGGGAAAATATTTATAACAACTAAGCATTGCAAATAGCATTATTATAAACAAAATTACCAGCCTTTTTATGTATCAAAACAAACATATTGGCTTTCTAATAAGGTGTAAGCGTGGACTGCTGTCTGTGCCCATCTGCATGTGCACACGGGCTGCCGCTCGCGAGCTGCTTCCTGCACCTTCTGCAGGTTGTCATCATCGCGTTGCAGTAGGGCCGCTGCGTGCGGTGGCCCCGAGGGACCAGCGTCGCCTTCTCCCTCATGGCACCCTTGCTCCGAAAGCCCTCAGCGAGCTTGTTTTAGTTTGGAAAGAGCTTTGGAAAGAGAAAGGTCTTTGTAGCTCAGGGCAGGATCCTGGCAGATAAGTTGTATGCTTTCAAGCTTCAAGAACAGAGGCTCAAACTGATTAATTCCATGTGAAAAATT